>NW_027256883.1:147328072-147918072 GCF_029215685.1 Pituophis catenifer annectens
AAGGTATTATTAGGATTTTGGAGCTATGTTTGAAATGAGGTACAAGGAGTAGGTTATGTCAGGAAGAAGAAAAGGAAAAAGTAGAATTGCTTAATGTCTTTTAATGTCTTGCTTCCCTCAGAAAAGCAAGAACACTCTTTGTAATACGATTGTGGATCTACAATAGAAATAATTGTGCTATTTACTGGTTCTGCAGCATAAAGGAATAGGTCCATGGGGTTCAACATCTTTATAAATAACCTAGGGGACAGAACAGAAGGGATGTTCTGCAGATAACTCTAACACAGAGGTGTTAGCTAACAGTTTAAAGCAGTGGTCTGCAACCTTTTTGGCTGCATGGACTGGAAGTGGTAGCGGCTGTAGCAATGGAGAGGGGATGGTTTGGAGGCCCCTGGTGTAGAAGATAAAATCTCAGTCTCAATCATGGCAAATTTCAACAGTGGGCCAAATCCACCAGGATGATATTCAACCATGATGTGTATTTTTATTTCATTTATTTATTTTATTTTATTTTGATTTATATGCCGCCCTTCTCTGGAGACTCAGGATGGCTTACAATGCGTTAAGCAATAGCCTTCATACTTTTGTATATTTTATACAAAGTCAGCTTATTGCCCCCACTAAGTGGATCCTCATTTTACCTACCTTAGAAAGGATGGAAGGCTGAGTCAACCTTGAGCCTGGTGAGAATTGAACTCGCAGTAATTGCAGGCAGCTGGAAGCTAAAATACTACCTTTAACAGTAGCATTAGTCTGCTGCGCCACTCAGGCTCACTAATGTGTATGATCCTGAATCTGGGAGGAAAAAGTCAAACCCATTGATACAAGATTCTGGAGATTTGGCTTGATGACAGTGCTGGTGAAAAAGATATAGGAGTACTAAAACTGGTATGATTCAACAGCTGAAAAAGCCAATGCAGTCTGGGTCTGTATTAATAGAAGCATTGCATTTAAATCACGGGAAGTCATGCAGATGGCCACATGAGTCACAATGAAAATTGGGACTGGGATTGTGGTCCTTTTTGTGCAACCAGGACTGACAGGTTTGCTGTTGCTAAGCAATATGGCTGTAAAGCATGATGTCATTGTCACCACATTTTATAGCAATGGCGATCCAAACAGTCCCAGCTGTGGCTGTAACCAAAAAAAGGTGTGAATTGTTAAGCAAGAAGCAGAGGAAGTCACAGGTAAGGAGCATGGGAGTGGTTGGAGGGTTACCATTGGGGATGGGGGGCCTGGGAGTTGAAGTCCACACATCTTAAAATTGTCAAAGTTTAGAAACTCTTTTGAGTTAGGCAATTGCCCCACATACTAAATCTAGGATAGGTAATTCATAGATTGCATATAATCCAGAAGGTCATAAAATGCTGGAGTCAAAAGTGTCTTTTTTAGGATTGCAATGTGAGTTAGAGAACAGATTGAGTGCTCCAAGTACTGTAATCAATACTTGACTGTCTACTGCAGTTAATGACTTTTTGAATGGGTTCAGCTTGGAAAACAAGCTTCCTACATAAATCACAACTGCACAATCTTTGCACCCCAAAGAACTAATGATGTTGCTTCCACAAGACAGAATAACTACAATTTGATAATGATAGCTGCCCATAGTCATTGATTGAAATAGGCAGCTATAGAGAATGAATGAATGAATGAATGAATGAATGAATGAATGCCAAATCAATTATTGTTATGATTCAATACAGCAAAAAAGAAACACAAGCCTGGTTCCCAGGTAACTGAAACGATACCATATTAGTATTTTAAGCACAGCATTTGGACAAAAAACACCAATGAAGTAAAAGCTTCAAGGTACTTTAAACCAAGAGCTATTTTTAATTAATTCTGGTGAAACCAATTAACAGGAAGAAGAAGAACCACAAAGGTATGGAAGTGCAGCTACCTATGGACTATTAAGGTAAATGGGATGGTTAGACCATCTGAGTAGAATAAGGATCCAGATTGAGACCTTCGTTAGGTGTGCAACTCAATGGGTGAATTTGGATCTGTCTTTGGTATTTTTCACACAAGGATTGCTGGAAGGATAAACTGGATTGGATATAAGGCAGTTTTATATATATAGCACATGTAGTGATCAGATTTTGTTTTAAGGAAAAGCAGGATGTAAATATTAAAAGCACACTTCAAATCCACTGCTAAAGCAGGAATTTTTAATCACAGATCTCATCTTTGTCTTTGAATATGGCTCCCTAATAAGATGTTCCTAGCACATATTTAACAAACCAATAGACATTAAACTAAGATAATATGAGCAATATTTACCCAAGCATTAAAAATGTTGATTAGCATTTTTACAATTACAGGATAATCGTTTGTTGATTTATGAGTTCCATATGTCGCATTCTTTCCCAGAATCTTAATCAACGAGGAACAATATTTAAATGTTTTTAGTTAATATAACATTCAGTAAATAAGATTTCGTGTTCGGTTTTGTAGAAAAAAAAAATCAGAATAGCGTTAATTGATTTCACAGCTCTTGCTAAAGGAACTGGTGGAATTCACCTTCCTTGCTTTTAGAGTAATTGATATATTATGTAACAGGATTAACAGAGAATAGGATCAAAGTACTGCAAAAGCAGATGGGATAATATATTCCTGAAAGAGATAGTTCATAGAAGACATAGACACAACAAGGAACATGGAATAGTGCCAATACTGAGGAATGTTATATTATGTACAGTTTGCCAAGTGGGAGAGACATTGTTTGGATGGAAATAAAAGGGTGAAGGAACAATGATGGAAAAGTATTATGAGACCATCTGGCTCAGATAAAAGATGTCCAGAATATTTATACAGATAAGGGAGATTTTGAAGAGTTCAAGGCAGGCAAAGGCCAGCTTCTAGGTCTGGTCTGAGACAGCAAGAAATGCTGAAATTTAACCGGTAATGTATTCCAGATTCTGCACAAGACAGAGGAAGAAACTTTTCAGGACTACAAAGGGCCTGGCTTGTCAAAAAATAAAATGTTCTTTTATACACTAGCTGAAATGCAAAAATGCATAAATAATATTTTGTTGCTCTGCTTCCAGTACTTGCTTTATAAATATCCCCGTACAGTGTTTCTCAACTTTAAAATGTGTGGACTCCAACTCCCAGAATTCCCTAACCAGCATGGAGACATAGCACCTCTGTCCCTATCTGACTGCAAGCAGTGGAGCTTCTCCAGTCCAAAATAAATCTCCTGTAAGATCTGTGGTGAGATTAACACAAAAGGTAAAACATAAGGAGAATCCTGCACCTTTCTACCTAAGGCAGGGGTGTCAAAGACAAGCCACAGGGCCGGATCCGGCCTGCAGGGAGCTTGGATCTGACCCACAGGGCCACCCTGGAAACAGCTAAGGATTGGACCACGATGCCTTTGCCAGTGAAAACAGAATTTAGGAGGGCCGCACGCAGGTCCTCCCAAGTTCCGTTTTCGCTGGCAGAGGGTTGCGGGAGGCCATTGCAGCCGAAAACAGAGCTCAGGAGCCTGTTTTCTCTGGCAGAGTGTTCGGGCCCCAACAGGCGCCAAATGAGTGACCCTGGCCCCACCCACTCTGGGCCCTGAGGTCAAACACAACCCTGATGCGACCCTCAATTAAATTGAATTTGACACCCCTGACCTAAGGAAAGCAACCCAGAAAGCAGCATTATCAGGAAAACATTGTTAAAAGTATAAGCTGTATTGTCCTAGGTGAGGTTTGATTATAAATTATTATATACAATCAACTTGGTGTTGATGCTTAGTCACCACATAGATACAGTTGATTTTCTCCAAGGACTTGGGTCAGAGATGCAAAGATTTTGTGACCCAAGGTCTTAAGAAGTCACCTCCAACAAACAGTGAAAGAGTCATGGCAAAACTTAAAATCTGATCTTATTTTCTTTACAGGTCAATTTTTCAAAGAGAGTTAATAGAAATACTATTTAGACATGTATTTATTCATTTCCCTGTGTAACACCGGAAATGATAGTTTGGCAAGCATGGTTGACTAACAGAGCACAAGACATAATTGAACAGAGGTTAAAAACAAACAGAAAAAGTATGGTTTCCAATAGTGGACAATAATAGCATAGTCAAAGCCCAGTCAAGAATAATCTATCAAGGAAGTAGCAGCAGACAAAAGTAAAAAATCAGGATGTCCAGAAAATTGCCCAAGACTCTGACAGAAGATATTTTGGCATTTGACTGCTATCAAGTTGAGGCTTAAATCTGGAAACCTCCTAATTTCATCTAAATGCAACTGCTGCGGATTGGCTGGTTTTTTGAAGACCCAATTCCCAAGTAGAGAACTACCTGTAAGGCTCTCTTCTATGCAGTCCGTCTTTCCTTGACTTCAGTCCATGTTTGTGGCCATATTGAAACTGAGGTCATATTCCAAAGCTGGGAAAAGTCTATATGTGTACTTTACATGTTAGTGCCCAATAGGGAAAGTCTGTGAAGGTTGCATTTGTTCTTTTGCTGAGAATCTGAAGAATGATTGGGATGGAGCTTTAAAAATGAAGCCCTATAACCATGATGGCAAACCTATGGCGCACGTGCCAGAGGTGGTATGCAGCACCCTCTCTGATGGCATACGAGCCATCACCCCAGTTCAGCTCTGCTGCGCATGTGCGCGCACCTCCCACCAGCCAGCTGGTCTTCAGGTCTCTGCTGTGCATGTGTAGGGGGGGATGTGTGGGGGGCACACACGTGTGGGGGGCATGTAGAGCGTGTGCATGCAGGGGGCCGCATGTGCATGTGGGGGGTGGACATATGCGGGGGTGCGCGCACGTTGTATTTTGGTGGTTCAGGTGCTCATTCACGCATGCGCACTTTGGGCACTCGGTCGGGAAAAGATTAGCCATCACTGCCCTATAATCTAAGACTGGAGGGGGGCATCAATGAACCTTTTCTCTTGACACATACTGTATAAGACAGGGTTCTCAATAAAAAGAATTTTATTAAGGGGAAGGTGGTGATTGTGCATAAACAAACATCATGATGCCAAAGGAAGCAACAAAATGCAGCAGGAAACATTCATGTTACTGACAATAGAAATTATATCAAATTGCATGATCAAACAACTTTGTAAAGTAATCCTTACACATTATATTTGCAGATGTCATTGTGGAACTACCTTCCAGCCCTTCAAAGTAGATCAGACTTGGAAACCAATGCCATGTAGGTCAGTATTACTTTTATTAAAATGCTATTGTAACAGAATCTTGAATGTGGTTCCTTACTCCCTCCATTTATCTTTGTGTAAACTAGGGAGGGGCTTGTCTGAGATGTTTACTCACATTATGTTCTTGGCCCAAACTCAGGTCCCCTTTATCTGACTGTTGCCTTGGTAGCAGCTCTTCTTCTTGTGCTTCAAGGCCATTCCCTTTATTTTGTCTATGTTGGCTGGTGTAGTTCTTCCTGCTTTTTCTCCATCCCTGATATTTGCAAGTTTGCATAATGAATAATTTGGAGGGAATTTGTAAACTTGCACATTTTTGTTCCAATTTTGATTATTTTTAATAAGACAATTATACAAGTATGGATTTTGGATTTTTAAAAATCATTTATCTATTAAGTTTTGTTTTAGTTTTACACAATGTATGGCAAAGTTAATTGAATAAGACATTGGGAAGAAAAGTTTCAGACATTGCTAAACGGTATAAATGATGCATAAGTGAAAGAAAGCTAACCTTTGCCATTTCCCCCCCTCATAATAAATATTGTAGTAAATTAATTAAGAAATTGCTAATAGTAATACTTCTATTTTCTTCACAAAATAGATATCTTATTCATTAAATTATGACGTGGAGATTACCATGATGTAAGTATATAAAAAACTTAATTTTATCCTCCGAATGTAAGAGGATCCCAAGCTTCATGCCTTAAAGTTGGATCACACAATCTTTTCACAGATCTTTTAAAAATATTTCTGTACTTTGAAGTTTCCAGGTGGCCCTTGCAAAAAGGAAAGGAAATGATACGATTTCAATAGCCACATGTTTAAAATGACCATAAAACATCCATCAAAACAGGTTTATTTCAGGGCAGCTGCCACTTTTGCATTTTAGGCTAAATGTGCAATGGAGGCTTTCTTTTCTCCTCTTGGTGTAAATAGCTGTAAATAGCTCTGATGCATTTATGTATTGTATATTATAAACACCCATCCCTGCCAGAGAAAAGATGTTGCAGTAACTTCATGTCATGAAGATGGAAGGGAAGCAACAACCTCCTTCGGACACTGAGCACAAATGGGAGTGTTTACATGTTCATGTAAAGAGTACAAGCCCATGCATGTTAGGTATAAATCCTTCATTTTTGTTAAGTTGCAAATGGAAGAGTTGAGAATGCTAAATCCATTTCGCTTGTCACCGGAGGCATTGTATCAGCAGCAGCAGATTGATTTCTCTTGTCCCCACTTACCTTCAATGAATTGATGTAGCATAGATCAAGTCTGTCCCTACATTTCAGGTTTAGGAGGAATTATAATTGAGCCATCTCCTTACAGTTTTGTCCAATCTAGCTAAAAGAAGTAAAAAGAAAGCCAACATCCATCTCATTCTCACTTCGGCTCATATGAAGACAAACACTTCCTCAAACTGAGCTTACTTCATTTTGTTTTGGCAACAAAACAGAAGTGGTTTGCCATTTTTCTGGGACGCTTTCCTGACTTCCCAATTTAGTCCACAGCTCTGGAATTTTCAGGCAGTCTCCCATTGCTTAATCAGATCTAACCCATCTTAGTTTTTCAAAATCAGTCAAAGTCTGCAGGCTGCTACCACCTGCTGTCCTTGTTCATATCGGCTAATTCTGAACTAGCATCTTAAATTAGTTCAGTCTCCCAGATCAAAATGGGCTAGTTTCTTTAAAATTATGTTTTTTTATACAGAATCTCTCTGAATATGGCTACTGTATCTATGGAAACACATCAATCATTTATTTCCCTGAGAAAATGAATTCCACCATCTTTAAAATAAGAAGAGGCATAGACTATATTTGAGTAGAAAACATAACTGGTTAAATGTATGAATGTCATATTTCTCAAGGTAAGTACTGTAAATCAGAAGTGATCAATTATAAGTGACTAATAAAATATTTTAGGTACATAATTCATACCATATTTCAAGAATACAGATGTTTGTTTTACTTAAAACACTATTTGTACTAGGGACGCTGGCTTGGAAAACAGCAAAGGCAAGTTGTAATAATGGAAAGTTTTTTTAAAAATGTGAAAAGAAAATACAACTGAAATTAAGCAAGTTGGCACATTAGCTGCTCTCCAATTACCATTATATTACTATGTAGCCCGCTTAACTAATAAGAGTTATTAGAGAAGATTAGATGAGATAAATAACGTCAAGCATATGGTTAAACTGATCTTGAAGTATTTGCCCTAGGCAAGAGAAAAAGAGCTGAAAATATAATTATATAATAATAGAATAGAAAAAACATTTTTGAATGTTTGGAATAAATGAAATCTCTTCCATGGCAGTAGTTTAACTATATAAACGAGATGATGGCAATTTATGCACCTTTGGGGCACAGTCCTAATTGGAATTCATTGGAAAAAAATCTAAAATTATATCAATCAAAAGTTTAAAGAGGTAATAGGATGTATATTTGTTAAAGCTTAGGTGTTGTATAACTTCAGAAGATGGCAGCATTAGTAATTAGTAGAATATTTAGGAAAAATAAAAGGAATAAATAATGGACAAAGATTATCTGTTTGTTTCCCTGCTAGCATTATAATGAAATCAAGTTATTATAGTTACAATAATTAAGCAGTGAAAAAAATGCCACTTTGACTTTAAAAAATAGATATCAGGCAATTCCTACAGATATACTAGACATACTTGGGCAAAATTGTTGTCTTATGTTAACTTCAGAAAGAACTACTGGTACTTTAATGTATCATTGCTAATACATTAATAATCTGGCAATGTGGACATGCATATGATCACATATTGTCAAATTGTTGATGTTAGAATATGTGCATGGCTAGTATTATACACACTGTTTTAGAAATCTGTTGTACCAAAAATATTTTAAAAGATAACAAATTTTGTAATAGTATTCTTTACTCTGGAAAAATACCATTAGTTGAGATGAAAGAATTTCATTCAAGTGTTCTTTACTCTGGAAAAATACCATCAGTTTAGATTAAAGAACTTCATTCAAAATATGAAATGAAGCTAATATGTATTAAACGGAAACTTTTATTCGTTATGCAATTTTGGAAATAAAATAAAGCAATAGAAAAATAAAGCTTGGGTAATGTGCTGAAATTAACATGTTCATATTTCAAATCTGGGCAAAATAGATACACGAGACCTATTTTGTCTTTATTATCAAGTAGCTATCAACTAGTTTGAGATATCTAACTACAGTTACGAAATAATGTACCCTGGAGTGTACTATATGCCGAGAAAGTTATTTTTAGTACCAGACTTCTGCTTATGATCTTTTCTGCCATAAATTCATCATTGTTCAGTTGCTTCCAATTCCTTGTGACTTGAGAGAACTCAGTTCACCATTCCTTTCTGCCACAAACTGCTCCTTATAATTGTACAGCTAGTTCTCAATCTACAACTATAATTGAGTCAGGAATTACAGTCATAAGACATGCCAGTAATTAAGTGAGTAACTACTTGACTGTGCCCGATTTTATGACTTTTTTTTCTAGTGGCCATGAAGCGAATGCTGTAGTCATTATTCGACCTCTGAGGTTGTTAAGTGAAAGTTATAGTCATTACACAAACCCATTGTACCCAACGGGCACTTTGCAGGAAATTGAAAGCAAAACACTGGTTTCCAGCAACATAGTTTGCAAATCGTGATCATGGCCATGTGACTGCAGGATGTTGCAAATGGCTGTAAATGTGGACTGATTGTTTAGTGTCCAAATACGATCACATGACATAAGAGCCTTGGTGGCGCAGCAGAATTCCCCAGCCAGTATGTGTTTACATCTTAAAGTTGCTGAAGTTAAGAAACACAGGTTTGTGTTATTTAGAGGTTGTTACACATCTATTTTCTAGCTACATTTTGCGAGAAGGTGTGAAAATATTAATGTAATATTTATATAGTAAGTGTTACACAAAGTATAATTCTTACAGGAAATAAATGCAAGTGTTATATATTATGTCACTACGTTATTAAGAATATATAGAAAAAAATAATATTTTTTCCCTGCTTTGTTCATCCTGAAATGTAAAAAAGAAGGGAAAATGGAATGTTTCCTGACTGGAAGGGAGAAATTATTGGATTTACATGTGTCTTGTGAATTTATTTTGAATGTATTCTCATCTATTTTAAAGAAAAATTGGAGTGTTATCCAAGACTAATTGATACAGACTGTCAAAGCAATTTAGCCAACTCTTATACTAAGAACTGAAGAAGCCCTTGCATGAGAAGCAAAACATTTTCAAGGAAAAATAACAAAGAAAGTCCAGTTGTCTTTTGGAAAAGCACCTTTGCGACAACCATGACCTGGGTGATTGAGAATCTCCATAGACATGTACAGGTAGTAGTATTTACGTAACTTGTTATAGAGACATTTTCATACTGTTAACTTCAAATAAGTTTCATATAATATTGTTGAGTTTATGATGTTATTACAGTATTTGATATGCGGCTATTTGTATAAAATGGGGATCTTTTTTCTTATGGCTTGCATTACTAGACCACTTTTTAAAAACTCCAGCTTTTATTGATATTTTTGTCTTTTTTGGTGGAGCAATTTGCGTAATCCCAGAATCTGATTAGGAGCATCCTACAAAACAGTACACAGTTTGAGAATGACATACAAATACTAAGATCACAATGTGGTACGTTTACAAAATAAATGAAAAGGCTGAGAAATACCTCTGACTAGCAGTTTCCAGATTGGCCCTCATTTTTTTTTTAGCAACACATTGATTCTAACACTATTTTGTAGGCACACAAAAAGCCATAAATGGAGTTGTTAAAAATGGGGAGGGGGGGTGGAGAGGAGGGAAGAATATTGCCCAAACCATACACATTAAACCAGAACTGAAATGACAATGCTAAAAATTGAAACCCTAACAGTACATGCCAGACTATTTTCCATCCACACAAAAAGGAAGACTAATGCTTTGGCACACACATTGTGACAGTTTTCTATTATAGAGAGCTAACATAAGAATTTGCAGGGAAAGAGGAGAAGGAGAACATGGCACAAAAGATGAACTGACATGTTCTTTCTTTTCTGGTCTTATGAATAGCTAGCATATTGACTTGATTGTAAATAAAGATGTATTTCTAATAATGATAGCCAAGCTACAATTATTAAAAGCCCTTGGCCTTATTAAATAAATTGCAACACGAATGGAGAAGACTAAATGCAGATGTGTACCCACCAGCATATTAACATTTAAAAAAAAAAACAATGAACAGGGATGTGAAGGAGAACAAAGGCTTGGGTTGGTTTCCCAAAGATGAGCAATGAAGGAGGATGTGGTAATGAGACATCCTATTAAACTCAGCTGGAGCTTTGTCTTTTCTTTTTCTATTTTTAAAAGGCTACCCATACTCGTAAATCTGGATTTTTTCAAAGGCAAAGATGGAGAGTGGGTGTTTGTATGTATGTTGGTGGAAGAAGCCTTGATAGAGCAAGACCACTGCTGCAGAAAAGGACATAAGTTGACCATGGCTTTCCCCCAGCATGTCTGGCTTGCAAGGAGGAGGAGGAGGAGGAGGAGGAGGAGGAGGAGGAGGAGGAGGAGGAGGAGGAGGAGGAGGAGGAGGAAGAAGAGGAGGAGGAGGAGGAGGAGGAGGAAGAAGAGGAGGAGGAGGAGGAGGTGGTGGTGGTCCTGCTATCATATAGTCATGTTTATTGCAAGTTTGCATTTACTTTATATTCACTGAATTGCTTTTAATATTTG
The DNA here is from genome assembly GCF_029215685.1 of Pituophis catenifer annectens. Classification (NCBI taxonomy): domain Eukaryota; kingdom Metazoa; phylum Chordata; class Lepidosauria; order Squamata; family Colubridae; genus Pituophis; species Pituophis catenifer. The sequence goes on from NW_027256883.1 coordinate 147,338,957, forward strand.
AATTAGCTGATCAGTTTTGGAAACAGTTTTTTAAAATCATATTTTAACAAGTTGTTTCTTCTTGTTGTGAGCTGCTTTAAGCCCAATATATGGTGAAAATTTTACTGTGACCAAAATCAGATCAGAAAGCTTCTCCACTGAAATTAATTTTTTTTTGGCAGAGAAAAGACATAAAGGCATAGTTGTCCTTAGAAAGACACTGTCAGAAGATGGATAACAGGCGATGGTTGTGCGAGGCAGTGTGATTTATAGATAAACTAGCTATGATATTTAAGAGCACCTTAGTGTTTGGATGTGTGTATATGTGCATGACTATGAAAAATAACTGGAAGATTGATTCTTCTCAAAAATGAATGTATATTGTACATCAAATTGTAACACAAGATAACATTTCATGCATTTGATGTAAGGATATACTGTCCATGAACACACATAACATCTGTTGTTCTTTAAACTTTTGTTGCTTTACTGAACACCAGTTTTTTTTACCTAGAGTAAACATATATCTTAAATGAATGGGTTTTCTTACTCACAATAATTTGAATTTGTCCATATGCCTAAATAATCCTGCATTGTAGCTCATTTAACTCAACATAGTAATAATTTCCCTTAAAGGCTGTAAACAAACCTTTCTGCAGAGAGGTGAGGATATATTGTACTCCATGAAAAGTGTTCCTCTAGATATGAATAGGGATAGGGAGGGGGAGGGGGAGGGGGAGGGGAACGGAACGGAGCAGAACAGAACAGAACAGAACAGAACAGAACAGAACAGGTCAGAACAGAATACTTTTTTGGCCAAGTATAATTGGACACACAAGGAATTTGCTTCCAGTGCATAAACTCTCTCTGTGTATATGCAAGCAACAAGTGATAAATCATGATAATAATTTAGCAATAGCACTTAGACTTCATGGTGCTTTACAGTCTTCTCTCAGCATATTTCCCCAAACAATCTGGGCTTCTCATTTTACTGACCTCGGATGGATGGAAGGCTGAGTCAATCTGAGCTGGTCAAGATCGAATTCTTGGCAGTGGGCAGATACTGCATTGTAACCACTGCACCAGCAGAGCTCATTTTTATCTTTAAAATGGGAAGATATGCTCAGAAGACAAATCTGGAGTTGCATTGAACGCTGCCTCAGGCCAACTCTCAGCAGGTCTCACCTATTATTTGGATAGATGATAGCCGAGTTAAAAAGTTGGAAATAGAAGGGAGTTGAGAGAACAATTTTCTATGTGATATTGGATAGTTCAATTAATGTTCCATATTGGAGTTTATATTCACAACATTGTTACGGGTGTTACAAAGATCACTGTAGTTTAAGGGTGTGATTATGCACTTGAATTAGATCCCAAAATTCGGAATTCATTACTGTACGAAGACTTATGGGATTACTGTGCTTGGGGATAGAAAAGAAGATAATTATTCAATGTTGAAAAGATAGAATTAGTCTGGATTTGTGGTCCTAAATTACAGATGGGTGCTTAATTCTGTTTTTGAGCTGCTGCTTCATTGATGGAATAGAAAGATGCATACTTTAAATATTTATTTAAAGCTGAACAATACCTTCAGCTTTTGTATGCAGTATAATATGTTTGTTGGGGGGAGTTGCAGATAATATAATAAAAACAAAAAGCAAAGCACAAGAGCTATAATTATAATCTTAGTTTGCAGTATTGCTGAAATCAATTAAATGAATAAAAATTTTTAAAGCTTTATATGAAGTGGAAAAATAAATAAATGGCAAAAAATTAAAATAAGTTGAACTTTATGGGTAATTAAAAATCAATTACTGTAAGAATTTTAAAGTTACTTACATTTCCACATTTCTCCTAAACAAGGAAGTTATTGTTATCTTGTGTGAAGTCAACAATGATCAGAGTCTTAATCAGGCTATTGCTGTTGCTTGGTATGGCCATGCCAATGGTCCTAATATTCTTGTAGGTATTCCAAGATGCAATGGAATAGTAGATATTCCATTGTCTACTAATTACTACATAAATCTAAATAGTCAAATTTTAAATGGTTTGGTTTGGATACAATTATCTCAATTCACACAACAAGTAAACCATGATTTGTAAATCATAGCAACAAGGTGAACACACAAAGGTGCTTTTTCAAGAGGCAACTGGACTTTCTAGACATTTAGCAAGGCTAACATATGCTACATCAGAATGAAGCACCCTGCTATGGATGTAAAATGGGTGAAATCAGCATTTAATTAGGTCTAGAAAAATTGGAAAATTGTCCAGTAGAAAAGTTGATATATTCCTCCTGGATTTTCTTCATAACAACACAACAGAGAATATGTTATAGAACTGCAGGTACACACTATCTCATCTGGCCTGTATTATCCTAGGCAAATATTCCATTGCTGGGATGAAATACTTTCCTAGGTTAATATATGCCAGATGAGATACAGTCTATCTGCAGTGAAGCTTTTAGTCTTCTCTCAAAATCTCTAAAATAGGAATAATACTCATCTACTTTGTTAGAATCAATTTGGTGTAGTGGTTAAGGCATCAGGCTAGAGACTATGAGTCCTAGTTTTGCCTCAGACTCGAAACCAGCCAAGGGGCCTTGGGCCAGTCACTCTCCCACTGCCCTAGGAAGCAGGAAATGGCAAACCACTTCTGAAAAATCTTGCCAAGAAAACTGCAGGGAGTTAGTCAGGCAGTCACTAAGAGTCAACACTGACTTGAAGGCACAAAAAGATATAAACTTTGTAATTACTATTACTATTGGTATGATGCCCAATTCTCTTTCTTTTATTGGATTCATAACAAAGAAAAAATTAAAATAAGAGTATAAGATTTGCATCAGTTTGAAGTAAAATGTACTGTATAGAAAGAGGCCAACACAATGTGTGATCTTTAAGCTTATCTGTTAATAAACTACCATACATCACCAGCATCTATATTAGGACCCTAGTATTATCTAGTTCAGTGTTTTCTCAACCATGGCAATTTTAAGATGTGTGAACATCATCTGGCTAGGGAATTCTGGGAGTTGAAGTCCACACATCTTAAAGTTGCCAAGGTCGCACTAGATCGGGGTGTCAAACTCATGTCATCACAATAGTGTCATGTGACATATCGGGATTTCCCCCCCCCTTCGCTAAACCAGGCGGGGCAGGACTAGCACGTGATGCATCTGTGGGCCGGGAGTTTGACAGCTCTGCTCTAGATTTACAGATCAGTACAAGTGATTAGTACTAAAGAGTGGTCATAAATCTTAAAGTACACACAGGCTGGAGATCATAAGGGGTGATGCAACATATGCACAGAGCACTAGATTGGGGAAGGCAAATGCAGATGACTGAAGCAAAAAACAAAACAAAAACTAAACTAAACTAAAACTAACCAAGGAGCACACTTGCAATAATAGGTTTACTTAAGCAGTGATTGAAAGGGCGCATAATGTGCACTGCGCATGTGCTGCCAGCAAACCAGTTCAGATTTCACCACTGCCAGAGAGAGAGAGATAATCTGCCTCTACCTAGGATCGAACTCACAGCCTCCTGATTGTAAGGCAAGAGCTCCACTTCTAGGCCACCACACCATTCCAACTAAGAGGATGATGATGTTATTTCATCAATTTAGAAGCTTCCTCTATCACCTAAAGCTAGGTGACATGCAACCGTACAATAAGTGCAGTTTAAAAGAAGAAATAGTCAATAGTAATGCTATAAATTTTAACACCCCACATCAGGAAACATACAAAGACGAAACATCAATCAAACCTGAAAACATAAATCAGACTTTCAAATATCTTCAAGCTGGTGACTTCATGGACACATCCATGGAGGGGGTCTTGTGCCAATCTTCAAGTAATTGGCACCCACAAACAAGCCCAGCTTACTGTGTGTTTTTAGCCTTTAATTTTAAACAGCCTTTAAATAGTAACAGAGCTCCTAAGCAGTGTCTTGCAAATTGTCACATACCCTATTACTAATCAGCCTATATTAAGCATTGTGATGCTACTTAATTTAATATTTACACTGATTAATCCCCATTTGCTTAGGCTGATTTCATACAAGGATTCCCAGATATTCTCTTCTATTTTTTGGTTGACAGTGATTTAATTTCTATCTGCTCCCCAATGCTGATTTTTGAACGTAATAAAGGTTGATTTGAGTCAATACTCCACCCCTTACAACTCTTCTTTAAAGTTGAAAATGATCCATAGTTTCTTCTTTCCCATTTCCAATTCCTAGTTTCTATCCACAGAATTCTTTTCATATTCTTATACGGATAATTGAGGGAAAATCCCCACTTGAGAAAACTATGTACAGTTAATCTACCAGGAACCTGGTAGAGGGATGCTTTCATAAAGATATATTATAACAAAACTCACATACGTAGTTTGTATAATTGCAATTATAATAAATTACTATGTGTTCCTGATGTACATGTGTGTGGGTGGGTATATGTCTGAAACTACAATTATGATAATTTGTCGGAATGGACAAGCCCTGACTTATGTCTTTCTTATCATTCCAGCTCTTGTAACGTAGTTCTAGGGATTGGATGTCTGCCACATTATGACTAATCAGTCATCCACATCTAAAAACTCAATTGCATTATGACTACCAATCAGTGGTGGGTTTCAAAAATTTTTACTACTGGTTCTGTGGGGTTCTTGGTGGGCATGGCATGGCTTGGTGGGCATGCCTTGGTGGGTGTGGCAGGGGAAGGATACTGTAAAATCTCCATTCCCTCCCCAATCCAGGGGAAGGTTACTGAAAAATCTCCATTTCCTCCCGATCAGCTGGGACTCGGGAGGCAGAGAATAGATGGGGGCGGGGCCAGTCAGAGGTGGTATTTACCGGTTTTCCGAACTACTCAAAATTTCCGCTACCGGTTCTCCAGAATTGATCAGAACCTGCTGAAACCCACCTCTGCTACCAATCTATAAACTGTTTACCCTACAATATATCCAGAGTTTTTCTTTACACTGATAAACTTTTGTGTGTGCATATGTGTTGAATGACAGCCTGAAGCATAGTAAAGTAAGAGGACTAGACCTACCTTTCTGTGTAAAATTTCCATCTGGCTAATTTAGATACCTGGATATATATTTAATTTGGTGGTAGGAGAAAAACACTTCAAGTCTGTTTATATAAAACTGTAAACAAAGCATTAGTTTAAGCATGGTTAAGGATCAAACTCCATCATACTCCACCAAGGACAGAGCAAATCAAATAAGCTCTATTTGGACTCCTCCTTTTCTTCACAAACACACCCCAACCCAGCAATGTGTATTAGCAATAGCACTTAGACTTATATACTGCTTCATAGTACTTTACAGCCCTAAGTGGTTTACAAAGTCAGCATATTGCCCCCAATTTGGGTTCTCATTTTACCAACCTCGGAAGGATGGAAGGCTGAGCCAACCTTGAGCTGGTGAGAATTGAACTGCTGGCAATCAGCAGAATCAGCCTGCAATACTGCATTCTAACTACTGCACCACCATGGCTCAGTTAGATTAGCTGGCATTTCCTGCTTTTAAAAAAAAAATAAAAATAAAACCATGGGGTTCCAGTTGAGAGCAAAGCCCGATAAGCTTTTATTTTGTAAAATCATTTTCACAGGGATGAAAAATAAAAATAAAAACTAACCCACCACAAACAGTGGTTACAAGTTTGGATTCAATCTCTTCATCTTAACTTGAAAATTAGACAGGGTTTCAACAACACTGTAACTCAAAGACCAACATGCTCAATATTTTATGAAAATATATTCAAATACTCTGGCTGTTAGGACTTTTTCTGAACTTTTGGATAACATGGGTTGGGCCATAGCCGAATATACTGGTAGTCTTGACTTACAACCATTTGTTTAGTGACTGTTTGAAGTTACAAAGTTAGAGCCACAGTGGCGCAGTGGTTAGAGTGCAGTACTGCAGGCTACTTCTGCTGATCACTGGTTGCCAGCAGTTTGGCAGATCGAATCTCACCAGGCTCAAGGTTGACTCAGCCTTCCATCCTTCCGAGGTGGGTAAAATGAGGACCCAGATTGTTGGGGGAAATATGCTGACTCTGTAAACCACTTAGAGAGGGCTGTAAAGCACTATGAAGTGGTATATAAGTGCTATTGCTATTGCTATTGCTATTGCTATTGCTATTGCTATTGCTATTGCTATTGCTATTGCTATTGCTATTGCTATTGCGACAACAGCATGGAAAAAAGTGACATGACTATTTTTCACACTTACGACTGTTGCAGCATCCCCATTGTCATGTGATCAAAATTCAGATGCTTACAACTGACTCGCATGTGTGACAGTTGCAGTGTCTCGGGGACATATGATCACTTTTTGTGACCTTCTGACAAGCAAAGTCAATGGGGAAGCCAGATTCATTTAACAATCATGTTATTAGCTTGATAACTGCAGTGATTCACATAACTGTGGCAAGAAAGATCATAAAATGGGGCAAAATTCATTTAACAATTGTCTTGCTTAGCAGCTAAACATTTGGGCTCAATTGGGCATGTAAATTGAGGACTACCTGTACTTATGGAATAGCAGCACTGGTCCTCTACGGAACAGTTGTAGGGATTTAACATAAATACCAGGTGTTAATATGGGATATGTTGTATGCACCATACACAATTACATAATGAATGCCCTTGTAATATACATTTCTAATATAATATAATAATAGAAAAGGGATGCAGTGCCTTAGTGGCTAAGATACTTAGCTTGTCAGTCGAAAGATTGGCAGTTCAGTGGTTCGAATCCTTAGTGCCTCATAACAGGGTAAACTCCCATTACTTGTCCCAGTTTCTGCCAACCTAGCAGTTCAAAAGCACGTAAAAAATGAAAGTAGAAAAATAGGGACCACGTTTGGTGGGAAAATAACAGCATTCCATGTGCTTTTGGAGTTTAGTCATGCCGGTCACATGACCACGGAGATGTCTTCAAACAGCGCTGGCTCTTCGGCTTTGAAACAGAGATGAGCACTGCCCCCTAGAGTCGGGAATGACTAGCACTTATGTGCGAGGGGAACCTTTACCTTTAATATACATTTCCTTATACAAAGTTTAAGCCAATGATGTATTAAAACGATTTTAATGGTATCCTCTCTCCTTCGGACTATATACAGTGTTTTCTGTGAAGAGAATTGTAGATTTACATACATGCAAAAAGTATGCAAAATACTTCTGTTGATGGAACAGTTCTCAGCCACGGTTTAACTTTCTGATAAGAGCTTTTTTAAAAAAAGAAGAAGAAAAGCAGTTCAAGAGCATAATTCCTTTGAACTAGGCCAGAATACAACCACTTCAAAGGAACTATCTTACATGTGAAATCCATTTAATATTGTTAAAAGTTCCATCGCTATATATCTGAGTAGGAAGGAACAGTAAGGGGAAGTTTCCACAAAGAGGAGGGGGTCAACCATTTTCTCCCAACTCTAATTTTAATTAAATGGAAATAAATCTTGATTTTGCACGGAAGCTTTCTAAGGGGAGTTGCCATATGTGGGGTGGAGGTGGACTTCAAAGTCAGTTCCTCCCTCTGCAGCTGTGATCTCATGAGAATCCCCCACCAACAATATTTTTTTTCCAAAAATGAAAAATATCTTCTATTTAAAAAACTGGCTTCCCCTGCGTGTGCCGCCCCCTCCCCCCAAATTTCTTGTCACATGAGATTTCCTGGAATTACAATATATGAGGAAGGGAAGTTCCATTTCCAACTGTAATGCCTACCTGAATAATCCCCGCATGGCAATTACTTAAGGGAAGAAGATGACTTCCTTTGACAGCATTCTTAGAACTTTGGGAAAGAGGTTAATATTTAGTGACGTTCATGCAAACAGTGGGAAAGATTTTTGCCTTGTAGACACCAGGAAATGAGGCACCATTATTTACTCAGTCAAGAATATGGTGTCATGTTAAAACTGGGATGCTCTTACCACAGGACAAATAGCAATAGTATTTAACACTTATGTACTGTTCCATAGTGCTTTACAGCACTTTCTGAGTGGCTTACAAATGTCAGCTTATTGCCCCCAACAATCTGGGTCCTCATTTTACTGATCTCAAAAAGCTGGATCAACCTTGAGCCGGTCAAGATTGAATTCCTGACTGTGGGCATAGTCAGACTGCAATGCTGCATTTTAACCACTGCGCCATTCTTGGCAAAAATCCAAGGTATCAATTTATCAAAATGAACAATAACTCCCTTTTTATGACCCTGTAATCCCTTAATACAGAATAGAGTCAGGCGAATGGATGGAATTGAGCATTTACTGGCCAGATGCTCTTTCTGATGCCCATGTGGAGTTTGCAGCAGATATTTTCTCTTTGTGCCCTGATAGAGAAACATCTGTTGCTGCCTAGGATTGAACTCTCAACCTTGTAAGAGGTGAGCATCTTCACCACTAGGCCACCACACTGCTCATTTATCGAAAAATACAGCCCCAAATAGAAAAATGCCCTTCAAAACACCGTCCTATAAATACTCTGAAGTTCAGGGAGTCTACAGCAGAATTCCCAAACCTTTCTGGCTTTGCAGCCCGGCGTGGGGGAGGGGGGGAGTGGTTCCGTGTGAGTACTGGGTAAGCATGTGCAGCTCTATTTGTGCAAGTGGTGGGCATGTGCACCCACCGCTCACACAAATTCATCCACACTTACCTGCTGCTTGTGTAAGTGGGGATGTGCACAGGCTCACCTGCCACTTCTGTGGGCTGCTTCTGAATGGCTCAAGGCCCAGTAATAGTCTACAGCCACTTACGGCTTCCTTGCCACAAGGATACCATAAAGGATTGGATTGGATTTCCTTCCCAAGTTTCCTCCAGTTGCATTCTTTCTTTGAGTTCATTCAATTGGCACAACACATCATTGGTTCTCAGATCACCTGTCTGGGATATTTTCTTGGCTCCAAAGACTTGGCTACCTAAGCCTACAGTCCATAAGGAGAGAGAAGGTCACTTCCCAATACAAAGGTCTACCTGCCTCTTTAATTAGTGCAGCCTGGCTTGTTGCTTCTGGCATGTCTTCTCAAGAAGGTTGCCAACCACACATAAAAGAAAATTAAAAGGCCCCGAAGGCCTCATTATTATGCTTTTTTAGGTCAGTTGCCAGAAAAGCAAGAGGAATCTGTTTCTCTGCTTTCCACTCCCCACCCAGTCATGTTTTAAAACTTGAGTTGCATTCTTAGGTAAATATGTGTCTGCACTGAGGGCTGTCAGTCAATTCACGAGAACATGCTTTAAAGAAATAGTAAACTACATGAATTTATTTTGCTGTAAGGTGGGATAATATTCAAGAATCTTCTACTCAGCTGGTTGGAAGAAGAAATTCGGCCCTGCTGAAGGGTTAATAAGAAGTAAAATCATCTCCTCCCACTTGAGGGTGGGGGAAAAATCATGCTTCAAATTTGTTCTTTCAAGACACTTGAATCACTTCTGAAGAGAAACCCTAAATGGGTTGAAAGAAGGGGAAGAATAACCTTCTCACAGTCAACCAATTCAGCCTAAATTCCAGTCCTTTACGCCAGTTACTTTTAGCCCCTAAACCAATCAATATTAATTTTTAAATTTATTTGGTTTTTTTTAGACCTGGATAACATAGAAGTTTTTTAAAAAAAAGCCTGTCCTATTTTTTTTTAATTCAGTTCACAGAGCTTAAAACAAAATTCCAGAACCTCTGACAGAGAGGCAAAACACTAAATGATAGATAATTAGCAATAGAGCAAAAATAAAATGTTCTATATGCAAAATTATAATTTCTAATAAAAAAATAAAATGAAATTTATAATTAAGAGACTTGTTAAGAAAACAAGTTAATATTCATTTACTCATTCCTAAATAAATATGTGGGATAGGCATATTTGCATATTTATATGGGATATGATTACTTTTCCTTAGATAAAAGTTTAACATTTGGAACATTTGATGTTACTTATAAACAGAGATCATTTCTCTGTTTAGCCTGTTTCCATGCTTAGTTGCATAGAAAAAAATATATTCTTTCACAAAGGTATGTTACTATGTATAAGCAGTATATCAATTTCTACCCTCAAAACAACACTATAGGGCACTGCACACCAGAACAACTAGACACAAGGAGAGTTTTTCCCCCATACCATAACTCTGCTAAACAATTAATTTCCCACAACACTGTTAAGCTATTTAGTAAGGCTGTATTAATATTCTTCTTCTCATCTTTCCTATTACCTGTCTCTTTCTCTACTTATGGTTATAATTTTGTTGCTTGTATCTTTACAATTTATATTGCTTTATTTAGTTTCCTAGTGCGGTTTATGTTGATTGCTTATTTAGTATCCTATGACTATCACTAAGTGTTGTATCTTATGATTCATGATGAATGTATTTTTATGATGACTATGATCATGAATTATCACTTATAGCTTTAATGTACAATGAGAGCTTATGCACCAAAGACAAATTCCTTGTGTGTCCAATCACACTTGGCCAATAAAGAATTCTATTCTATTCTATTCTATTCTATTCTATTCTATTCTATTCTATTCTATTCTATTCTATTCTATTCTATTCTATTCTATTCTTCTATTCTATTCTATTCGCAGTATACTTCTGTTCTATATTGGCATTTTCACGATATCCATTAAAAACATCTAACTTTAGTTCTACGTGAGGAAATGTTTGTAATGTGAAATCACTCAACCCTCATTTTAATTTTTCAAAACTTGTGCCATTGGAAGCAGCAGCAACAGCAGCTTTGAAATTGCTTTTGCTTTTTATCTTTTTTCTGTTCTGTTTGCAATAATATAATTTTGTTGCCAACAACCCTTATCTGGAAAAATGTTTATGTTATTTAACTATTTATTAATGGAAAAGCACAAGAAAAATAATGTGCTTATATTGGTGGATATATATTTAGGATGGAGGTTGATGACACTTTTTCTCCATTGTGATTGCCTGGTTGAAGCCATATGACGACCCGTTTTCCTCTTGCAAATCTGATTTCCATTTATGGTTACTCCAGAGGAAGTCCCACTCCCAAGAGATTCAAGACACACCTGCACTGCAGCTGAGAAATGCAATTCTACATTTTTTAAAAAAAATTAATTCCTACCCAGATCAATAGGACATATTCCTAAATAAACATGCACAAAATGCCATCTTAATTTTTAAGCAGTTCTCTTGGGAAACCACAAATGCTTACACCCAAGTATTGTCTGAAGCATGGAAAGTGAAGAGGGAGGGAGGGACTCACCGGATCATTCTTCCAGAATCAGATTTGTCTGGATGATGAAGGAAAGGTACAAAGACTTTGCATCCCTGATGATGTTCAGACAGTATGAGGGGAAAAACAGAGTTGAGGTGGGCAAAGGTGGATGCATGCACTCGAGGTTGGGATTCCCCCCCCTTATTTCCTTATGGAATGACCCTCAAGTCCTCATGAGAAGAGGGAAATGCCTACCAAGACAATGATTAGATAAAAGAATCCTGAGTCCGGGTAGGAGAGTTACCAGTGGTGGGATTCAGCTGGTTCGCATCAGTTCAGGTGAACCACTTGTTAAATTACACCACCACCACCACCCCCGCTATCACAGTGGATCCTAGGCGCTGCACTGCAATGGAGAAATGGGCAATGAAGTGGCCGGCACGAGGGAAGGAGAAGGCCATTTTCCCTCTTTCCTCTCCCTGCTTCTCCTCCTTCCCTCATGCCGGACGCTCTGTTTCCCGTTTCTCCATTGCAGCGAAGTGCCCAGGATCCATTTTGATAGCAGGGGGTAATTTAACAACCAGTTCACCCAGGGTCAGGTTGGCCAATGGGGGAGGCTTGTCCGGTTGGCCAATGGGGGAGGCTTGTCCTGCATGTGCGGTGGAGCTGGAGGAAGAAGATGGAGGCAATGCAAGACAAACGTGTTATTATGTAAAGGAGGGGCTATAGTTATGTAATAAAAGAACACAGTTGTCAAAGCATGCCAACCTAAAGAGGAGATTTGGATATTAATGTTTCAAATCATCTCAGCCCAATGTCAGGGCTTGGGGGATGGTCAATCCCCATTCGTGATGCAGCGGAGAAGACGGAAGGCTATCCCCCATCAGACCAGCCTGGCAGGGGTAGAGTAGCTGTAGCTGCCCCATCCCCTGCCTCACCTCACCTAATGGGACAAGCCTCCCACCCACTGCCCCACCCACCGGAGACCCCTGGATTCCCCACCCAACCCCGCCCGGGTGCCACAGGCACCACTCATGCAAGCAACATCAAGCTGGCTATGCCTCTGGGCTATGCCCAGTCAGCCGCAACCACCCCGGCCATGTACCTCCCCCCAGCCCCGAAGGATAACCACAATGCTGATCCAGCCGTCAATAAAATCGAGTTTGACACCTCTGTTCTACACCATATGGTCTGGACTAAATAATTATGGTAGCATCTAGCCTATTTTTCCTAAACACAAACATGGATATACAGGCTAAAGTAGGGAAAATATTGGATGTGCATATGGGAAATATCAGCTCATATTCAATGTTGGCCACAATTTTTATTGATGGCAATTGGCAACTGTAATAACAGTCAGTTTATACATGAACAAGAATGATATGGTAGAGTATTTCACATGACCACTGAAAACTTTCAGCTTCACTAGGAATATGATTTTAAAATGAATTAGCTGCAATTTTAAATCTTAGGGAATATGATGGCCTACTACTTGAATCTAAGATGATTTTATTATCTTTGCTTTTAAATTGTTTGAATCAACCCAAACTCTTAATTTCATGTTGAAAAGGAATCTCAATATAAGAGATAGACACAGAGAGATTTGCAATGTTAAAATATGCAACAGATTTTATTACTTAAAAACAATAGGATTGTATTACCAGGCCTTGGGAAAACATTGTCTCTTTACACAGATGTTCTCAGTTATGGTCACATAAAAGCAGAAAGAAAAGGTTAATATGCATGTTGTTTTATTTGTTTGCAGATGCATTGAGTGGGATTTTGAATTCAAAAATTGTGGTGGCATCAGTCATGTTTGATCAACAAACCTCACACCTTGCAGGATATATTCCTTGGAACCAGATGCATTATAGTTATATAATAATGGTAGGTATAACAACTGGCTATTTTTGGCCACAGAAGCCACAAAGGGTTAGGATAGGTTAAGACTTCAATGGAATTCCATTGAGAAATACTAGGACAGTAGACTAAATATACCAAAATTGACATGATCTATGATCAGTGGACTCCTAGAAATCAAACTTGATTTAAGGGTGTCTTTGTTTTTTGTTTTTTAACAGAAGAGCTGAATCCAGGAATATGATCAGAATAACCAGAAGAAGAAATAATTCACCATAGATTTAGTAATATTAGCATTAAGTAGGAAAAGGATAGTAAATTTACCACCCAGCAAGCATTTCCTAGCTCAGCTATCTTCACTTTGAGTTTATCTGCATTTCTGGGCTCAAGCGGATTGAGGAAATTTCCAGCAGCAGCTTTTTTTAGGCTCAGCATAAACATTAGTCAGCTCTACCATTATTTATTTATTTATTCATACAATCATTCCTCACATTTCTACAGAACTGAGCGACTCTGGGTGGCTTACAATAAAAAATGCAATTTGAAAATATTTTTGTCAAAAAAAACATTGGAACAATTGTCATCAAATTCATACCAATGAATTTGGTATGAGTTGGTTTAGAAATCACATTAACAATTTTTCTACTTTCGTAAAATAATTTTTTAAAAAAATTGATTTTCCAGGAAGAATCAGAAATCAGTTTCCATTCTGACATGCAAGCACATCAAATATTTTATCTGTGTGAGTAAAACAGCATCTATCCAATGTGTTAATGTATTAGAGAGGTAGATAGAAAGCTATGATCACTCATTTGATTTCACAGGATCCAATCTGGACCCGTCACTGGGACCAGAGGTTTAGTCTTCAGACTTTTCAGACTCATACTAGAGCCCATCCTGAGGGAACTTCTCTCACATTCTTATAGAACAAAGTTCCCTGAAGATAGGCTCCAGCATGAGTCTGAAAGCTTGGAAGACTAAACCTCTGGTCCCCGTCACCTAGCCAGATTGGATCCTGCAACATTACTCCTGGGATATGTATATTTGCCTTCATTCATTTGATTTCATTGAGCAAAGTGCAAATGAGGAAATCCATAACCACACATATTTGGATCTCTATGTCTCTATCGGGACACAGTGGCCATAATGTTCATAGCATGTTATGATGTCTATGGCTGTTCTTGTAGCAATTATCTTGCTATGCAGTGCTAAGGGGCACTTTCCAAACCGAGACATGATCTTGGGAGAGAGAGTCTGAAAAGGTTGTAATGTAGTCCCACCCCTCCTTCAGATGAATGGTAGTATCCTTTCTCTATTGGCTGTTGTTGAAGTTTGTTTATCCTTCAGCCATTTGGGATGCTCTAGGCATCTTTTCTTTCTGGTGGACAAACTTTTATCATTTAATAGCAATCCTGGCAGAGTCCTTCCTTTGCCAGTGGCTCTGTTCTCCTCACCACTGGTTTTCCACCCTGCCTTAACTGGCCTTTATTACTTATTGAATCAAAGGTTTATAAGAAGTGGCACAAGAGCATTTCACATCTTTCCAAAGGTGCTTTTTCTAAAAGGCAAAAGGTAACTGGATTGGGTTTTCTAAAAGGCAACTGAGTTGGGTTTTTCTTTGAAACATTTTCAAATCAAAACCCAAGTAAGTCCTGCTGCCTTTTGGAAAAAAATAGCTTGGGGGCAACCATGACTTGGATGATTGAGAATCTGCATAGACATCTCATATATCCTTGCTTTTCTCACTTAGTCTTTCTGCTTTAATAGGCATTCTTCTATAAAGCCAGTTTTATTTCCCCATGAGGAGAGGTGCTATTCAATAAAAAATAAATCTAAATGGAAAATATACAACTCTTTCTCCCTTTCCCTATTCCGCAGCTGGCTTTTTTTTTTTTTTTTTAATAGGAACATATGGGGAGAAAAAGGACCTTTTTTTTCAAAGCTGAACTGAAATTAGGAGTGGAAAATTCATCATCTTGAAAGGAAGAAATGTGCCAGATAAGAAAAAGAGAAATATTTAGCATTGAACTTGCTTGAAGCTTTCCCCAAAAGGAGAATAGGTTAACTCAATAGCAATTCTTAATTTTAACATGTCATGCAGGTTCCTGTTTGCATCGTTTATCATATCTATAAAATAATGTGTAGACAGACATGTCATCTTTCCTGGATGACATTTAGGAGAGAGAGAGAGCGTCTCCTTAGATGTCTTTAAAGGATGATGCCTTTAGCTCACCTTCTTTCCTGAACATTTTTCAACAATTTTCATTTATTCCACTTTTTAAACAGGCAAAAGGGTGGAGAACAAATGCACATTTAATTGAGGAAAAGTCCACATGGCACTTACAAAGAATGACTCTTACTCACGACAGCAGAAGGAAAGATGCCTGAGACTGCCTGTCTGTAATTAGCATATTTAAGTCTGTTCTCTGCTCAGGGATCAGAAATGTAAACTGGCTTCAGCCTGGCAGTAACAAGTCCTATAACGTTCTATGTATATAAAACCTTTACAACATTCAATATTTTGTGTTAAATATTTCTATTTTATACATATTTCTATTTACATATTTATATGCGTACTGAAACTAATGTTAGTTGCTCATCTTGATTAGAGGATGATTATTGGCCTTTTTTTTATTAACCTGCATTCTAAAGCACTGAATCTTATAATGATGAATGAACTTACTAGCCATTGAAAAAGTCCTAAGAATTAACCAGTGTTGCTTGAAATTTTGTGTGCCTTATTGCCTTTAGAATCCAACTACAGGTAGTCCTTGATTTACAACCATTCATTTAGTGACTGTTTGAACTTACAACAACACTGAAAAAAGTGACTTGTGACTTCATTTCACACTTATGACCGTTGCAACATCCCCATGGTCACATGGTCAAAATTTAGACGCTTGGCAACTGAAATGTATTTATCACAGTTGCAATGTCCCAGGATTGCGTGATCACCTTTTGCAACCTTCTGAGAAGCAAAGTCAATGGGGAAGCTAGATTCATTTAACAACAGTGTTACTAACTTAATTACAGTGATTCACTTAACAACTATGGCAAGAAAGGTCATAAAATGGGATAATGGGACACTTAACAACTGTCTTGTTTAACAATAGAAATGTTGGGCTCAATTGTGGTCTTACATCGAGGACTACCTGTAAAAGGCCTGGTTTTTGGAAAAATGAATAACTTGGGAATAGACACCATATATTGTTTATATATAATTGGATTTAATATTTAGATAGATATAATATTGGTTCCTGGGATGTGAAGAGGACAATAACACATATAAAGCCTCCGATAAAAAGTAAAATAGGACAGATGGTCTCAGATGGTAGCCAAGGTTAAAATCATGCAGAAAGTTAGCACCCACCCTTCTCCTAGAACCGTGATGGTGAACCTATGGCACGCGTGCCATAGGTGGCACGCGAGCTGTCGCCCCAGCTTGGCTTTGCCAAGCATGTGCGCGCAACTTCTGCCAGCCAGCTGGTCTCCGGGTCTCTGCCACGCATGCACAGGGAGTGGGGTACACATGTGGGGACTGGAACTGAACCCAGATGGATATTTCTTCCAACAGTCATCATAATCTGGCAGAACAAAATTTTTTAAATAGAATAAACCTTCTTTCCTTCCGTCGCGAGCTGAAGACGTGGCTCTTCCGCCAATTAAACTGATCCGTTTGGGGGTACACTGGTATAATTTTAAATTGTTTTTTAATTGGGTTACTGATTTTAATTTTGTATTGTATTGTGATTTGTATTGAAGTTGTCATTTTGTATGCCGCCTTGAGTCCCTAGGGAGAAAGGCGGCATATAAATCGCAATAAATAAATAAATAAATAAAATAAATGCATATAAAACTGATCCAAAAGGGACCCAATCCAGTTCTACAATCAGAATAGAATAATCTAAGTTGGCCTTGTGAAGGAATTAATTGAGCTTTTTGATGAAAAATGTATCACAGATAAACAGTATTCTGTTAACTGCAGTGATAACTGATATAGATGTGATTTTTATTATATTAACATGTAAATATGTGCATTCTGGAATTTGCACGATATCTCTCTGAATGTTCATTTTAAACTGATTCATCTTTTTTTTTTAACAAAATAAAGTGAGGAAAAAATAAACAAGCAGATAGAAAAGGCCTATAAGAAGTTTAAAATGTATCAATAATTTTTACTGTTAATCTTGAAGTATTTCTCAGAAATATTGCTAGATCTTTCTTTTTAAAAAATCTTACAAATACCAGAACAATCATATGAATGAGAAAACATACAGCTGTTTTTTAGTGGACTGTATATTGGGATGCACTGAACTATTCCATTATAAGTATATTCCAAGTAGAAATAATAAAAGCAAAAAAGAGCAATCACTGGGAATTTCCTACACATTTTAATTAATACTTTTATTTTAGCATGAGAATGATAAATACACAGCTATTTCAGGAATGTTAATGGAACAATACTGGCACTGGATTTGATTATGATCAATTTTAAATTAACTAAAAAGAAGTATAGGGCAGTCTCACAAATGTTTACAGTACTTGTAATTTTAGAGAGATTATCCACTAACTCAGTTGATGAAATTTGAACTAGTTTATTCTAAGAATATACAAAAGTTTCTAAGGTTTAAGAGATCAAATTTATAGCTGTTGTTCTCTAACATTTATTGAAGAGAATCTCAGACTGAATGGCTCTTGCAGATCTTGGTAACAAAGTACAAAGTAAAGTCAAACAGTTGTAGGCGTTAAATAAGACATATGAAAAATATCAGTGTTGTTTTTCTTCTTCAAATGCACACATTTTCAAACAATTCAATTTTTTAATTTTTTTAAAAAAATCAGTAGCTGAAACATTCTAAGGTAAGGCAGAGATAACTGTAAACACTTAACTATGTTCTGCCATCAATTTCTGCCATACAGCCTTATGAACAAATACCTCATGTAGAAAGAAAGAAGAGAGAGAGAGAGAAAGGCATTTTATAATTCTATTCCCCAATTTACAAACTGTCAAAGATATTACACAGAGGGCAAAAATGAAGCTCAGTCTGACTTCATGCAGTGAGGAATAAACTGTACCAGAGGGATGAAGTCTTGCCACTATAGAGGAACAATAGTTTTTCTAATCCTATTGAATTTCTTATGAATTTAATTTTTTTAAAATGTCTCTGATCCATTACATTTAAAGGGTTGAAGTTCTATGGCTCATTCTTACACTTTCATCTGCACTCTTAAATTAATTCCTTTCCTTGTAAACTGCTTTTAGTTTTGCCTTTCTAGTCTACCTTTTTCTTACTGGGCATCAATTTAGGAAACAACCACCATGCTCATCAAATAGCATTAGCATTGAGATGCTTTATTTTACTTTCTTCTGCACAGACTTGTTAACTTTCAACTTCAAGATACAAGCAACTGCTGAAACTAATGAAAGTTTTATATTTGACTTTAATGGAGGAAGGATCACCTTTAGAGGAAAATAATGCCATTATGCTTTTAAAACCAAGTACTTCCTCTGTGAAAACTTCTAAACTATACTGGTGTATTTCATTTAATGTTCCTAAAATTTCTATTAAAAGTGATTTTGTAGAACAACAGTGGTTATATGTGTACTGTGCATATGTATAAACATTTATTATATTGTTCCCAGGAATTTTAGATACAACACTTAACATACGGTATTTTCATTAACAAAAATATAATAGGCTGTTTCTCATACCTTCATGCTCAGCAACACATTCTCATACCCAGAGATGTAGTCTTTTGCATCAATAATGGTTGGGTTTTTGTTTCAATCTCCATAGATAACTAACAGCTGAAAAGTGCTCAGACCAGCTACTTTAAATCTATTCATTAGAACAGTGCCGGAAGAGCTTTTCAAGAGTTAAAATCTGAATATAGCAGTGAAATAGCGCCTTCTAGAGGACACAGAGCTTAAGAGTACTTGCTGAAATCAAAGTCACACTAAAATAAAGCTACAAAATGATGGAAGTACTGTAGATATTATGGATAGGTTTCACCAATTTATATAGGAAATTGTTTCTGGGTATTATTTAGCCATAAAAATATCCAGATTTGAAGTCATATGCATACATGTCTCTTTTTTTATTTTAAAATAGGGACTGGGTTGGTCAGTTTAAAGAGTACAGCAGCCAATTTTTGTTAGATGCGAGAGAAAAGTTACTTCCACCTTCAAAGAAGTTTAAAATGTTGATTCTTACAAAACATAAGGAGCAAAATTATGTATGCTTTAGCAGAACTTGAGTTTGGGAAGACAGGTTAATATACTTGCCATGGAGTGAATACAGTCAGGAGTTTCCCATATGGATCAGAAAAATAAGGGGTTTCAGACTATGAGTCAGTGGTGTCGATCTGCTGCTGGATTAGCATTTCTCATGGGAACAGATTATGGTGGCTGTGGTAATGATGATTATTTATCTTGCATCATACCCACAAACTTCCCCAACTGGCTTCAGAAAGTCGCCTTTCTGCAGGGAGGAGTAGCAGATGTCTATTAAAAGAGTATAGGAAGCTCAGGGTTGTATTGTTGAAATGTCATAATGTTACCTAGTCGGGCAATGAAATGTCTACAAACAAGGAAGCTCAGAGAGCACCAAGGACTCCAGATGTCCATTAGCATAAGATTGGATATAACTCATCCTCTTCTTGTTTTCAAATAGCACTAGTGCCACTGCTCTATTACCATAGCAGCAGTTGTGAATTAAGAAACATTTTCTCATATTAAAAAAGGTTAGCAATACCAAATTCTTCCTTAGGGGGGAAAAAAGTGCAATTAAACATCTTTGCAACGCTAGCATTGGCTCAGCTAATTCTGTCCAATATTAGTTTGTCAGTTTTAGGGTGAAGCTTCATCAATTAGAGAGGCAATTTGTTTTGAAATCAATGAAAGCCTTTGCCCATTTTTCCCCTGTATTAGCGTCCCCAATAGATTGTGGTGTTAGTTTCATTTAACAAAGTTGCTACTTGCCTGTACAGTGTTCAGTTGAAGTACTTTTAAAACAAAGAATATGTTTTCTGAGTGATCCCATATGTGCATATGGAGCTCTGCTCAGCTTGACACTTTGTTCCTCCCACATCCAATACTGTCTGTGGACTCTTTTTAAGCCTCATGATCCTAGGACTCATAAAAAGAGCCCGCAATAAAATAGTGCCTATAAAAACGTTCGTTCAAAATGGAAAAGCCTGGTTCTGCTCATAGGCCTCTTTGTGTGTAAAACCAATTTATGATTAACAGCTCTTGAGGTCTTTATTTTTTTACTTGGAATTGACAGAATTCTGATAATCATCTCCTTCAAAATGTTTAACTATTGGCTTGCTGCACTCAAGGGCATTGTCCAAGTAGTGGAATGAGCAGGAAGATACACACAGTCACTTTGAAAATTATATATTTATGGTGCCGTTGTTGCCAGCAACCTGGCTTAGATCACAGCCCATTCCTATTCGGCTTTGCACAAAATGGCTATTGTGCAAAGTGGCTTTCAGCGTCCCGATATAGCCAGCTGGTGCCATCGCTGGCTATTGGGGGCGAATTATTGGCCCCCACAGATGGGGCTCGCAACTTGGGCGTCCTCCTGGATGCACGGCTGTCTTTAGAAGAGCATATGACGGCCGTAGCGAGGGGGGCTTTTTATCAGGTCCGCCTGATTCGCCCTTTCTGGATCGGGACTCCTTACGCACAGTCACTCAGGCACTCATCACTTCCCGCCTGGACTACTGCAATGCTCTCTACATGGGGCTCCCCTTGAGGAGTACCCGGAGGCTCCAACTGGTGCAGAATGCGGCCACGCGGGGGATTATGGGAGCGAGGGGGCGCTCCCATGTGACACCTCTCCTGCGTGAGCTGCATTGGCTTCCAGTGGTCTTTCGGGTGCGCTTCAAGGTGTTGGTTACCATCTTTAAAGCGCTCCATGGCATAGGACCTGGGTATTTGCAGGACCGCCTTCTGCCGCTGATAGCCTCCCACCAACCAGTACGCTCCCACAGAGAGGGACTCCTCAGGGTGCTGTCAGCCAGGCAATGTCGGCTGGCAACCCCCAGGGGGAGGGCCTTCTCTGTGGCAGCTCCTGCCCTCTGGAACGATTTGCCCCCGGAGATAAGAAGGATATCGGATCTTCGGGTTTTTCACTGTGCCCAGAAAACTTTTCTTTTCCATCAAGCAGGGCTGGCGTGAACCACCCCCCCCCCTTTTTTTTAGTTTTTTAGCTTTTATCTGTCAATGGGTTTTAATTCGAATTGTTTTAAATTTGGGCCAAAGTATGTAATTCTTTTAATAATTTTAAATTTTGTATTGGTATGTGTTTTAGTTCTGGCTGTGCACCGCCCTGAGTCCACTAGGAGAAGGGCGGTATACAAATTGAATAAAATAAAATAAATAAAATAAACAAAAATAGGCTGGAAGAAATGTTGCCAAAAGAAGCTTCCCACAGAAGGCAGAGAAAAGGAGTTAAGAATTGAAAAAGAACTCAAAAACGTTACTGCCCATAGAGCTGGACGCTGATTGCAGAACATGGAATAGCCAATTTCCCTGGAATATTGGTGCAGAAATGACATTCTTGCCAATTTGTGTCAGTGATATAATGCATTTTATTAACTAAAAAGTAAAAGTTGTGATGTGATGTCAGTAGATGATGTAACTCTACAGTTACTTCATTCTTTGGAAAGCAGTTTATACTATCTAGCCTACCATGAATAACATTCAGCTTGTGCAAAACTTAAAGGAATTTCTGTCCATTTGATAAAATGAATTTAGGTTTGCTAGAATAAATGTCCAAGGGCTTGTTGGCATTTGGACTCTTTTATAAACAGGGTATTCTGGGAACTATCAACAGGGTAATTCAGGCTGTCAAAGGCTTTTTGTAATGCAAACATGGTAATAGTCATATTCCAGATGAACTGCATGGGGTTTCTCCCAGACAATGTTTGAATATTAACAAATAAGTAGTTTTTAAAAGAGTAACAGAAATGAAAACTATTGTTTAATCTAATTTTTCTTGGTCAAGTTTTGTAGACCACATAACAAGACCTTCAACTTCATCTTCCCATTGTTCTTCACTTTTGCTTTTTTCCATCTTCTTAGATCCCACAGAAGATGTTTTTGAAGATGCTTCTAGATAGTAGAAGTAATACAAAATGAAAAACATGTATACATGAATTATAGTAACTGTACAATCATACAGATGCACGATGCATTAAATTGTGTATCTGTGAATGCGGATATGGGTGTGAAAGAGGCCTTTTTGTAGCATGTGCAAGATTTATCCTATAGAGAAGTAAGTTTGTATGTTAGCATTTATAGCCAAATGATATAGCTAACCATTAGAAAAATAATATGTGTTCTCCCGCCCTACTTCTAAAAGTTTCCAAGACCCCATGATCACACTGAAATCTGATTAAGAAGTGGTAAGTTTTGATGATATAATATATTGCTTTTAAAATAAAATATCTCACCAAATAAGTACATTGGTAGACATAATAGCACTATTTGGAATAAATAAAATAAAACAAAACTGTAGCCCAAAACCCAACATTCTCTCCAAAGAGAGATTAAAACCATGGCCATATGGTCTAGTGATCAGTCCTACATGTTCTGCAGCCTTCAGAGCTATGACTAGATAAAAAAAAAAGACAGATCCCCCAGACTGAAACATTATTGTATTTTTGATACATTATTTTATATTCTTAGGGCAGTCCTAAAAATCATCAGGGAGAATTCTAATGAATTCACAAAGGTTAATTATTATTGCATATTTAGTTTCAGCCATAAAAAATAATAATCAGTAAAAGAAATTATTGATTTATTAAGTTATATTGACATTCAGTTGCACACTTGGCTGAGATAACATATAACATCTGTATTTCTGCAATATGTCCTACCTTGGGAGTAGGACTATTGGTTTCTGAGTACCCAGAAACCAATAGTGACATTTGTGGGCGTCAAAAAATTCAGAATGGTAATTATGACATTTTTAATTAATTAATTAATCAGAATAGATTCTGATTAATATGAAGGGACCTTGGAGGTCTTCCAGTCCAACCCCTACTCAAGCAGGAGACGCGATACCAGGGCCGGATGCATCATGCGCTGGCCACACCCACGCCCAGTTTAGCGAAGGGGGAAAATCCTGATGCGTGACATGATACCGCCATGACGACGTGAGTTTGATACCCCTGCCCTATACCATTTCAAACAAGTGACTGTCCAGTCTCTTTTTAAAAACCTCCAGTGATGAAGCACCAACAACTTCTGATAGCAATTGGTTAATTGTCCTCACTGTTAGGAAGTTTCTCCTTAATTCCAGGTTGCTTCTCTCCTTGATTAGTTTTCATCCATTGTTTCTTGTTCTGCCTACAGGTCTTTGGTAAATAAGTTGACCCCTGCCTTTGGGCAACCTCTCAAATACTGGAATGCTGCTTTCATGTGACCCCTAATACTGCTTTGATGCAGCTCTCATGTTGTCATTTGATGCAGCTCTCATGTTGACATGTTGACCCATCCCACCACACCCATGGAAGTCCCTGGAAGTAACTTTTGGCCTAACAAGTTGCAAATGACTATTAACCTCACTTTCTTATCTTTCCACAAGAGCCTGAAGACCTGGCTTTGCTGATTGGCCTCAGGACCAAATGGGGGAGTTCCACACTGGACATGCTGTTAGATTGATGGCAGACTCCACCTCCCCACTCTTGCTCTCCGCTCTCCACCTGCTCATCCTTTTGTTTATCATATTGATTTAATCTCATTGTGTTTCTTTATCATTGTTTATTTTATTGTTCTATTATTTTACTTATGTTTATATGCCTATCAGTTTTCTTCCTTTTTATAATTATACAGTATCATTAGGTTTTTATAAACCTACAGTATCACTATGGTGAGATAAGTGGCAAATAAATTTAACAAATAAATAAACTAAATAAACATGGACCATTTCTTTTCCTGTTCAGCTCAAAGTGGGTAATAGTTTCACAGCATGTTTTTTGAAAGGTATTTCCCCTTGAATCTGTCTGTTTAATCTATTTCCTGAGGTTCCATTATTCCAGAAATTTTACTACATGGATTCATGTAGAGCTAGGGCATTCCCAGGGGCTGGGATCCTATACAAAGAGGAATGGTCAGGTAATAAATGGTAACTTTCTTTCTCAAATGAATTTATATTTCACAGATATCATGATTTTATCTTCATTATATTGCTGCTTTAACATCTATCATCGTAAAGCTATGTTTTTCAATGATCACAGTATTGTTTTAACTGATGCTGTTGGTTACCCTGAGCACACTGGATGAAAAATGCATTATTAAATTGCACCTTAATAAATTTATATAGGTACTGTATATGGTATAAAATAGGATAAAGAGAATGATATTCTTGCTCTTCCTGATTTACATGTAGTCCTTGACTTACAACGGTTCATTTAGTGACTGTTTGAAGTTACAACGGCACTGAAAAAAGTGACTTATGACCATTTTTCACATTTATGACTATTGCAGCATCCCCATGGTCACATGATTTATATTTAGATGCTTGACAACTGACTCATATTTATGACAGTTGCAGTGTCCCAGGGTTAAGTGATCACCTTTTGTGATCTTCCGACAAGCAAAGTCAATGGGGAAACCAGATTCACTTAACAGCCATGTTACTAATTTAACAACTGCAGTGATTCACTTAACAAATGTGGCAAGAAAAGTCATAAAATGGGGCAAAACTCACTTAACAAATTTCTCACTTAGCAACATAAATTTTGGACGCAATTGTGGTTGTAAGTTGAGGACTACCTGTATTATAGTTAGAAGGATCAAAGTAAAACCATGAACTCCATAGTTAACATGTTGGCTTAAGATGCCAGTAGTATTTACATATTATTAAACATGAATTATTAAAATAAATATGTTGAGGTGATTTGGTCAGGTAGAGAGAATGAATTAGGATCATATCATGAAATAAATTTATGGAAGAAGAGTAAATAATTTAGAAGGAAGGACAAGATTAAGAATTTGCGGTTGGATAAAGCTGATGAGAACCTCAAGAAGAAAGAGCTAAAGAGAAGGCAATATATGATGTGGTGCATGGAGGTTGGGGATACAAGAATGATTTGCAAGATGTGGAGAAGAACAGTGAATGAATTTGGTTTAAAATAGATTTAGCTACGTTTCTTTTTCTAATGTCTTGCCTTTAATGTTTTTTTTTAGCTGATTATATCTTACTCTTTTTCTATGCTCATCGTAGTTGTTGCTTATTCCCAAAGGGAACAGTGAAATAATATATTGTTTGAATAAATAAAAATTATAACTTGGTAGTTGGGTTGAAATGAATTACCAATAGAAGATCTCATTCAAACTGTATTTTTATCTCTTTTCATTTTTACAATCACAAACTATTTTTCAATGCATGGAAACACATAAGCATACAAAAAAATGATACACAAAACGGTAGGATGGTGGATGGGCTTCCTGCTCCTCCCTCAAAAATAGAACATGAGAAGATGAGGTTTTTCCAAGAGGTCCATAAATTCAAATGTACTTACCGTACTTGTTTAACAGAGTAAACAGGTATATTTTCAGTTATAATATATACTATTGTTGGTGTGTACAGAAAAACTTGTCACAAAATCAGTTCTCCTGTCTTACCTGAAGTTGGGCTTGGGATAACACACCGGCCTCCCCAGTTTTCTAACATTATCTGTTTCTTCTGTTTTTCAATGCAATCAGAGACAAAAATGCTATGTCTGAAATTAAAACACAAGAAGATTGGTATAACTTCAGAATATAGTACAAATATAAGCTTATTTACTAGATATTCAGGAATAAAACCAACCTTATGAATAGCTTTCACCCAGGAAAAATATATCAGAATGCAGAAATGAAGAAGCTGGAGACTTGTTTTGCAATATATTTTACACACCAGTTAGGAAAATTTAATTTTAAAAAACGTAAGAGAAAAAAATACCCCTCACAATAACCCATGTTCTTAGAGACTTTCATTGTGAATCTACAATACATGAGGGTGTCTTAGCACCTTGAAGCCATATAGTGGTAGGAAAGGACTGTGAGAATAATTGTACTCTATTTTAATACAGTCATAGTTTATGATCCTATGCCTAATGTTAATCTTTATAAATTCTCAATAACACATTAAAACCTTTAAAATGCTTTTGTATGAAATCATGCTGAAAAGAATCATGTGTCTCTACTCTAACAATTTTATTGAAATTATAAAACAGGCAATGACATTAATTATAATTTGAGACACAGTTTATAGAAAGCAAAATTGATTGGGGTTGCCAGAGTTTACTTCTGACAAAAAACAGGAAGAAGCCCTAGGAAGGAATCCAGCTATTTTACACATCCCTTGAGTGGCTTAATAGTTAAGGTGCTGGATTAGGATTTAAGAGATCTGGTTCAAAACTACCCTCAAGATACTACATACTTTGGGCCAATTGCTATCCTCATGCTGTTGTGTTGAAGGAATCAAATTGGATAGGAAACACTACATATATTCCTTTCAGCAAAAAAACAGTTCCCATAGGAATAATCACAATTTAATTAGGGTACAAAGAATTATGGCAGGGGTGGGCAACTATGGTAATTTTATGACCTCTGGACTTCAACTCCCAGAATTCCTGAGCCAACATGGAATTCTGGAAGTTGAAGTCCACAGTTGCCCTAGCTGACCACCACTGGATTATGGGAATGGGAAGAAAGAAAAGATTGCATCAGTGGTGGGTTGCTACCAGTTCGCCCCAGCTCTGCCCACCTGCCCGGATGCTTCTGTGCATGTGCAGAAGCATTGCGCGTGCGCGCAAGTGAGCGCACGCCCACGAGCTAACTGGTAGCAATGGGTTTTGAAACCCGCCCCTGGATTGCATCATATCTTTGCTGAGTACTCCATTAATAACACATCCCTGCCTGTTCTCTCTTACTTTTCACACAAACAGAAACTCTCAGTTCACTTTAATTATCTTTCTTCAGAGGTACCTTCCTCAATGTAATTTGCTAGTGTCAAACTATGTAGATAATTTCAAAATACCTTAATTTTATTTTCTAATGGCAAAATATAAATAATGACAGCATCAACAGAAAAAAGGATATTATGAAGAAAGAAAAACCTAGACATATTATAGTGAATAAAGTAAATATGACAAAAACCTCATAGAAAAGGAATTCATACAAAAAAAAAGAGAGACAAAAAAACCATACTGTAATTAAAAAGGTAAAGGTTCCCCTCGCACATATGTCGTTCCTGACTCTAGGGGGCAGTGCTCATCTCCGTTTCAAAGCCGAAGAGCCAGCACTGTTTGAAGACATCTCCGTGGTCATGTGACTGGCATGACTAAATGCCAAAGGCGCACAGAGCGCTGTTACCTTCCCACCAAAAGGCGGTCCCTATTTTTCTACTTGCATTTTTTATGTGCTTTCAGACTGCTAGGTTGGCAGAAGCTGGGACAAGTAACGGGAGCTTACCCCGTTATGCGGCACTAGGGATTCGAACCACTGAACTGCCGACCTTTCGATCGACAAGCTCAATGTTTTAGCCACTGAGCCACTGCATCCCTACTATATTGTAATTACAGACAGCAATATAACATTTAACAGCAATAGCACTTAGATCAGAGTTCACCAACCTTTCTGGCTTTGCAGACTGGGGTTGGGGGAGAGAGGGGATGGTTTTGTGCGAACTGCTTCCATCCTGCAATGATATCTGTAACACTGTCAAATATCCAGATTTGCCTATCTGAACATCTGGCTGACTGTGCAATGAATGAATGATGATGATGATGATAATGATAATAAGCCAACTTGACAAATTTACCATCAGACAATTACAAAAGGCAGCTTTACTGGGAACAGCTTCCATCCTGCAAGGATATCTGTTACACAATCAAACATCCACATCTGCCTATCCCAGGTCCTTGGTAAGGAGTCAACAGGTAGACAAAATGCCAAGCCATGCTTTACATCCACGAAGTGTAACACGCTTTACATGTACCACATTTTACACCCACAAAGTGACATTGGCAGGTTGTACCTGTCAAAAAGAATAGGGGGCAGAGGGCTATTGTAAATCCATCAAACTGTAGAAGAAGAAGAACGAAGTTTGAATGATTATGTGAACCAAAGTACAGAAAAATTGCTGCAGGCTGTGAAAACAGAGAACATTATAAAAACAACAGAAACAAAGGCAGAATATAAGGAAAAATAGTTGGATGACAGATTAAATGGATGGAAAACCAAAGGAAAGTGTGAAAACAACTTGACATGGGCATGGCTTAAGATGGAAACCATAAAGAAAGAAATGGAAGGTTTAATATTTGTTGCTCAAGAACATGCCCTACAAACTAATGCCATGAAAGATACAAAAATAAGTTTCTAGCATGCTGCAGCCCAGTGCCTGTCCACAGACCGGGGGTTGGGGACACTTGATATAAACTCATATCTGAATTATTATGGCTGTTGCAATATTTTCAGGATCAGACTCAATAAAGATAATAGAAGTTAAAGATTTAAATATGTTTCTCTTTAATCATAATAGGCATTCTATATTCGCTGAATATTCAAGATAGAAGCAAGGAAAATGGGGAGGATGGCTCCTTTTATATACAAGGGGTGGAGCCAGGAATGGGAGTGGTAAATTATGAATACATTAAAGTCCAAAGAATAAGTTAACCCCTGATGTTCCATATATATACATTATTTACACATTAGAGAATAAGGCATTTACATCTGACAAATCCCCCTCTAAATGCCGGTTCGTTATACAACACCAGTTACATTCAGATTCAGGACAATATAATACATATAATTTAGAAGTTAAATATTTGTGTTGTTTAGAAGGTAAGGGTTTTGTTAATATGTCAGCTAATTGTTCAGAAGTATCACAATGTATTGCTTTGATGAATCCGTCTTGAGATAGTTGTCTCACGTGCTTAAATTTTATATCAATATGCCTGGACCTTTGTCCAATTGCATCGGATCTAGATATTTCAATGGCCGCTTTATTGTCTTCATGCATAATAAATGGTAAAGTAGGTTTCTTCCAAACATCTGTGATCAAATCATTGAACCATACAAGGTTATTTGCAGCTTTAGACAAGCAAACATATTCCGCTTCTGTGGTAGAAGTGGCTACTAGTTCTTGTTTACCAGTATACCAGTAAACTGGACAATCGTTCAATAGAAAAACATAACCAGAGGTACTCTTTCTGCATGATGTATCACCAGCCCAATCTGCATCAGCATAACAAGTAATTTTTGGTTCTTTGTCATTATTGGGTTCCAATATTAAACAAAAATCTAATGTACTTTTCAGATATCTTAAAATTCTTTTGACAGCTTCCCAATGATACAAGGTTGGTTTGCTAACATATCTTGACAATAAATTGAGAGGTAATGCAATATCTGGCCTAGTCCAATTAGATATATAAAGGAGTGAACCTATAACTGATCTGTAAAATGTGTTGTCTTTAAACTCAGGGGAAGATTCATCATTGTTTCTAAGAAAATCAGTTTGCATAGGTGTGTCACATGTTTTGGCATTATTTAAGTTACATTTGTTTAGGAGTTCAATGATTTTATCTTTCTGAGTAAGTTTGAATCCCCTTTTAGTTTTGTTAATTTGTACACCAAGGTATTTATTCACTCTACCTAGTGATTTCAATGAGAAGTGTTCGTTTAACTTATTTACAAAGATTTCCCTGCTTTCTTTATGCTTTCCAATATATAAAATATCATCCACATAAATTAATACAAATTCAATATGATCATTACTCTTTTTTACAAAGAAACAGTTATCAGCAGTGGTGGCGTTGAAATCCATGGTCTTTAGTACTTTTACCAAACAATCGTACCATCTTTTGCCAGATTGCTTCAATCCGTACAGACTCTTATTTAATAACCAAATTTCGTTCTTATTAGTGTATTGACTGTGTGGTGCTCTTACATATATTTCCTTATCTAATTTCGCATGTAAGTATGCAGTCTGTATGTCATATTGAAACACGTCTAGATTGAGTGCAGATGCTACTACAAGAGCTGTTTTGACACTCTCTGTTCTCACTGTGGGTGAATATGTGTCAGTATAGTCTTCTGGATATTTTTGTGCATAACCTTGTGCAACTAGTCTGGCCTTGTATAAGGTATTACCTCCTTCTAAATTCTTAATTTTATAAATCCACCTGGTACCTATAATTGTTTTATCCTTAGGTGCGATCGCAGGTGTGAATACATTTAATCCTTGTAAACTTTCCATTTCTTTTTCCATAGCTAGTTCCCATTTTTCTCTTTCTTCACGGGGAAGTTTCAATACTTCCTCATATGTATTAGGTGTTATTTGTTCTCCATCCATATGCATAATATAATCTTTGTATTTATTTGGTATTTGGTTTCTATTATTTCTAATATTTCTTTCAGGTTTGCTATGGTTATCATGCAAATATCTGGCTTCCTTTTTTGTTAATGTGTCTGTCTTTATTTTATGCTGACTATTTGTCCAAGTTTTGGTTTTGTTCTTACTTTTGTTAATATTTTGATTTTCTGTTGTTCCTTCCTCGCAAGATATATTATCTTTGCTTTTATTAGGAAAAATTTCATTAAGGTGCAACTTAGACCAATTGGCCTGTTCATGAAACACAGCTGTTCTGGATACTATAAATTTGTTATTATTATCGATGAATCTGTACCCTTTGGTTCCAGTTTCGTATCCCATGAATCTTAATCTCCTGGATACGTTTTCTCCCTTTCTCCTCAATTGTTTAGGTATGTGCACGTCTGCAGTAACTCCAAATATGTGCATGTGTGCTAATTTAGGTTTTCTATTGTACATCACCTCATATGGTGTCTTATTCACAATACTGGACCATGTTCTATTTTGAGTGTAATTTGAATAATGTAAGGCTTCTGACCAAAATTGTTTGCCTAAACCAGCATCCTCTAATGTGCATCTAATCATGGTTTGTAGTGTGGAGTTCTTTCTCTCTGCAATCCCATTTTGAAATGCAGAAAATGGATTGGACGTGAAATGTAACATCCCTCTATCCTTTAACCATTGGGAGAATTCTTTAGACATGAATTCACATCCCCTATCTGTCATAATTTGTTTTATTCTGATATTATGTTGTGTTTCTATGCGTTTGTAGAATTCCTTAAATTTCTGAAAGGTTTCATCCTTGTGCTTTAATGTGTAAACAAAACCATAGCGACTGTAATCATCCACTATTGTTAGGAAGTAACGTTTTCTATAGGTAATTGATGGAGTTAATGGGCCAACTAAGTCCATATGTACCAAATCAAAAATATTGTTAGTTGATCTGTTAGATTTTTTTGGTCTGGGACTGGTTTTTAGTTTGGTGGATTTACATACTGAGCATTCTAAATAATTTTCACAATTTTTTATTTTTACACCTTCTGCGTGTTCAGTCATTTTTTGTACTACAGGAAAGCTTGCATGTCCTAACTTCCTATGTAAGATGTGAGCACACTCATCATGAATTGGTTTACCTATTTTTGGTTTCTTCTCATTGTGTGTATTTTTGTTATCATGAGTTATTTTACATTCATCATTGTCACTGTTACTGACATTTTCATCATCTGCTTCAATACAATCTTCCATATTTGAATCAATGTTATGTAACCATCTTTCTTTGGTTATCAGATAGGGTAGACCCCCTTTTATCATCACAGTGCCTACATTTGTTTTGTTCTTTTCTATAGTTGCTTTCCCCTTTGAGAAAACTATATTGATGTCAGATTCTCTGCTTAGTTTTATAGCACTTAGTATGTTGTGAGGTATTTCTGGGATTAATAATACCCCCTCTATTTTCCCTAAACCAGGCAAGGTCACATTTCCTCTGCCTAATACTTGAACCTTTTCTTGATTAGCTACCTTTATCACAAACTTATCTTCTGTAAATGAAGATAATATACTTTTGTTGTTAGTGGTGTGATTTGTTGCACCAGAATCAATAAGCCAATTATTGTTCTCATCTTGTTGTGTTTTGGTGCTGTCTTGTTTATTTAGCCCATTTAGTGACCCAGATTTTCTCTCTTTTGAATTTTCTCTACCCCCTCTACTTTCTCTGTAATTTGGTGGACTTCTATATTTGTGTCTATCTGTGGAAGATTGTCTGTAATTGTATTTGCTCCTATATTCTGGCCTATGTCTCTCCCTTGGGACTTTGGGACAGTCTCTTCTACTGTGTTCCCTGGATCCACAATTGTGGCATCTAAAGGCCTCATTATATTTATCTTGAAAGACTACTTTCCTAAAAGATTTGTGTTCTGTTTGGTTACTGGAACGATTTTTTTTTGAATTGTCTTCTGCTATCAATTTGTTAGATAGACTTTCTATTGATAAATATCCCAAATTAATGGTATCTAAGTGTGACATAAAGCTATCCCATGATGGATCAAGAGAATTGATAATAACACTTTTCATAGTTTGATCTGAAATCACTTCCCCCCTCAATTGCAGCTCAGCTCTTATTTTGTTTAGATTTATCAAATGTTCACTTATAGAAACCCCTGGTTTCACTCTAGAAGAAAAGAAATCCTTAGACATTCTTGTGGTTGTGGCTACGCTATCGCTGTGAAATAGATTAAACATGCATTGAATTATTTCTGATACAGTTAGGTTTGGTTTGATGCTATGATACATTGCAGGAGACACGCTAGAAATTATTATGAAAAATGCTCTATGATGTAAACAGTCTATTTTTAAAGTCCAAGGTCTTCTTGGAGGACTAGTTATAAAGAATAGTAAATTTTCTTTCATAAAAATAACCTGAAGCTGTTGGTACCACTCTTGTAAATTAATGCCATCAACTCTAAGTTTTGGGAAGTCACTGGGTAAGTTCCCCACATTATTTTGTCCATTACTTACAACCTGAGGCAGTCCGTGGTCTCTCAAGTGCAGGAAATTACAGAACGGCATTGGGATGCTTGTAACGAGTCTGCGCGGTTCTCTGGCCAGTTCAAGTCTTTCGGGGCCGTCTACGTAGTTTTGCACATGCGCGTTGCTCATTTCTTCTTTGGCGCCGTTGTGGAAGGTTCTCTCCATTTCAGCTCTCTCGATCCGCTCCTCTTCAGATGAGTCGGTCTCTGGCTCGGTTTTTGGGGCTTTGGTGATGGCGGCGGTTCTTCTCTTTCTCTTGTGTGCGCTGGCACTCGATTCTGTCTGCGGTGTAGGACGGAATCGGCATGGCTCTCTGGGCTCGGGTGTCGTCGTTTTCGAAGTCAGGATGGGAGCGTGCAGGTCTTGAGTTGTCGGTTTGATTTCTTGCTTCTTCGTTGATGTCTTGGAAATTTTCAATCTTGGCCCAAAAGCAGCAAAAAGTGTTTTCATTGCTGACTTTACTTGAGACTTTGTTAAATCGTCTTCACTTTCTGATTTTGGTTCATCTGAAGAGTTTGAGACTTCTTTTTCACTTTCTTCGTCTGATAGCGTTTTTCGCGCCAGAAATTTTGAACTGAGCGTTTTGATTGGCTCTGCTTCACTCTCTTTTGAAGTTCGTTGAAACCAAGATGGCTGCCATTCAAAATTTCGCGCGGGGTCACATCTTTTCTTTTTTACAACTATTTTCTCAGTAGTCATTTCACTCACAGTTTTTTGATCTTTGGGTTTTTCTTTAATGATGTTTTTCTCTCTCGCTGCTCCGCTGTTCCTCAGCATCTCCTGGAGGTCCGTGATGAGGCTTTCATCATTCTTTTGGCTTTTTAGTATTTTTAATATCTCTGACCTGAGTTCGTTATTTTCTATCTCGATTTCTTCCTGGTCGTTATTTTCACTCATCAGTTCTTCTTCTTCAGTGGTGTATTCTTCGGATTCTCTCGAAATCGCATTAGTGGATTCGTTGATCATCTCTTGATCAGTTTCTATTTCTTTGCTGTAGGCCCTGGTGTTGGGCCTATCTTTCTTGGACATTTTTAATTACTTATTGAGTCAATTAACCATCCTCTGCTACCAGCTTGTTGCAATATTTTCAGGATCAGACTCAATAAAGATAATAGAAGTTAAAGATTTAAATATGTTTCTCTTTAATCATAATAGGCATTCTATATTCGCTGAATATTCAAGATAGAAGCAAGGAAAATGGGGAGGATGGCTCCTTTTATATACAAGGGGTGGAGCCAGGAATGGGAGTGGTAAATTATGAATACATTAAAGTCCAAAGAATAAGTTAACCCCTGATGTTCCATATATATACATTATTTACACATTAGAGAATAAGGCATTTACATCTGACAATGGCACTAACTGTATTGATGTATATGTAATGTTTAAGGTTAAAATCCTGGTCATACAACCTTTCAAGGTAATACATTTTAAAATTTTAATTAATATATGCACAGAGTGATAGAATAATGAACACATTAAATTTCAACAATTGAAGGCTGGAAAAATACTGATAAGCCAAACTGCCGACTTTGCAATGACAAAATTGAAACTGTTTCACACTTAATATGTGAGTGCAGCAAAATTGCACAAACTGATTACAAAGCTAGACAGATTTGCTAAATTAATCCACTGGTCATTATGTAAAACATACACCTTGCCTGTATCCGAAAAGTCATGGGAACATAAAGTGGAAAAAATTGTCGAAAATGAGATGGTGAAGATCTTGTGGAACTTTTGAATACAGACAGATTGTCATTTGGAACATAACCCGCCAGATATCACAGTTGATATCACAACTTATTGATATCACTGTACCGGAAGACGCCAGAGTCGAAGAAAAAGAACTGGAAAAAAATCACAAAATATCACGACCTGGCCATCGAAACTACACGGCTATGGATGAAACATGTAACAGTGATACCCATTGTCATTGGGGCACTTGGTACCATGTCTAAGAATTTTACAAAATACATCAAGAAATTGCAGCTTCCTGCAATAACACCAGCAGAACTGCAAAAAACTGCGCTACTCGGAACATCATACATTTTAAGAAGATGTTGGTTGATACCTAGGATGCTGGCAGCAACATATCAGCCACCAGTGCCAGACAATGATATTTGTGATACTTTTTTAAATGTTCAGTTGACTGAATTTTATGTTAAATGAATAAAAGAGATAGTAGTAGTAGCAGCAGCAGCAGCAGCAGCAGCAGCAGCAGCAGTAGTAGTAGTAGTAGTAGTAGTTAGGCCCAAAAACGAAAATATTTTCATTCCAAAAGAATACAGATGTTAATAAAAAAAGCCAATTACAGAATTTAAAATCTGTAAAGTCACTATAGTCCTAAGAATAATTTATCTGGTAGAAATGGGTAAATTAACTTTATGGAAGTAAAGAGCCACTTTTTTATAGCCAAAACAATAGAGTCCTATTTGTTAAGAAATTGGGAAAAAGAAATGAAGTGAAGTAAATAGCTTTTAAAATTTGAAATTTCAGCATATAGATAGATAGTTTAATGACCTTGTTCAGCAACCATTTGAAACTAGGAACATAGGATCAGTTAAAGCTGCCAGAAGTATTCATGTAAAATGTCAAATAAATTCAAATGATATTACCCAGATATTATAGGAGGGGCAGTAGAAAGAACAAATGTTAAGGATGGGTTGGTAACTGGCTCTGGAAAAAAAATCATTGTGAAGTATTTTGGTGCCTAATTAAGTTTACTGAGTCCAGGAAAAGATATATATAGTGCCAACAAATCACAGATTTTATGGAGAACACTATGGTAATAGCTGCTGATTGCTTGAAAGACATTTGAAGCTTTTCAGACAACTCCAAAAAGTAAAAAAAGTGTAAAAATCAGATGGTGTTGTCTCCATAGTGGTGTGAGATGAACTCCACATAAATTGTTATTGCAAGCAATCTTGACACATCCTTGCCTTTACTGATGGCTAGAAAGACAAAAGACAGACAGTGTGGGGTAGTGGTTAAAGTATTGGCTGATGAAGGGAGCAACCCAGGTTCAAATCTATCCTAACCACCAAAGCTCTTTGATTAACTTTGGGCCAGAGTTATTATGTGAGTTAAACAGAAGACTGTATGAATACCTTGGACTCTTGAACAATTAAATCTAACAAATCATTGGAAATAAAAAAAGGTTATATCAAGGCAGATTACATCATTTTAGAAATATCACTGTTTTTCTGCTTTGTGCTCCTCTAAGCTTCTGGAATTGTCTCATAGAAGCATGCTAGTATGATTAGCAGAAATTCCATTGCAGAATTCCTAGCACAAAAATATTATATGTTTATAAGAAGTCCCCTAATTTAGAAGCACTCCAACAACATTCTTGAAACTTTTGCTGCAAGTGCCTTATTCAGTTTCCAATGTTCTAACACAAGGGTGAGCAACTATGGCAACTTTACAACCTGTGGACTTCAACTCCTAGAATTCCTGAGCCAGCCATGGCTGTAAAATTATCGTAATTGCCTACCCCTGTTCTAATATGACTAGAATTTAGCTGCATTTTCCTTGGAGCTGAATTAGCACTTTGTTGTTTTAGATTGGGAAATATCATCTCACCTTGCTGGATAGGTTGTCTTCCAATCTAAGAAGACAAATTAACGATGATTTGCCATAATGTGGTCTCACTCTGTCACAGCACTACCTGCTTTGGGACTTTGATAAAACCCTGCTTGAATTAAAGCAGAGGATTTAGGATGTAGATATCCAAAATGTCACACTCCAGATTTCCCCTCCTTTTTTATAATCACAATTGTTCCTCCTCCATGGACTATCCCCAAATATTTGTTTAACATCTTATATGCTCCACATAGAATACTATTTACTTGGGATCCATTTGGAGTGCTAATTATTTAGCACAATAACTTACAGATACATAAGCTTCCCACATGAAAGCTAAATTTGTTTCTGTTCAGACTCAAAAATTGCTTAATGCATTGTAAGCTGCCCTGAGTCTCTGGAGAAGGGCGGCATATAAATCAAATTTAAAAAAAAAAAGTAGAATCTATTTCATTATTAAAATGTCCATGCTACACCCAATAGTAATCAGGTTTAATATTTCCAAAAGTTAATAACTCTAAATGCCATCCTGACCAGTAGGCTATTGTTGTTTTCCTGGGTAACCACCTTTCATAAACTTCTAAGAAGATTGCAAAATTCTTAACAATAGCCGTAGCTGTTAGAAACCATCTGGTTTCTTCCTCATGCTATTAATTGTTAGCTGCTCATTATTTTAAGATTTTCTCACAATTAAACAAAATGATGGCTTCAAAAAACAGTTCAACAAGTGTTGAAGTTGATGAAGCATCCAGTTATGAAGCATGTAACTAAGATAGAGTAACTTGAGAGATTCTCTGCAAGAAGTGTAATAGCGGTGTAATAGGAAGTCAGTGTCTGAGTTTGCCTTATTGGGTGACATGATACAGTATATAGAGAAATATAGACAGCCTTTTTAAAATTTAGTCAACCTTCTATTCAGGATATTTACTGTTCATTTTGCCATTACTACATATCCTCCAAGTTTGGTTCCCCAATCTGATAGTGTTGATAACTGTCCCTTTTCTAATGTTGGACCAAATTTGTGCTTACAGCCATCAATCAGAGCTGTGGAGTCGGGAGATAAATGTTCCGACTCCGACTCCGACTCCGACTCCTCAGTTTTTTGTACTTCCGACTCCGACTCCGACTCCGACTCCCCGACTCCGACTCCTCTGTATTAATATGCGAATGTATTTTATACATTCCTTGAAGGAAAGAAAGGCAACATACATGTCATTACCACAGGACTACTGGCTGGGAAGCCAACAGTCTACTGTATTGAACAGTTTAAGCAAAAGACAAACACAATGAAAACAACAAAGTTTTATTAATTTTTTTTATTAATTTAATTAATCAAGTTGCTGGATAGTAGCAGCAGGCATAAACATCAGGAACAGGAACTTTACCAGTTCAAAAATACAAACCACATTATTTGGTTGTTTTAGAACAAAAACAAAGCTTATCTATATGAACCAAAAACAAAATCTGTAAAACCTAGAAATGGTTTATATTAATCTTGAAATGTAGTTATAGGCTTAGCAAATGCAAATCAATTCAATGTAGAGTTCTAAGGAAGAGAATTGCCTCTGCCAGATCCTCTTTCATAGAGGCTCTTAAGTCAGACTTTATTATTTTTAGGGCTGAAAATAATCTTTCGACACTGACTTGGGTGGGTGGCATTGCAGTAACTATTGCTTAAAAGAACTCCATCCTCCTGTGGAGGTATTTCAGGTCGTAATCCCTTCATGCGAACTGCTACATCATAGAGGGCCTTTTTCCCAGTAGCAATCTGTTTACTGTTCAATAAAAGTCGGCTCATTGGGTCGACATAAATAGCCGCTAACAAGATTTCATTTTCCAGCAAAAGACTCTCTCTTTTCATCATTGGAGATGCAATGCCCTCAGCTATTAACCCTCCATTTTTGTTCAGGCGATATAACAGGCTCTTCCATTCCAAGAGGAATTTACCCGGGGTTAGATCATCACATTGCAACCTCTTGGTGACAGTGAAGGGGTGAGAAAGAAGGTTCTCCAGCTCTTTTGTTTGTGTCCACTGGCTTGCAGTTAATGCAAGATTTTCATTGTCCATTTCTTCTATGAAGTCTTTAAGTTCAAGCAAACGCTTCACCATTAAATAAGTGCTTCCCCAGCGAGTTGTTTGATCCAAAATGGCTCCTTTTCCTGCACGTCTTTTCAAAATTGCATCTGTTTTTGGGGCCCTGGCTGCAACAGTTACTTGCCGTAATTTGCCAATTAATGTAGCTGCATGGCGATCTTTTAATCCATCTCTTATGGCAAGTTGCAGTGTATGAACAGCACATTGCATATGATGAATAGTAGCAAGCTTCAATGCTTCTTCAACAAAGTTGTCTAAAAAAATGTCAGCATTCTCTTCAGTTTCTAAACTTTCTCTAATACTTGCAGAGCTGTCTTCCTCTAAGTCTAATATCTGTTTGATACCTTCTTCATCTGCCTTCATCTTCTCAATTGTGCTCAACATGTTAGAAGCGTTATCTGTCACAACACATAAAATCTGTTCCTTTTTAATTTCAAAATCTTCTAGAACACCCTCCACTAACTTCTGAAGGTAATCACTGGTGTGATGTGCCTGAGTGTCCTTTACTCCAAGGGTCCGTGTTATTGTTTTGTTATTTTCATCCACAAATCTAACATTAATAGCGAAATAATTGACTCTGTGACGTGTGCATGCATCCATTTTAAGGAAGACAAAACGTCCTTTCATAACTTTCTGTAGTTCTTCCTTTTTACATTTGGCCTCCTCAATTATAAGTTTCCTTATACTTTCTCTTTCCAGAGAAACACCAAGTTTTTTTGCCATTTCTCCATTTAGGCCTAAAAAGGCTGTCTGTGAAAAGAAGGATAGTGGTACACTATTCTTTACTACCATTTCAATAATGTGGTGTTTGAATTTTTCTGGTGTCATCCTTATGGTAACTTTGTCAGATATAAAGAATTTTCTTATTTGTGATTGTTCTCCAGTAGATTTCTGAACGTTTTTTGTCACAGAAGTAGATGCAATGTTTTCATTGCTATCTTTCTCATTCACGGCTTCTAACACTTTGGGATGAAAACGCTGTAAGTGTCTTTTCAAATTTGATGCTCTTGTAGGTGCATTTTTATCAGGCCCACTGAAACTGCTAATTTTTGCATCACATTGTTTTTCACCATCATCATCTTTTCTAATACATTGGCACACGTAATGTTTTCCATCACTTGATAATGCAAAGTGCTCATAAACAGTAGACTTTGTTGTGTTTGTTGTTAGCAGTCTTTTTGCCATTGTTTAGGATGCCTCTTTCCCTAAAATATAAAATATGTTATACTAACTGGCATATAATTAGATTTTTAAAATTTTGGGTACCTGGAGTCGGAGTCGGAGTCGGTGCATTGTTTGCCGACTCCGACTCCGACTCCAGGTACCCAAAATTTCCTCCGACTCCGACTCCTCGACTCCGACTCCGACTCCGACTCCACAGCACTGCCATCAATATCTTACTAAATTCTACAATCAAAGTGCATATAACACTCTCAAAAGGCCAAATCTACATAGACTTCTAACTAAATTCATTCTATAGCTACTTTCTATGATATAGGACAAGAGTCCCCAACCTCCAGTCCACGGCCCAGTGCTGGGCCACAGCCTGTTCGGAACTGTGTTGCAGAAGTGGTGGGTAAGCGCAGGTGCACAGACAAAACTGCATTTGTGGAAGCAGCATTCGTGAAACCATCCCCTCTCCCCTCCCCCCACCTGCGCCAGTCCGCTGAGCTGGAAAGGTTGGGAACAGCCGATGTAGAGTTTTGATATTACTTTTATTATTTTCAAGATATTTAAGTATTTTTAGAAGAGTACTGAATTACTGTCAATGACTATACCTCTATCTTGGAAGTGGGAACTATTTGATTGATTATAAACAAGTTATTACATTTTATAGGATTAGAGATCTTAACTTCCATTCAGTATAGTTGCAGTAGAAATGATGTATGTACATTTCATAAGAAAGCCAGTTTGTTTACAGCTTTGGCTTAATTACAGCTTTTTTATTATAAAAGTTCAGAGAAGCACTGTTCTTGGAAGTGTAGTGTATAGTGCCTTAACTTAGCCAAATATTTGCTTTTGCTGTGTGATGGGTCCATGCATGTAAAACTACAATCTGTTTAGTTGCAGGTACTTCCTCCGCAATCATTGGGGAATCTTGTTACTTGAGGGAGGAAAGAAAGAAGGAAGGAATTTTACAAAAGTCTGTTTTCAACCACAGGATGGCAGTCAAAGGTGGGCCTTTAACTCTGTCAAAAGAACCATAGCCATTTTTTTCTCAAGCTTCAATGCAATTAGTACCAAAAGTTGCATTATTTCAAAGAAAAGACAGCTTTCTCAAACAAATCTGGCCTATTCTTGTCCTTTGCTAATTTTTTAAAAAAATTAAAAATGGGGAGAAAAAACTTCAGAAAAGAGACTGCTAATTTTTGAAATGCTTTCTTGGCACACATATATTGTGTGGCACGACATAATGAAGCAATTATCAAATACATGAAACAAAGAACTTCTGTTGAGAAATAAAACGAGGAAGTTGTATCCAAGGGAAATTAACCCTTTCGAATAAGAGAGTCTATTCAAGAGAAAAATGAACCAATTTTACCCATTTGTTTTTATTTGATTGAAAGCCCAAATTAGATTTTCTTAGGTGTCTGCCAGTCTCTGGCAACTTGGGTGAAATAGCCGCATGTGTATGAAATAACCGACTGCAAACTTTTTAGTATACTCTAGAATAAATTGGCTATATTGTAGGGATAACTTAGTATAATTATTCAGCTTCAGTGATCAGTAATGCTATGATTCCAGGCATACAGAAAATGTGATGTCTGTTGTAGATGCCTGCTTCCTAGACT
The DNA here is from genome assembly GCF_029215685.1 of Pituophis catenifer annectens. Lineage (NCBI taxonomy): Eukaryota > Metazoa > Chordata > Lepidosauria > Squamata > Colubridae > Pituophis > Pituophis catenifer. The sequence continues at coordinate 147,380,344 of NW_027256883.1, forward strand.
GTCTCCTTCTCAAACTATGGGTCCTATGACTCATTCCATCTTCCCCAATCCCAGGGACCACATTACATTTGTTTTCTGGGAGACACTGAGGATACCTTCTCCTCATAAATATACATAAATCCCCAGTGTAGGAACATTGAGTAAGTGTGTATGTAAAGCAGAAGCTTTATGAAGGGGAAGAAAGTTGCAACACAGAGTATGTACCCTCACCCTTGAAAAGGTTCACCTAAGTTGCTAATAGGTGTAGAGGGCAGGGATTGTACATGCCTGTTTTAAAAGATCTGCAGTGATTTCTAATCGCACTTTAAGATGTTAATATCAAGGTTCAATCCCCATTTCTGAATCCTAATTAGGAGCCTGGATTGGCTCTTATATTCAGGTTCATAATACACCTGAATATTTTACATTTCACGAACTGATGTTCTGCATAAAATTATTATTATTATTAATAATATTTTCTGGAGTTTCTATATGTAACTCCAGTATATGCTTCTGTTTACAGTAACAATAAAGTCATAATTTTCCCAAAAAAAGCAGGTTCTGTGAAAGAATAATAATTTGAATCTGCATACTGTTATTTATTTATTCGGGTTTTTTATATGGCTGCCCACTCACTCTCGGTGACTCTGGGCAGCATACAAACAATAAAAACCCAATATAAAAAAAATTAAATAACCCTCTACCTTCCTGGTAACAACAAGTGATCAAACCAGCCACTAGATAGATAGATAGATAGATAGATAGATAGATAGATAGATAGTAAACAAACAAACAAACAAACAAACAAACAACACTGTTATGCGGTAGTTTAAGAATCAGCAAAATTTGATGTTGCAGCTAATGTTTAAAGGCATACATTTAGATTTTTTACTGAGGATTTTTCACTTTGAAAATAAATCTATAACTAAATATCAAAAACTTAAAATGGTTAAAATACTCATTAAACATCTCTCCTACCATAAGTGTACGCATGTGATTTTTCATCAGATACTTACAAATTTTCATCCCAGCTGCCTCTGTTCACATTCTCTGCCATCCAGTTGTAACGGTTTCCTATGTACTCCGGATCTGCAAACACTGGAAAGAGAATTCCAAGCAAATTTCAAATTGGAATGGTCGCATTCCATACAAAATGCTAACTTTCTAAAACAATAAGCATATGAATTCCTGAGTTCTTCCTATATGACATCCAACCTGAAGGAGTCTTATAATTCACTTCAGTAAGCTATAGGAAGGCCATAGATATAACATAACAATCAACAACAAAACAAAGCAAAAGTAAACAACAACAACAACAACAACAAAGCTTCTTCCAACATGTTAAAAACAAGAAAAAAGTCAAGGAAACAATTGGTCCATTGCTGGGAGAAAGTGGCAAGAAGGTGACAAGCAACAGGGAGAAAGCAGAACTACTTAACTCGTTTTTTTCATCTGTCTTTACACAAAGGGAAAATACAGTCCAACCTATCAAAAACAGCACCACAAAAAACAGATTAGGAACACAAGTTAAAATAGGGAAGAAAATGGTAAGTGAGCACCTGTCTACCCTTAGATGAGTTCAAATCACCAGGACCGGATGGATTACACCCCAAGGTTCTAAAGGAACTGGCAGATGAGATCTCAGAACCACTGAAATATATCTTTCAAAGATCCTGGATCACCGGATTTTTCCAGAGGACTGGAAAAAAGCTGATGTAGTTTCCATCTTCAAAAAAAGGAAAAAAAATAGATCCAGGAAACTACAGACCTATTAGCCTAACCTCAATACCAGGGAAGATTCTGGAAAAGATAATCAAGCAACAAATCAGCGAATATCTAGAAGCAAACAAAGTAAAAACCAAAAGCCAACATGGGTTTGTCAAAAACAAATTCTTTGCATTCTTTGACAAAGTGACAAAATTAGTGGACCAGAGGAATGTTGTCGATATAATTTACTTGGACTTCAGTAAGGCATTTGACATACTGTCATTTGACTATAACCTACTACTAGATAAAGTAGAAAAATGTGGGTTAGACAGCATCACCACCAGATGGATTCATAACTGTCTGACCAACTACACTCAACGTGTAGTCCTCAATGGAACTACATCTACATGGAAGGAAGTATGCAGTGGAGTACCCCAAGGCTCTGTTTTAGGCCCACTACCCTTCAACACCTTCATCAATGATTTGGACGAGGGGATAGATGGGGAACTCATCAAATTTGCAGATGACACCAAGCTGGCTTAAAATACAGAAGGATCTTGACAGACTTGAACATTGGGTGCTATCTAACAAAGTGATATTCAATGGTGAAAAAAGTAAGGTTCTACATTTAGGCAAGAAAAACAAAATGCACAGGTACCGTTTATGTGGTACCTTGCTCAATAGTAGTAACTGTGACAGGGATCTTGGAGTCCTAGTAGACAACCATTTAAATATGAGCCAGCAGTGTGCAGCAGCTGCCAAAAAAACAAACACAGTTCTAGGCTGCATAAACAGAGTGATAGAATCAAGACCACGTGAAGTGTTAATACCATTTTATAATGCCTTGGTAAGGCCATACTTAGAATACTGCATCCAATTTTCATTGCCACAATGTAAAAAAGATGTTGAGGCTCTAGAAAGAGTGCAGAGAAGAGCAATAAAGATGATTAGGGGACTGGAGGCTAACACATATGAAGAATGGTTGCAGGAACTGGGTATGTCTAATTTAATGAAAAGAAGGACTAGGGAGACATGATAGCAGTATTCCAATATCTCAGGGGCTGCTACAAAGAAGAGGGAGTCAAGCTATTCTCCAAAGCACCCAAGGGCAGGACAAGAAGCAATGGGTGGAAACTAATCAAGGAGAGAAGCAACTTAGAACTAAGGAGAAATTTCCTGACAGTTAGAACAATTAATCAGTGGAACAACTTGCCTCCAAAAGTTGTGAATGCTCTAACACTGGAAGTTTTTAAGAAGATGTTGGATAACCATTTGTCTGAAGTGGTGTAGGTTTTCCTGCCTGGGCGGGGGGTTGGACTAGAAGACCTCCAAGGTCCCTTCCAACTCTGTTATTCTATTCTATCTTTGTGCATAGAAATTAGTTTAATATGAGATTCAGGAATCTGTTGACTGATACTGCCAGCAAAGATAAGGCAGTTGGCCCATTAGGAAAAGGACCACTGATAACATGATCTTTCCCTGCAAATAAAGCATCCACCAATTCTTCATTATGTAAGAGACAGCAAAGAACAAGCATTGTTGCAAGTTAAAAATTGGAATGCACAGGAAACAAAATATCAGAATAATGTATTAAAAACATGGACAGAATGGTGGCAGAAAGCCAGGCGGTGAGGAGGGATCCAGTGAGGAACTAGCCTCGAATCCTTGTGCAGTGGCAAGGTAAACTGACCCCATCTAAGTTCCATGGAACCTTATCTGTCTGTTCCCAAGGGAAGGCAAGCAGTCTGAGAAGATTTCCACAATAAGAAAGTCAGCTTTTTTTCACATGTAGATCTGACTGCTTGTGCCCAACAGTCAATACATTACAACACCCTAAGTTCTTGGAAAGAATTTGATGCAAATATCAATGCCAGGTAAAGAACTGGAAGCTGTGATTTCACATTGGTGTGTACATAATAATACAAATGGTATCTAATTCCATATCCCCTTTTGCCCTAGTTTGATGGTACAATGGACATTCATTCTCACATTCACGGAACAGCTTTATGAGTATAGATACTTTACTTATATATTGGAACTACATAATATTTTTAGTCATGTTTAAGAGGCATTTCAATGTGCTTTTTTGTAGTAAACATAGACATTAAACGCACAGCAAACTTTACTAATAAATTAGAAGACATTCATTGTCTTCACAATTGTCACCTGGCCAATATTCAAGAGTATTTCATTAACTTAAATTGTTAAAAACCTTATTCTTCTACTATCCAAATTGTTTCACAATCCTATATGTACATAATCAGAATACTCTGTCATCATTCAACTTAATGTATGTGTTGCTCATTTTAATTCCCTTTGTATAAGCCTTTGGGAAAAAGCCATAGCTGAATGGTAAAACACATGCTTGGAATAAGGAAGATCTTGAATCTGACTAAGAAGGCATTTTACTTGTGCATTCAAACTGTACATATCCAGGGGCCAGGTGGGGGACTTAATGATGAGTTCAACTATGACAAATCAGATGCAGCCCAACTTCATGTTATGGCAAGTTATATTAAGCCAATTTCACTGAACTCTGTTAAGAACAGCAGCTCTCTCAAAGTATAATGCGTAGTTGCTCCATGTATCCATCGTCCATTATACCCATTATATAATAAAGTCTTTAACTCACTACTGAGAATATAGTTAATCTAAAACAATGTAATTATAAGGTTTGTGCAGAGACCACCTAGGACGCGTCAAATCTAATGATTCAATGTTCTGAAAATAGCACATTCCATTTTAATTAGGCTTGGAATAGTCCTTTCTGATTCTAGAATGTGATACAGAAAAGTCAAAATTTAAAGTCGTGAGAAGATTTTCTTTGTTATTTTTATGAGAAGCAAGTCTTCCCCTCGAAAGTGTGGTTATGGGCAGGTGCTTTCTCTTGATACTTTAAGTCGGGGTCTCCAACCTTGACAACTTTAAGACTTGTGGACTTCAAATCCCAGAATTCCTCAGCCAGCAAAGCAAAGCTGGCTGAGGAATTCTGAGAATTGAAGTCCACAAGTCTTAAAGTTGCCAAGGTTGGACACCCCTGCTTTAAGTAGTTTAGCTACTGTGATTTAGATCTAATTTTTCAGACTTTCTCTAGAATAGCAGTTAATGCCATGCTTTCTATGGCTTCTAGTAAATTTTATAGGGACTTAGGGTGTTGTACAGCAGGTCTAGGACACAGAGTCCCGTGAAGAACATGGGAAGAACTTCACAGAGAGGAGCAGCCCAACTTGGTGAGTCTTTCAACAAGAGTGAGACGTGGGGTGGGACTTTGTTGCCCTCTGAAAACCCCTGTCTGTTGTCAAGGTCCAGGAGACTGCTTCTGATTCTATCAAGTTCTCTTCACCTGGAGATAAGACCTAGCTGAGGAAGGAGTAGGAGGCTGGAGGAAGCAGACATGATTGCCCAATCATGAGCCTCTCTGCCAACCAAGGAGTGGGAATTGGTGGACAACAGCCTAAGGAACTGCCAACACCGACAAAGCAAGCCACTTGTATATAAACAGAGAGCAAATTCCCACTCCCTTCTAGCATTGAGGATGTTACCTAGCTGGGTAATGAAATGTCTGTAAGAAAACCACCAAACTCAGAGAGCATCAAGGACCCCACATTGGGACAGTAAGCAGGCGAGCAAGGAAGATTTCCCTGCTAAGCAAAGGAAGGAAGATGGAACTATGCAAGAAAGAGTGAAGAGAAAGTGACCTAGAAAATGACAAAAGGAAGGAAAATCAATATGCTCTGCATGGAAAAAAAGAGAGAGAGAAAAGCAGGGTTTAGACAGCTTTAAATGGAATGGGCTTTTATTCATCTTAGTAATAAAAACCAAATTTGGTATTGTGTTTAATGAAAATATGGCCAACTAAGTCACCAAAGTGAAATGCTGTTTCACACCACTCCTTTGCAAATAGCTGTGTTTCACGACAAGGTTTTTTAATGTAATAAATGTGTAATGGCATATCAGGAATCTTTTTCATTTTCTTATCTTTTTGACTCACTAAAGCTTTTTATATCTGCATATGAAAAGGCTTCAGTAAATCTTTAGTTTATTGAACTAGTCCTTGTGACATTCATGATTTGAATTTGAGACCTCTGGAATATGCTGCCTTCTTTTTAAAACAACACAAGTCTGCATTTGTCCATAAAGTCCCAATATATATAGCAATACTTCTATTAGTAGCAACCACAGGGTCACAATTTTAAAGGTTTCCCTGACAAAAAAGATTTCTTTCTGAAAGTCCCTATGGGTTGCGGCTTCCATACTTGGGGGGGGCAGGGTATCACCATATGAAATATCCATTTCATTTATTTACATTTTGTGCATAATCAGACTTGGTCTTTTTAATTTAAAGAAACCAAAACATTAGCTTACCTGGGTGTTTAAAATCTTCAGCAGGTCTTGATGTGGCAATTTTAAACCATGTTATAAAATATTCTTCATATGATACTCCTGTTGTCTTTCTGAAAATATACATTTGGAAGAAAGGATGATCTGTAACTAGCGTATGGAAATAGTTATGGGGCGGAGATTTTTTTCTGCAGAACATTTCACCAAGAAGAAAGAACAAAGGTTTAAAGGGTGAAACTGCTTCCAATTTCAGTATAAATGGAAGAAAATCCAACAGAGTACAATGGATGTAAAAAGTTTATACTCTCCTGTTAAAATGCCAGGTTTTTGAGATGTAAAAAAAACCCGTAAAACTTTGTTGAAGCACCTTTTGATTTTATGATACAATTCAGTCTTTTGGGGTAGGAGCCCTATCAGCATGGTTTGGGAATCTTTGCCCTCTTAAGATTAAAGAGGTGTTCTACTGGTCCTTGGGGTGCTCAGATCTACAGGTATTATTTAGTTCCTGCTGGATGTATTTTGTAAAAGAGATCTGCTACGGAGCTGCAGGACTAGGTATGTCAAATTAAATGAGCCAACTATTTGATAAAGAAATCAAAGAGAACTGGGTTTTTGCTCGTAATTGGTCCCCCCCCCCAGCCCTTCTGTGTGTATTACTGATTTCAACACACATCAATGAAACTCTGAAGAAGAAAATGTCAAGCATGCTATTGTATGAAATGACAAGATTCAGGAGCACAATCATCACATTATTCTTGCTTTGTTTGAAGTCCTTGCATTAATTTCTCTATCTTTTGTTGTTGCTGTCCTGTTCAATGTCAGCAGCAGCTCATCAAGGACTTTGTAACTTCGCCTTTCTTCGAAACTGTGAGAAATTGTTCTCTGCTATGAACCCTTCTTTGGCCACTGACAACAACACTGATTGACACATTTTTACTTTCCTAAGTAAGCCTATACCACTCTAATATACTGTATACAGGTAGACCTCTTGATCAATCAGTCATTTGCTGATCATTTAAAGTTACGATGGCGCTGAATGAAGGACTCACACCAGGTTGTCATAGATGTTGCCATTGTAGTGTCCCCATGGTCACATGATTACCATTTGCAAACTCAACTGCCAGTTTCTGACAAGCAAAGTCATTGGGGAAGCCAGCAGGAAGTTGTAAACATGACTGCAAACATAACTACAGGACACTGCAGTTGAATGGGATTCATCTAGTGATGACAACTGGAATTGCCACAACTGCTGTTGTAAATCAGCAGTCACAGGGCAATGCACTTTATGACTGGGTCACTTAGCAATGGTGTTGATGGTCCCAATTACCATTGTTAAACGAGGATTACTTATACCTAACCCTGCTGGTAAGATGGGCAACATATAAATTTAATAAACAAATTACATGATCAGTATAGGGCAGATTCTACAACAAAGACAAAATGTGTCTAGTTCTTCAAGACTGGCATCTGCATTTTATTTTTATTAGTTATTTTTCTGTAAGAAAAATATCTACAGAAATGTCCTCAATGACTGTGTCTCCATATATACTAGATTACAACTTCCTTAATCCCCACTTGTTAAGGCTAGAGGTACTTAACAAATGGTTAATGTACAGGTTATGAGTTTATGAGAATCAAATTTCAATATATCTGGAGAGCAACACTTTGGTGACAGAAGTCTAAATGGATGAATATGTTATCAGTTACAGCTTGTTTATAAGCAGGAGAATGGTTTAGCAGGTCAGCAGGAATTGACTGTGAAGACAAATTAATAGGTGGTTCTATATTTTGTGAAAACAGAACCACATCAATTATAACATTTTCATATTGTGTTGGAGCTTATAAGCTATTGGTTTTTAATACAATGACAGGAATGCCTAATTAGCGAGTTTTGAAGAGTTTTGGGACATGTATGTAACAGTATTTTATCAAAACCCTGCTGATATACTTGATAATATATTGATAATTATTGCCAACATTTCCTATGGCATACACTATACATCAATGCTATATAGAAATAATACCATTCCTGTTGTTAGATGCCAGGTTTGTTATTACATAACTCTGGAAAATTAGAATACATACTTCATTTGGATCACTGATATTTAACTGTTCTATTTCAAAAACTAACATAACATATAGCTTTGAAGAAGCATATAATATTGGGGAAAGTTAATTGAATATGATCACAGTTTCTTACCTATATTAAAAACATGTTTCCTATTATAACTACCTATTATAACTACCTATTACTTTTTCAAATGAAACTGTAGATAATAATATTGAACATGTATATTTAAAACGTTAAAGTTCTCCTTAAGATTAAACTTGTAACCTACCTTTTAGTGTTTGACTTTCTTTTAAAATAAAATAAAAACTTTAAAGAAGGGAAATGGTTCACCATAGTTAGATGTATTTATGTGTATGTAAATATGTGACTTATTCAAGTTAAATATATATTTTTGAAGGCTTCTTTGAATATCAGGAAGGCCAACTGCTAAATTACTGTTTGGGATCAGTAATATAAATCACATCTTGCCAATTCTAAAACTGGATGCTGGCCCATTTCCATGCCTAAACAGTTTGAAGTCCAAAATGTTCTTCTAGTTCATGCCCAGACTTTGTAGGCCTCATAAAATGTAATGCTTCATGTCTATTTTTCATATGATGCTAAACAGGCAAGACGAAGGAGAGACAAATTTTTCGGTGATGCCACACAGTGTTTCTCCAAGCAGAACTGCCTCTGATATCTTTCTGAAGCAATAGAAGATCTTTAATTGAGCATATTTTTTTAAGTTGTTCTGTTGATATTTGTGACTTTGTACTAACACTGCTAGAAATTTTTATCCCAGATGAAAGACTGCTTTTCAAAGCAAATATAAATTATTCAATAATTCAAATAAAAATTTATAGCATTACAACATTTATGAGTTTAACTGTATGTCATTACTTTTGCGGGGTTGGTTCTTCTGATTGTGGGTAAAACTTGACTGACGTATCCCAATCTTTGGCAATGGCTGGACAAAAGAAAAAGTTTTTAAAATGTTTGTTGTGAATATTTTACAATCCAATACTTCTATGCCATTAAAATAACAAAGATTTAATTGAACCACATTATAATTGCAACCAGAAGATTCCAATGGCATTATTACCAGTAATGAAAAAAATACTTTCAAATATGAGATGAACACTGAATTGCTACAGTTGTCACAACAGTGATGGGACTAATAACTATAAGGAGGTACAGTTACAATAATCTAAATTACACAGACTCATTATGTGGAAATAATACTTTCTTTGATTTTACTGACAGGATTATTAGCAGTTCCAATTCTCGTGAAACTCTGGATTTAATCTCACAGTTTTGGCAGCCAAGACCTTTTATTTCTGGCTCAGCTGTGGGTTTACCCAAAAGCATATATAGGACAGGTAGTTCTTGACTTATGATCATAATGGGGCTTCCCCATTATTGTTGTAATTCATGAGAGTTTTAAAGTGGGTCACCCACATAACCGACCCGATTCTATGTCCTTTTTGGTGGCAGTCATTAAATGAACATGATGGTTGTAAAGTGAACATGGCAGTTGTAAAGCAAATGCCACTATCGTAAAATGAAACCATTGTTCACTCTGGGCTGTTTTTGCCAAAAAATGGAAGTAAATGCTGCTCTTCGTCAAAGATATCATAAACGACAGTCACATGACTGCGGGATGCTGCAAACATCCATAAATGCAGGCTAGTTGCTGAGTGCTCAACATGCAGTCACAGAAGTGGGGGAGGGGAAGCGATTGGAACTTTGGAATCGGCTCATAAGTAGCCATAACTTTGAACCATTGCTAAGTGTAAGTCTTGGACTACCTACATGCATGTGTACATATGTACACATTTCTCTCTCTCTCTTCTGGCCGTCTGCCTTTACTGGACCAGAGTGGTAAATGTCAATTAGAAGTATTTCATCTTGCAGTGGATTGACTCAGAGTGATCATAATAATAATGGCAACAATAACAGATGTGTGTGCATATGTGCCTTTTGTCAATGGTGAAGCTCTGGTGTGAGCTCCAATACCCCTTTGGAAGGAACTTTTATTTCACTCCTTTGCTCTACTCCTGAGTTTCAGCCACTATAATGGCTTGAATTAGCATAGCTGAAGGAATGCCAGTTGCTGCAGCCTGCAATGTAATGGGCCAACTCGCCACAGCCAACTTGTTGTGGCCAACCCACCACAGCCAATTCGCTATGGCCAACTCGCCGTGGGACAATTCAACAATTCAATTTAATTATCTAAAATCATTTTAAACAATATTTTACTTTTTGTCACTCACATTTCATTTTGTCCCTCCTTTGGTATCCTTTCTTTAATGATTCTATTCCACAATTTCTTCGATATTAGTGTAACTTTTGTTCAATGGCAAATTGTCCCACAGAGAGTTGGCCATGAGGAATTGGTTGTGGCAAGTTGGCCATGGCAAGTTGACTGTGTTGAGTTGTCCTAGACCTGGCATCTTCTCCCTTTTGAGTTCAGCATCAGGACACCATACAATGATAAAACTGATGGTATGATTGGATGATATGGTACATTCACAGCTCTCAGTTGGGGTTTTAATACAGTAGTAATAAAGAATTTTACAGACAAGCACCTTTACCTATTATGAATTTAGATTATAATAAATTTTACTTAAAAAACATGTGTAAAATACACAAACACACCATTTGCTGCAAATGTAGACTGGGGATATGGAGGGAAATAGGGACTGGCAATTTATTTCATGCGCTGTGTTGTATATAGGTGACAAGACATTTTGTTGTTCTGAGACAGACAGCAGTCTGGATAGGGCACTGACTGAATGTGAGAGTTGGGTTGTTGTTGTTTTTTGCAGATTCCTTCTGATCTACTAGAGGGACACTACTGATTGAACTACTGTGTTTTGTGTCCCAGTCAGCAGATGCAAAGATGATTGTCAGGCTGCTTCAAACTGTTTTGGAGACATTGAGGAAGAGAACTGTGATGGGTGGCAATACCCTGAGTCATATTAGTCTGAAGGGTTTGTATAAATGGAAGACTGTATAGAAGACTGTATACTTATCCATAATAATTTAACTTGAAGGACAGTTCCATCTTTGACCTTCTAATTAGGACAGAATACATGGAAATAGCAAATACTTCCAACATTTATTGAAACACAAATAAAAATATGATGCTATCTTTGTTGTAGTACAACATTCCATTGTGCTATATTTGACCTTCTCATTATGATGATGCCAGGAGTTAAATACCTGAGAGAATCACTGATATATATAAAAATTTAAATTCCTCTCCCCAATATGAATGCTTTTGTTTTATTTCCAGCTTGCGACCTCCGCATAACCTTTGTACCCTGGCAAATATGTTTTGTGAGATGAAAGATTTGCTTAGAAAACCCATGCTCAGGTTACATTGCCAATGATACTAATTAAAATTTATGACAGTATATAAAATAGTGTTTTTTCAAGAATACTATTCAAATAGTTTCTTCTAAAACTCCCCATAGTGCAGAAAGAATTTATCTATGATTAACAACAGAAAGCACAAGTATTTATTACCTTCGAGTTGTTTGCTATTTGTGACACACTGTACAACTTTTTCTCTGTATTGGGGATAATTGTTTTTCAGCATTTGAGCTGCCTCCAGGTTCACGGCATTTTTCAGAACAGGATTAGACAACAAAACCTGCATGAAAATACATGCATGCATCAATCTACAAAGCTTTATTGATTACAAACTCAACCAGCTACAGGTAGTCCTCGACTTGCAACCACAATAGGGGGTCAAAATTTCCATTGCTAAGCAAGGCAGTTCTTTAGTGAGTTTTGCCCCACTTAATGGCCTTTTTTGCCACAGGTGTTAAGTGAATCTTGCTTCCCCCATTGACTTTCTTTGTCGGAAGCCAAAAGGGAGATTACAGAGGGTGATCGTATGACCCAGGAATAGTGCAACTGTCACAAATACATGCCTGTTGCCAAGAATCCCAATTTTGATCACGTGACCATGGAATGCTGCAACAGTTGTCAGGTGTGTGAAAACTGTTCATCATGCACTTTTTCAGTGTTGTTGTAACTTTGAATGGTCACTAAATGCATTTTTTTTAAGTCAAAGAGTACCTGAAATGAAACACTATTTACAATAAATGGCTTTTTTGGATTAGCCATGGCAGTTAGAAGACATGAATCCTGCTCTGTGTTTTCATAGAATAGAAAACTTATAGAAGATTGATACTTTTCTTTCCACTCTAACCTTGGCTGTGTGGCAGACACAAATTATGAACATATGGGGAACATGGAGAAACCAACATTTCTTCTCCTTTGGATGCATCCAGTTCAGAATGGAATACTGGACTTGCCGCAAAATTTCCTTTACTATTTTGGAAGGCGGTTAATGTAAAAAAATATTTAAAAGCTCCACACATTCATTTCTGAAGGAAAGATGGGAATATTTGTAATAATTTCTTGAGTACCAGGAGGGGAGGAAACCATCCCTTTCTTCTAGTTACTGTATGATTCAAACAGTGATAGCAGCTCAAAGAAAATTAAGGTTTTTTTTTAATGCAATGGTAGTCCTTCATTATTTCACCATGGGAAGTTGGAAACTCCCATTTTCCTAACATATACCAAAGCAGATCCTAGAAGGGTAGGAGTTAAAATTATGCAACATAATTAATTTAAAGAATTAATTTAAAGAAGGATTTTAATAATAAAAGACAATCCCCGTAGTGCTTTATATTTATTATTCAAGAAAAGAAAAGAAAAAGCTGAAACAGCTGTTCCCCTTGTTGGATGGACCTCCTTCATAGCAACAACAAATATAATCTTCAAGATAAAAAAACATGGCATTAGAGATATCTCTAAACCTCTCTCTAAAGTTACATCATAACTCTTTTTTTCCTTTAAGTTCTTTAATTAGAATTGAAAGAATTGAAAAACATTTTGTGGGCCCATGAAAGAAGAATGGTTTTTTTCAGTGGTGAAATCCAAATTTTTTTACTACTGGTTCTGTGGGTGTGGCTTGGTGGGCGTGGTGTGGCTTGGTGGGCATGGCTTGGTGGGCGTGACTTGGTGGGTGTGACAGGGGAAGGATACTGCAAAATCCCCATTCCCTCCCCACTCCTGGGGGAAAGATATAGCAAAATCTCCATTCCCACCCCACTCTGGAGCTAGCCAGAGGTGGTATTTGCCGGTTCTCCGAACTGCTCAAAATTTCTGCTACCAGTTCTCTAGAACCTGTCAGAACCTGCTGGATTTCACCCCGGGTTTTTTTCCTCCTCAGTCCTACCAATCTCACAAACTTTAACTAGAACTGAGAGGGGAACCTCAAAAACAGCTTATGAAAAGGATTACTGAAAACTATTTAAAGAAAAAAATTAACAATTTTACTGGTTTAGTGCAAATGCCTTGTGTGAGCTTATGCTGTCATGAGGTTCCTAGTGTTACAAAAATAAACTAAGATTACTTCTCCCAGAGAGAGGGATGGAAGAGAGGGGAGGAAGGAAGAAAGGGGAAATCAGAGTTGGAGAGAGGGCTAGACAGGGAGGAAGAAAGGAGGAGAAGGAGAAAGGAAGAGGAAGTGGAGAGGAGCAGGAGAGGAGGGAAAAAGAAAGTAAGAAGGAAAGAAGAGAAGGAAATGGCAGGATTGAGAAGAAAGATTGCTGTACAACAAAAAAGATAAAATGGAAGAAAGGCAACCCCGAACATATATAAATATACTAAGATAAAGAATGAATGGTTAAAAAATAAAAGAATAAATATGAATAAGCAGGAAAATTAGAATTTGAGGGTGAATGAAGATGTTGTTTATATAAGTAAGCATAGAAATATTGAGATATGATTTAAAAAAGGGGAAAAAGAAAATTGTGGCAAAAATGTATTTGAATTTGATAAATTGTATAAGGTAAGATATGGCCAATACTCTGTTCAAAAAGGATGTGGGGGAATGTGGGGGGAAAAAAAACCCAATAAAACTTGATTTAAAAAAAAATACTTCTCCCATAAACAAAAGAAAATTAAGAAAAAAATGACTGTATCAATCTTTCTTACCTGGATAGTAAGTAGAATACTAGTCATTGTGAAGTGAGGGTTCCATTTGCTAAGGTCATCTAGAAAATCCACACAAGGTCTCCCAGATTCTGGATCCACTTGGATAAAAGACAAAAACATTAATGTTTAAATTGGAGCCTTTCCTACCAATATGCTAAACTCTGCAGATTACAGTACATATACTGTAAAGAGTTATGTAAGTTTTAGTCTCTATAACACGGGTGTCAAACTCAATTGTGTCACGTAACGTATTGTGACATATTGTGTCATTTTTTGTCTTTGCGGAGCCAGGGTGGGCATGGCCTGTGTGGGACGCATCCAGCCCACGGGCCACCAGTTTGACATCTCTGTTCTGTAAAAAAAGATTTTACAGAATCTTAACATTTAGCTTACGTTAGCTTAATATTTATTCTCAGTATTTTATATTACAAAAATATTGATTCATTATTAATTTGATATAGTGCATTTACACCAAAGCAGATAAAATCAAAATTACAAAAACACTATATAAACTACTAAGCACCAGAACTGGTTTGGTGACATCATATTGTCACTGCTACCGGCTCGGCGGAACCGGGTGGAACCGGGAGGAACCCACCACTGCTAAGCACGATTATATGTACCCTGTTTCTCCCAAAATAAGACATCCCCTGATAATAAGCCCAATCAGGTTTTTGAGCACATGGCAATAAGGCCAGGTGCTTATTTCAGATTCAAAAAAATATAAGACAGGGTCTTATTTTGAGGGAAACACGGTAGCTGTTATATTACTCTGGAAAACAACCCTTACGTGAAGCAGGCAAGTTGCTTTTGATCTGTTACCATATGAAGGACACTGTCCTTAATAACACCCTTACCATTGGGATGGAAAGGAATAGTGGTGAATGTGATGGTTGGAGGCATGGCATTGTAGTCTTCAGAATATTTCAGTGACAGCTGAAGTTCAGCACCTAGTTTAATATATATAAATATATATGTATTATATTATATGCTTTGACTTAATTTTACATGACTGTCAGGTGAATCTCAAAAGCTTCTGGAAACAAACCATTTGGACTTCTAGAAAAAGTGATCTTTAGCATATCTTGTAAGGGGGAAAGAACATCAAAAAATACGATGTGTAAGTGAAAAGTAAGAGTTGGGCACCTACACTTGGCTCTGATTTCACCACTTGCTTCATCTGTCTACTAAATGACACACTCTCATTACAACAGGGTTTGTCAACCTCAACAACTTAAAGAACTGTGGACTTCAACTCCCAGAATTCTACCTTAGAATTGCTGAGGTAAAGAAACACTGCATTTGAGAATGTTGGTTCTTGAAATTAAAATTGTCAGTCCTTAATTATAGAAAGATTTATACAACCTAAAATAATGTGGATTTGTTGGAAGTGAATAGACTTTTCTTTAACAGTAAAGAGCATAGATTGAAGTCTTACATAAATTTCATCCTATTTATATCTCTTGTGATGCAAACAGAGGATGCATACATTTCAGCACCCACAATGCATTAAAACAACAAGGCTGCCTTCTTATGTTTTTATTTTTAGCTATGCTACTTCCACCTTCAATATTTGATAGTTCAGTTTTCTTCAGTGGTGGGATTCAGCCAGTTCACACCACTTTGGGAGAACCAGTTGTTAACTTTCTGAGCAGTTTGGCAAACTGGTTGTTGGAAGAAATCATTGGGGCAGAGAACCAGTTGTTAAATTACTTGAATCCGACCACTGGTTTTCTTATTATTTAAGTACTCTATTCTAATTTCAATTAGTGCTTTTTGCACAGGATTTGCATTTTTGATTTTGGCCGCAATTTATTTCCTGAACAATTTTGAGTTCTCAAAAGCTTTTTCAGAATGTTTCGCAGTTCCTAAGTGCCTGACCTTGATTTTTTCAATCAATATATTTTATAGAGCATTTACCAAAAAGCTCTACAAATGATAAATAATAATAAATCATCCATGTTGTTTAGGGAGTGCAATACCACTGTACATTATAACATTTCTAGGAAAGAGTAGCACCTTCCCATAAGGTATCCTTCAGCCCTTCAATTTCAGCTATCCATTCCCTCCAATTGTCTTCCACAGACATAACAGAAATGCCCTAAAGAAAGAAGAGATAACAAATGGTTTTGGCTTCAGTGATATAAAGTAAAAACCACTCATAACAACTCTGTAGACACTAACAATAATACAATTGTGGTTTGCAAATGCCTTTGTCTCATATAACTTTCTAACTTTCCTGCCTACCCTCCAGCCTTGAGATTTCCTTAAGGTTTGCCATGGGATCTGCTTGCAATTTTTCTAAGTAGCCTTTTGTTTCACAAGATCGCCCATCATCCATTTCCTAATCAGATCTATTCCTACCCAGTATTCAACCCCAGAACAATTTTATCAGAAGGTTGCACTTCTTGTTGATTGACTAATTCATGCTTAATGGATATCTCTTCTCTGCCTCTTTCTGGTCCCAGATAAATGATTGTGTATTGATTTATATAGATTGATGCTGATGCTAATGATATGTAATACAAAATAAACAAAGAAATTACTTTCAAACAGAATTAAACTGAAATAGAACAACATATAAAAATTCCAAAGGTGTTATCTTAACTAGCTACAAAACCCCCCTGGAACAGCACTAATTTAACCTACTTTTGGAAAGCTAATAAAGCTGGGCAGCATGCCAAAAATAACCTGTTTTGGAAGGGTTGATCAGAATACTGGACTCATGCAGAAATATCTTCTTGTGGTCTCAGCTCTCTTAAGATCAATGGTAGCGGGAGTCGAAAAGAATTTCCCCCAGAATGTTAATACAGGATGAATTGATTCTAGCTGAAAAAGATAGTCCTGAAAGTATCTTCAAGACATATAGGGCTTTTTAGGTCAAGAGCCAAACTTTAAATTGCATCTGAAAACCTACTGCTGATCACTATTTGCCTCCAATACAGAGGAGGTATGCTTAGGAAGTCTGGAACATGTTAATATGCAGGCCACTGCATTTCATATTGGCTATTCCATTAAAAATTAATTTCAAATGAACAACAGTTTCTCCTTACAACCAAACTACAAGAACACTGATTTTTTAAAACTTTTGTTTAGAAGAACAAGTGAAGAGGCTGTCAGAGGAGGGAGGGAGGGAGAGGGAGGGAGGGAGGAAAGAAGGAAGGAAGGAAAGAAGGAAGGAAGAAAAGAAGGAAGATTGTATCAGAGAATGGCATATTAGTCATGTCTGGCTCTGCTCTCACCAACTGCTAGCTTGTAACCACTGAGTAACTGCCAACTAACTACTCCTGGGGGAAAGAGGCCTTTAAAAAGGAAAACCAAAAAATGCTCACCAGTTTTGAAGACTGATAGAACAGTAGAGAGCAGATCCTGAAGCTCTGTAATATATTTGATTATGATTCTAATACATTGTTGATGGTCTTGACTCTTATAAGCAAAATGGGAGGTGTTAAAATGATGCTTTCTATAGGGCCTTTGGGGGAGGACAACCCTATTTCTATGAGGATTTGTTATGGATAAAAGTTGTTTTAATTGCCTGTTTTCTGTTTGTAAGATTGTAAGCCATCTCAGATGCAAGGAACAGGCAGCAGACCGATGCCCGTGCTAGATAATAAGGAATAAATTATACTCACAAATATATTTGCTTGCTTGAACTCCACAAACTCTCTTTCCAATAGTAAGAAAGCTCTTGAATGCAACATTATTCTCAGGAGCCTCTATTCTTCTCTTGTAGTTTCATCCAGAAGACAATTTTGCATTCAATTTGAGCCAGCAGAATGAATAGGTAATTGGGGGGGAAAGTGGCAGGGGAAAAAAAAAAAAACCTAGAAGATTTTTGAGCCTAATAGCGAACACCTTGCCAACAGGCCTGAGGCTCACCCAAAATAAAATCCTCTATACTTCTATTAGATGATTATATTTGAAGGAGTAGGCAAAAAATATCTTCATTCCTTGCTTTTCATAGCTGAACTGCTACAAGTATAGCCTTTGTAGGAAGCATGCAGAAGCAGAGAATGAAGCAGGCCAGGCTTTGTGTACAGAGAAGGTAACCAAGCAACCAGTTTTTCTTTCCTCAAGGGAGACAGTTCCCTGTCTTAACTTTCTTCTCCTTTCAACCAATCGTCATCAGTTTTGCTTTCGTCCTTATGTTGAACACCAATCATGTCAGCCCTTCCATTCAAACATTGAAACTGAAACCCAGGAAGTACTCAGAGATGCCAGTCGAAGCCAGGGTGGGCTTACTTTTCTGTCAATGAGTGCATCTCATCTGAATAGCACTTGGGCATGAGATAATTATAGGAGAAAAATTCTCACATTGCTTTCCCGGTGAAGGATGCAAATCTGGTCGGTGGAAGAAGTTTACAGAAGAGGCTGCTGACCACCATGAGAAGAACATTGGCTAAAGAGAAGCAAGATATAATCTTGAGATGGCCGTACTACTTATTGAAGGGAAAAAAATAACCATTTCATGTTTTAATCACTATATAAGATATATATATGAATTTCCCCCCCAGATTTGGAGGACTCTGCTTTCTGGGCTCTTCTTGGAAAGATTCTAGAGTCTAGACAATAAGCTTGTATTTCCAGCTTATCCTTAGAAGCTCAGCTAAGCATGTCACTCCTCCAGCTCTGGAATAGTTGCTACCCCCCTGATTTTATGTTTGGCATCTGTAGCTTCCTGGGATTTAGAATTATAACTTTATACTTTATACATATAAGTACTCTTCACTTACCAACAGTAATTGGGACTAGGACCTCTGTCACTAAGCAACACAGTCGTAAGGGGTAATGTCATGCTGCTGCTTGTGAAAATATGGCACTTCCAGTTGCTGTCATTAAGTGAATCACTAGGTTGTTAAGCAAAGACCTCACATAGTTGCCATTTGTGACTTCCTGCTGGCTTCCTCATTTACTTTTGCCTTGTCAGAAGCTGGCAGTGAAGGTCACAAATGGCAATCATGCGACCGCAGAATGTTGCAATCTCGTAACTGTGAACCAATCAACATGCCCGATTTGCAATCACATAGTCATAGAGTCTGTGACTTTGCTCCACACCATCCAATGATGTAGAAAGGCTTGATTCCTACTGTTAGCACTATATCATTGAAAGTGTCTCTTATAGCAAAACACATTTGGTGTCTCCTTCCAGTGATGAGCCCTCAGGGCAAAAATAAACTACTCTGCATCCAACTGGCCTCTTTCCTTCCATGCTTGGAATATAAAATGTATTATATTCGTCTAGCTTAGAGATCTTTGCTGCTTCACATAGAAGAAGCCAGTTCCTTCAGATCAGGGGTGAAATGCTCCCGGTTTGGACCTGATCGCCCAATCTGGTAGCAATGGTGGTGGGTGGTTCGGAGAACCGGTAGCAAAAATCACTGCTCCCCCCATGCCCAGCTGAGCTGCGCAATCATCAGAGGCTTTTTTTTTTAATTTTTAAAAGCATTTTTTCTACAACCTCTTCGGCTGAAAAAATGCTTTTAAAAGTAAAAAAAAAAGCCTCTGATAATCACGCGGCTCAGCTGGGATCGTCAGAGGCTTTTAAAAGCATTTTTTCTACAACCTCTTCGGCCAAAGAGGTTGTAGAAAAAATGGTTTTAAAAGTTAAAAAAAAAAAGTTGGCCACGCCCACCCAGTCACATTACCCCCCACGCCCACCCAGTCACATTACCCCCCAAGTCACGCCCACAGAACTGGTAGTAACAAATTTTACATTTCACCACTACTTCAGTTGCATATAATGTTTGGTCTCACCTATCATTAACATTCTACTACAGAGAATACATGTATTTGAAGAAATGTGCTTATTAAAATCAAATCAGATCATACACCCTTCTTTAGGGAATTTAATTTGTTAAAAAGCTGTTCTGCTACCATGTATCATTTTGAAACAATAGCAGAGCAATCAGTGATCATAGAGCTGGGTGCCGTTTTGTTTGCTTGTTTGTTTTTATTTCTCTGGCCAAACATCTCAACAAGTGACTCTGGTCAGTGAACCTCTTAAGATATAAGGACAATTAAACACTATTAGAACTATTAAAACAGTACAACATAAATATATATGGCACCAAGTAAATCTGATAATATATATTATTAAACCCCACCAAAGAGCCCTCTGTGGGCTATAGTAATACATATTATCAGGTTTAGTTGATGCCATATATATTTATGTTGTACTGTTGTACTGACAACAGTACTGGCAACCAATGCAGCTCATGAAGCAGTGGTGTTACATGTATCAAATACACAACATCCTTTACAACTCATGCAGCCACATTCTGCACCAGTTGAAGCTTCCAAACGCTTTTCCAGGGTAGATGCATGTAGAGCACTTTTCAATAGTTCAGATGAGAAGTCACGAGGGCAAGTGACTGTGAGCCAAGTCCCTCAATCAAGGAAACGGCACATCACTCTCAGGTGTGCAAGGATTCTCCAGGCCATGGCTGCCACCTGCTCTTCTAGTAGGACCAGTTCATACAGAGGCTTCCAGATTGTGTCCATCTGGGACAACGCCATCCCATTCAGGACTAGTGGTGGAAAACCCTTATCATCAGACAGCCCAAATACCCAAGTAAACCATTCTGTCTTTCTTGGGTTGAGTTGAACCCATTGCATCCGAACTAGACCTTACAAGCTTCAGTCACTGAGACAGGATATCCACAGCATCGCTCAGGCAGCTGGAGGCTGCTATATAAAGCTGGGTATCATCAGCATCTTGATGATACCTCACCCAGTGGCTTCATATTGATGTTAAATAGGAGCGGAGAGAGGATTGAGTCCTAACCTATATTAGTTTCACCCATGGATGAAACTTACCCCTCTTTAGATACTATACTGATTCCTATTAAGCCACCCAGTCATCCCTGGACAAGAAGAGTGGCACATAAATTGAATAAATATTGTCAACAATGCATTTGTTTTTTAGTAGTTTTGATGAAAGTTGATTATGTGTTATGTATCATGTAATATGTATTATATCATAGATCATACTCTCTCAGAAAAATGCAGCTATAAAACTTTGGAATTTTCTACTCTAGTTTAGCAACTGATTTTGAAGATGCAAGATAGGAAGAATACAATTAGTCCTTGCCAAACGAGAACAATTGGGAACAGCAACTCTATCACTAAATGATCTAGTAAGTTAAGTGAGACAACAGAGGAGTGTGATGGGTTCATGATCTCACTTCCGCTGCAGTCTTTAAGTGAATCACTCGCAGTCAATAAGCAAAGTATTATTTGACCGCAACTTTAGATTTTACTGCCCACTTCTCCACTGCTTGTTGGAAGCTGGCTGTGAAACATGCTAATGGTGATCATGTTAATGGTGATCGCTATGCGATGCTGCAACAATTCTCAAGTTGCAAAGTACCTAAGCCTTGTTCATTTGACTATGGGGACACTGTGATAGTTATAGGTGTGAGCAGTGGTGGGTTTCAAATTTTTTTACTACCGGTTCTGTGGGTGTGGCTTGGTAGGCGGGGCATGGCTTGGTGCGCGTGGCAGGGGAAGGATACTGTAAAATCTCCATTCCATCCCCAATCCAGGGGAAGGTTACTGCAAAATCCCCATTTCCTCCCGATCAGCTGGGACTTGGGAGGTAGAGAATAGATGTGGGCGGGGCCAGTCAGAATTTTTACTACCGGTTCTCCGAACTACTCAAAATTTCCACTACCAGTTCTCCAGAACTGGTCAGAACCTGCTGAAACCCACCTCTGGGTGTGAGGACTAATTGTACAGTTAGTGTTTTAGTGCCATCTTAACTTTGAATGGTCGCTAAAAAGAACAGTTATTAAGTGAGGTCTACTTGTATTGACTCTTCTGAACTTTGGTGTTGGAGAAGACTTCCTGAGAAATCCTGGACAGTCAAGAAAGGAAACAAATGGATCATTGAATAAATTAACCTATAGTTTTCATTCAAGGTGCAAATGACCAGGCTGAAATTATCCTACTTCAGACTCATTAGGTGAAAATCTCTCTTTCAGGAAACGCCTCTAGTGGTGGGACAAGTAGAAGAGACCAGGATGATCAGCAGCAAGGTAGATAGGCTGAGTTACGTGACAATGAGTGCACAGTGGGGAAAATTTGAAGAACAAGTTAATGACAGATGATCATTGAGAAAGACTGTGTGGTTGCTAAGAGTAGCAACAACTTGATGACACGTTACTACTCTAATCGTAGCATAGCAGTGAGGCTTCTGGTAATCTGAAAAACCATTCGCAAGACAGACATCTTCCGTGACTGGATGTGGTTTATATCAGCAAGAGCTCCATGAGCATTGCCCATATCATTGTACCATCCTGACATAGCAATGTTTTATATATGCAACACTGGAAAATAATTGGCTGATTTCCTGTAGATGAAACATGATAAGAGATATATATGCTAATTAATGTTTCACTAGGTCTTGGGTAATACATACACACAATAATGGACTATGTTTGTTTGCTTCCTGGGTACATAGTACATGCACATATACGGTACATACAAACACAAAATAATTTGCAGTTACTTCCCTGCTGAACTTCATGGATGACTATTCAAGCCCAATTTTATTTGGGTGCAGCAATCACATTCTGTGCTGAGCTATGATGCATTTAACCTTGGTTTGACTAAGCTAAAATAGCTTGGGCCATACAAGCTGCAATCATAAATCATGGTTTATGAAACATGACAGAGTTCACATTTCCTCTAAGTCAGTGTAATTTCCACACTAGATCAGAATGTAAAACCTCATAATCATTTATTGCATCTTAGAGTTTGCTTTTCATAATGATTTTCAATGTTCATACTGCATATACTGTATAGGATTCCAAGTAAGAGATTTCCTCATTCATCTACTAAATAAATTGCACAAATTTGCTTGAAAGAATTTGTTGAAGTATTTCTTCCTTTTGATCCAAATAAAACCATTGGAAGCAAATGAGTGCCATAAGCGTTACCATCTTTCTAAGAGCAAACAATTTGTAAGAAAAGTGTATTCAAATTTAATTAAGAATATAGTAGAAATAATTCAAACCATATAGGTGTCAGCAACATAAGAGTAAAGATACTATTGTTACTAAATATCTCATAGTTAATGAGGTGATTATAATCCAAAATATGTGGGGAAAGTGTTATTAAAATTGTTCAGTTCTAAAACAATGTTTTCCTTTAATAACAGTGGATTAGATATGATTTTTGTTCTAGGAGTTAATAGTTTTAATAATTATATATTGGATTTTTTTTTAAAAGGAAACACTATTATTATTTTACAATTTGAAGGTTTGTGGTTTCTTTCTCTGTTAATTTTTGTGATGTAGAAACCATGTCTTTTCCATCTGGTTTTTGCAAAATACTGATTTTCCTGGCAAAAGTATTTTTTCCACATTACCCAATTTACTTTGAGAGGTTTCCCTTTGTTTATTTTCTCCCCTAGGAATAACTGCTGCTGTTTTAGAGTTTATTAACAACCTGAATTTTGTGTTATAAAGCCAAAAAAACGGATGTCTGCCATTGACAAAGTTTTCATTAATGAAAGACAACTGGCTGATTTGTTCATCATTTCTCCTGTATCAAATCTCTTATAGAATATTTAAGTGCAGTTTTCCAAACTTTCATGCCAGGACTATTTCAGCGAGATAATGCAAAAACATTAATGAATAAGCTTTTTATTTGTTAGAAAACTCAAAAATAACCATGAGACCATCTGGGTTTTCCAGAGGTGAGAATGTATTCTTTTCCTTTTTTTCAAGCTTATGGCCACTGTTTTTCACAAACTCCTGTACCTATATTAATTACCACAAACATTTTAGATCTACTGGCAAGAAAAGGGGACAAATAACTTATTCTAAGTAGCACCTATATCAAAGCTTCTGTTCTATATCTTCTTGTCTTCCACAGGATAGATGGTTATAAACAGCAAAATCTTTTTTGTTGTATGCATATTTGCCAAAAGATTAGAAACAGATTTATTGCGAAACCTTTGAGAACTGGGTAGTAAAAATTTTCATTCACAGGTTTTTTTAATATTGCAGCTTTTGTATCCATTGTTTTCTAGCATTATTTTTTAACATGTAGTATTTTGATATCTAAATGATATGCTTATTAAGAAAACACTTTTTTTGAATTAAGAGTAATCAATGGACAATTGTCTTATGTGATATTTAAAGGAGGCAGGTGGTGAGAAAGATGTAGTTTCTATAAATGAGTGATTATTATATTATGTTCCCCAAGACATTCTATTTTTATCTTAGCCATGTTTTCAAAACCAGTGGTTTAAAATAATCAGTGTTTAATATTACTCTAGTGTCCAAGATACAAAAATGCAATTAATGTCTGTATAAAATAGCCATGTCTTATTACACATTCATGCTTTAGTGCAATAAACTTAATGAAAACAATCTATAAAGTAATACAGTAAATAAACGCATGCAGTGAAAATAACCAAATAAAATCAAAATGGTTCCTCAAGTCACTCTATATTTCAAGACATCTTCATTAATGAAAAAAAAGAGAAATAAACCAAAAAAATGAAAAGCAAGATGTATTTTCAATTCTGCTATACAAAAACATTTTTGTGCAAAAAGAAGAAAATTACGTCAAGTGTCTGAAAGATGGTGTACATCATCCATTCAAAATCTGTTCAAATTTTAAAAACTTCCGAGAAGCTGTAATTTATATAATTTTACAGTGGTTTCAAATTATTCTGATAGTTTATATCTGCATAAATTTCAATAACACAAAGGCCATATTTTCTAGTAAAAAATAATTCTAATTCACATTATTTGAAATGACATACAAAAATTATAGGCAATTTCTATAAAATTATTGTGTACATCTAATGGAATGTAGAATTTCAGGGATAACACTAGAAAAGCTACTGATTTAATTGAAATAATAAATATTACTGGGAAAACTGATTGTCTGTTTATTATAAAATAAGAATTGAAATATTTAATTAAAGGGTTGCATAGCAACAAAAGGATACAAAATTCTATTGCAACTACAGATATAAAATTAAGAAATATATTTTTCATTCATTTAATGTATGTAGTTTCATGAAGGTTTTTCTTTTTAAATGTCTTCTTTGCTTTACTCTGCTATGAACACATTTCTTAATACAAAATTATTCATTTTGAGTTTTATAAATGGTTGTAGATTTATCATTAGAGACTGTTTTTTGAAAATAATTTATCTAACAAGGGCAAACGGGATGACTAGATTCACAGATCATACGTCCAAAATTCACAAACCAGTGACTTCAAATTGCTGGGAAAAATCCCTAAAAACATGTTATGCTTAGCATGGGCTAAGCATAATTGAATACATGTTTGATATTGCATACCGTTTTAATTTCTAATATGGATGCCTAGAAGAAAAAACACAAATCAGATGAATGTGCCATAAGTATCAAAGCATGGGATAAAAATGATACTTGTCATTGGCCTGATTTAGCTATCGTACTAAATCATTATTTCAGCTATCGTACTAAATAATTATTTAAATCATTATACAGAATACAGGTTGTCCTTGGGTTACAATAGCAATGGGGACTAAAATTGCCAATATTAAGTGAAGTGGTCATAAAGCATGATGTCATGTGACTGCATGACTTAGTGACAGTCCCAGTTGTCATTGTTAAATGAGAATCATGGGGCCACTAAGTGAGAGCCTCACATGACTGCAACTTCTGACTTCCTGCTGACTTCCCCACTGACTTTGCTTGTGGGGAAGCTGGCAGGGAATATTGGAAATTGCTATCATGTGATTGGAGGGGTGCTGCAATGGCCAGAATTCTGAAGACACATTGTAAGTCCCCTTTGTTCAGTGCTGTCACATGTTTAAATGGCTATTGAATGAATGATTGTAACTTGAGGGCTATTTATAAGCCAATGTAAACCACATTATGGTTTAGTATGTGAAGCTAGTCACTGGCAGCCTTGAAACACTGTTGGTTTAATTTGTTAAACAAGCTACAGTGATCTAAATCCACATAATGCTAAGCCATGGCATTTAGAAACCTCAATCTCTAAGCCAAAAATCACAAAACCATTGTGGTTTATCACAATATGAACTCTGCCAATGGCTTAATTCAGACAACACACAAAGTAAGTACTGTATTTTTCGGAGTATAAGATGCACTGGAGTATAAGACGCAGCTTAGTTTTTGGGGAGGAAAATAGGGGGGAAAAAAATCTGCCTATCAGATATTCATCTGGCTAGTGTCCTTAGTCTGGTCAGCTTCAGCACATTAGTTTGCTGGTTTTTTTATCCTCTGCTTGGGGAATAAAAAAACAGCTCCTAAGGCACAGCAATGAGAAAAGCAGGCAAAGGGTGGGGGAAATTGCTTCACTCGGCTAGCACCTAGTTAGGGCTGAAAAAAAGCTTCTAAAGAACAGCTGAGAGTCGGAACAAAGCATGGAGATTGCTTCACTTGCTAGCACCTTGTTAAAGCACAGCGGAGAGTCGAGGGAGCAGGCAAAGCTGGGAAGATCGCTAGCTAGTGTCTCGTTAGTGCCTCGTTAGGGCTGAAAAAAAGCTTCGAAAAAGCTACATTCGGAGTATAAGACGCACCCAAATTTTCAGCCTCTTTTAGGAGGGAAAAAGGTGTGCCTTATACTCTGAAAAATATGGTATGTGAAGTATTTTTGAACTCTAGCTTGTGGTTTGTAAATTCTAGCTTATGCCTTAATATTTTGTGTGAACCCAGGCAACTGTGGCTTAATCAAGAAACACTTCACAAATTTAGTTTAGTGTATTGTATGGTATGAATTCAGCAGTACGTTTGGTTGTAGTCTGCCTCGAGATTTTTCAACCTCAGCAAGTTTTAAGAGGTGTCGATATGCTGGCTGGAGAATTCTGGGAGCAGCTGAGGTTGAGAAACACTGTTCTGGCTTAATGGAATATGCATTTGGGTATAGCGTGAGACCAATAGTGAAATTTTCATCCTACAGAAGTATAATTAATTTTCCTAACATTTCATCACCGTGTGTTCAAAATAGTCAAACTGCTGAAACATAAAACATTTCACTTAAAAAAACCCATGATTAAATATGTTTCTTAAAACACAGAAATACTTTTGTCCTTTACTATTTGTAAAATAAATTTGCAGCCACAGTGTTGAGTGTTAGTACATTTTTTAAAAATTGAATGGCACTTCCTGTTAAGAACTTCACAGAAGATACTTATTGCAAACACCTCTTTATACAGCTGGAAAAAATCTCCAATAAAATATTTGAATATAAATCTCTAAAACCCTCTAGTTCATATTGTAAATAGATTCATTTACAAAGGTCTCCCTTATTTATTACATCTCTGCTGAAATCACAGTTTCATTATGCCCATGAATACTAGAATCTAAAGATGGTTGTTTGGAGTCAATTTTGTAGGGTTTTTGAGTCTTGTTTCCAAAAACAGTTATGCTAATCCCACTTGGATGATTTGGCACTGACATATGAGACAGCAAGGGGATATTGGCATCCTGATTAGATCCTGAAGAAGGCAAGCTGGTCACATGACCGGTGCTTGTTGATCCACTTGCACTGCTTGGTGAACGACTTTTGGGTGGAGGACAGTGTTGAATGACCCTTGGTGGACCTGCGGGTTGATAGTGGGCAGCTGGAAACGCAGCATATCCAGGAGGTATCGGATATCCATTAATAGGAATATATCGCTGGTTTTGAGGTATTGGTGGGCCAAGAAATCCAGTTATTTGGCCCTGTGGCATACTTTGTGCTGGAAATATGTAGTTAGGGTACCTGGGATTGCTTAGGTTGCTAACTGGGCTTGCGCTGAGAGATGTAGTTTGAGTGGTAGCATTTCCACCAGAAGGAGTAGTAGAGCTAGTATGACTTGATATCCCTTCCCAAGAGCGCAGTCTGGCATGGATATCTTTGAATTTTGGTCTCCTAGATGGTAGCTCATGCCAGCATTCTGACATCAAGCTGTACATTCTGGGAGGACAGTCTTCAGAGCACGGTAAAAGCTGTCGTTTCCTGACCATCTCAATGACTTCTTGGTTACTAAATCCATAATAGGGCTGAAGACCAAAACTAAAAATCTCCCACAAGACAACACCAAAGGACCAGATGTCTGAATCAGAAGAGAATTTTCCATATAAAATTGCCTCTGGTGGCATCCAACGAATGGGCAGGAGGGATTTATTTTGAACTCTGTAATAATCGGCTGAA
This sequence comes from Pituophis catenifer annectens, assembly GCF_029215685.1. Classification (NCBI taxonomy): domain Eukaryota; kingdom Metazoa; phylum Chordata; class Lepidosauria; order Squamata; family Colubridae; genus Pituophis; species Pituophis catenifer. Next base: position 147,408,607 of record NW_027256883.1, read on the forward strand.
TAGATTTCTCTTGACAGTCCCAAATCAGAAATCTTCACATGGAGCTGTTCTCCAATTAAAATATTGCGAGCAGCCAGATCCTTATGGACAAAAAAATGACTTGACAAGTATTCCATTCCTGCTGCAATCTGGACAGCTATGTGCAGAAAATCAGCATGGTCCAAACTGGATTTTACCGTACCATCCTCATCACTGCTACATCCAACATCTGAATGTGGAGATCGCATAATAAGAAATTCATGGAGGTCTCCTTGGTTCATATATTCAAAAAGCATGCAGACTGGTTGCTCTTGTGTCACAATCCCAAGAAGGCAAACGATGTTTGGGTGATGTAATTCTGCCATCAGCGAGGCTTCTTGCTGGAATTCTGCCCACTGCTGTGGATTATTACAGTCCTTAAGGGTCTTTATTGCGACTAGCTGAGCATGGTCCATTCCTGGTAAGTAAAGATGTCCCTTATAGATTTTTCCAAAAACACATTCACCCAATTCTTCCATAAATCGGACGGCAGAAAGGGGCAGCTCTTTGGCTTTGCTCTGTTAGAAAGAAGAAAATACATGAAAATGGTTTTGAATCAGATGATTGGCCTTTGAATGGTCTTAGATATGGTAGTACTGGAAGACATTGAAAAAGTGAACTACGATGTTGGTCATGAAAACTTCACAAGTTATATAATTATATATATTATATATTTAATTTGAGAGGCAACATTTTCAAGGAAATTATTATCTTGGGTAAACATATTTTTCTTAGCTGTGGGGAATGTACAGTTGTTCATCAGTAGCTTGGATTGCCAATTTGTGTGGATATGTGCTGACCTCAAATACATCTAAAACCATGAGTCAACACTTTGCCCCTAGCCATTCCCAAATACACATTATCTCCTTATCTTAATAGGAAAGAAAGTGGACTAGGTCATGGTCCCCAATCTATGCCGCTTGGTGGCCTGGCTGTGGGGGAGAGGGGAACTGGGCCATACAAGCAGTACCCTGGGATGCATGTGCACAGACACAGCCCTTGCGGAAATGGTGGCCGGTGCACTCACACGTGAATGCCTGTCGCTCACACAAGTTGAATTGCATGAACACGCTCCAGCCAACCAATTCCAAATAGGTCGTGGCCTGGTAGTGGGCCGAGACCCGGGGGCTGGGAATCCCAGGACTAGCAGTTCCTATTCAAGATGTGCTTTGTAGCTTTTCTTCTTTTTATCCCCTCAGCAATAGGACAGAAGAAAGGCAAAGCTGACTTGGATAGAATCTTGAACAGTCACTGGAAGCACTTCCCTCTTAGCCTACAGGTAGTCTTTGACTTATAACCATTCATTTAATCACCATTCAAAGTTATTATGATGCTGAAAAAAGTGACTTATGACCAGTTCTTGCACTTATAACCACTGCAGAGTCCCTGCAGTTACATGATAAAAATTTGGGTGGAAGGCAACTGGCATATATTTATGATGGTTGCAGTTTTCCAGGGTGATGTGATCACCATTTGTGACCTTCTCAGGGGACTTCTGAGAAGCAAAGTCAATGGGGCTAAGTCAATGGGGCAAAGTCAGATTCGGGAAGGGCTGGCCTCTGTCATCCCGTCCGGACGGGATGACTGAGGCAGGTCTTGAGAGTGTTATCTGGGGGGAGTTCGATCCTGTGGCTCCCGAGGACATGGACAAGGTCCTGGGACGGCTGAACGCGACCACATGTTTATTGGACCCGTGTCCCTCCTGGTTGGTACTGGCTTCCCGGGAGGTGACACGAGGCTGGCTCCAGAAGATTGTTAACGCTTCTTTGAGTGAGGGGGTCCTGCCGGCCGCTTTGAAAGAAGCGGATGTGAGGCCCCTCCTCAAGAAGCCCTCTCTAGATCCGGCTGTTTTGGCTAACTATCGTCCAGTCTCCAACCTTCGCTTCATTGTGAAGGTTGTTGAGAGTGTGGTAGCGCAACAGCTTCCCCGGTACCTGGATGAAACTGTCTATCTAGACCCGCTCCAGTCCGGCTTCCGGCCTGGGCACAGCACGGAAACGGCATTGGTCGCGTTGGTGGATGATCTCTGGAGGGCTCGGGATAGGGATAGCTCCTCTATCCTGGTCCTGTTAGACCTCTCACCGGCTTTTGATACCATCGACCATGGTATCATGTTGCACCGGTTGGCGGGGTTGGGGGTGGGGGGCACCGTTCTGCGGTGGTTCTCCTCCTACCTCTCTGACCGGTCGCAATCTGTGTTGACGGGGGGGCAGCGGTCAACCCCGAGGCACCTTGCTTGTGGGGTGCCACAAGGGTCGGTCCTCTCGCCCCTTCTGTTCAACATTTATGTAAAGCCGCTGGGTGAGATCATCCGTGGCTTCGGGGTGGAGTTCCATCAGTACGCTGATGACACCCAGCTGTACATCTCCACCCCAGGCCACCCCAGCGATGCCCTTGAAGTGATGTCCCAGTGCCTGGAGGCCGTGCGGGCCTGGATGGGGAGAAACAGGCTCCGACTCAACCCCTCCAAGACCGAGTGGCTGTGGCTTCCAGCGTCCCGATATAGCCAGCTGACGCCATCGCTGGCTATTGGGGGTGAATCACTCGCCCCCACGGAGAGGGCTCGCAACTTGGGCGTCCTCCTGGACACATGGCTGTCTCTAGAAGATCATTTGACGGCCGTGGCCAGGGGGGCTTTTTATCAGGTTCGCCTGATATGCCAGTTGCGCCCCTTTCTAGATCGGGACTCTCTACGCACAGTCACTCAGGCACTAGTCACTTCCCGCCTGGACTACTGCAACGCTGTCTACATGGGGCTCCCCCTGGGGTGCACCCGGAGGCTCCAGCTGGTCCAGAATGCGGCCGCGCGGGGGATTATGGGGGCGACGAGGCGCTCCCATGTGACACCTCTCCTGCGCGAGCTGCACTGGCTCCCTGTGGTCTTCCGGGTGCGCTTCAAGGTGTTGGTGACCACCTTTAAAGCGCTCCATGGCTTAGGGCCGGGGTACTTACAAGACCGCCTACTGCCACCAATAGCCTCCCACCGGCCAGTACGCTCGCACAGAGTGGGCCTCCTCAGGGTGCCGTCCGCCAGACAATGTCGGCTGGTGACCCCCAGGGGGAGAGCCTTCTCTGTGATGGCGCCCACCCTATGGAACAACCTTCCCCCAGAGTTACATATAATAACAGACCTCCGGATTTTTCATCGGGCCCTGAAAACCTATTTATTTCAACTAGCTGGGCTGGCTTGAGCTAAATTTTAAATTGATTTTAAATTGGGTTGTTTTAATTACAGCCAAAATATTTAATTATTTTAATACTGTTTTTTTTTTAAATTTTGTATGCTCTGTTTTTACTTAGGCTGTGCACCGCCCTGAGTCCTATTTGGAGAAGGGCGGTATAGAAATTTAATAAATAAATAAATAATAATAAAATAAATTTGCTTAATGACCACAGCAATTAGCTTAAGGTCTGCAGTGATTAGTTTAACAACTGTTGCAAAAAAGATAATAAAATCAGGCACAACTCACATAAGGACCACATCACTTAGCAATGGAAGTTCTGGTCCCAATTTTGGTCATAAACTGAAGACTATCTGTAGTTATCACAAGGTTGTTGGGAAGAAGGGAAAAACCACCGGGGAAGTGGAAGTCCAGTCCTAAACTTTTTCAACAACTTATTATTTATTTATTTATTTATTTATTTTGTTTGATTTATATGCCGCCCTATCTCCGCAGGACTCAGGGCGGCTCACAACAATAAAATCCAAATAAAGAAGTGTTAAAATACATGTTAACCCCCCCCCAGTCCAGGCTGAACAACCATGTCTTTAAGTCGCGGCGGAAGGTGCGGAGGTCAGGGGCCAACCGGAGTCCCAGAGGAAGTTGGTTCCAGAGGGTGGGAGCTTATAGCAGAGTTGCTGGGGAGAACTGGGAAAATGGCAAGGCTTCATTCTTCTGAGTGACCCTATTTGAAGTCATTGGCTTCCTTTGGTGGAAACAAATATTTTGCGGCAGAGACACAAGGAATGTAGAGCTGAATGCTCACATCCCTTTGGAATGTAACTGATCCTTCACTCTTATCTCATTTATAATTCACTATGAGGAAGGAAGGAAGGAAGGAAGGAAGGAAGGAAGGAAGGAAGGAAGGAAGGAAGGAAGGAAGGAAGGAAGGAAGGAAGGAAGGAAGGGTAATTGAAAGTGGGACACATAAAATAAATTGTAATTTTGCTCATCATTTTATGTATTTTTAGATAAATACTGTGTGACTTAATATATTGTAGTGGCATTTGAACAGGCAGTTATCTGACTGCAGGATGGCGGGAAATTAGATGTATTATTGCGAAGCAGATGGTTTATATTATACAAATCCTTTAGGCTAAAACTTGTTTAGGTCTGGCATATTGTAAATTATATTTTAGTAATAAAAGTGAAATGACCTCTGTCTGACCTCAAGCAGGGCTGTCTGTTTTAACCAACTTGGTGGAAAACTGAAAGAAAATGAAGTCATAAAATTTGGCAGAAGGGGGTTCATTTGGAGTTAAGCAGTTATAAATCTGCTTAGCTTTTGTTTGACAGGTATTTGTCACTTGGTGGTGTACAAGATGCATAGAAGTGTAAAAAAACAGAGGAGACATTGTGCCAAAGAAAACTAAGCACAAAGGGAGTTTATCCCACTCTGTCTTTATCAGTCATTTCTGTTACATTAATGGCAACAATTGATTCAATTTATGATACAGAGGAGGATAATTAGGGGGAAAATCCTAAATGTGTAGGAAGTGCACATTAAATTAGGGATTACTCTCTAATGTGTTGTGCTTAAGATGCCAGCATAACAATAGAATTATGTATGTCTACTCAAGGAAGCTGATAGAGTTCAAATGGGCTTATCCCCAGGGGAAATCAGGCAAATCTAAAGAAGGGCTACCAGCCCAGAGCTACAAAACTCCATGAAATGCCAGCAGAATTGCTTTCTGTATTTCTTTGTTGCCCCCAGGTTTTGCTGAGCAGATTGGACAGCCCTACCTAACACCCTTTTGTATTCAAAATTTGGGAAATTTATTTTCTTTGCTCAGTCATGATCTATCAAAACGCAGCGTTGTTTTATTTCTAAAACAAACTTCTGACATCACAGCCAGAGACAAGACAATAATAAGAGAGTGATTTCCATAAAATGGTGAAATAGAACCAGATAGGAGGCATCATTAAGAAAAGCAGAGCTCCCAAAGAGCTAGGGTTCTTTGAGCCTAAAACAAAGGTTTCTCATTTTTATGCATCAGACTTGGTTCACAGTACCTTTGGTTTATATGAATTGAGCATAGACATCTCTACGTTCTGCCCTCTGACATGCTTAGGCTGTCTTTGCACGGGTGGAGAAGATGATTTCTGGTTATTTCGGCAAATACAGATGAAGAAAAACAATAAGGCAATAGCTAGAGGAATTGTAACACTGGGTACCAATATATAAAGAATTTCCATTTTATTCTTTTCCTTGGAGTCCTTTGGATCTAAATTCAGAAGAAAGAAAGGGGAGGGGAAAGGAAGGGAAAAGCATAAGGATTAAAAAAAACGCAATTGTTATAAATTGAATTAAAGTGAATTTTTGTATATAAAGATGTATGAAGCCTATTGCACATTTTCATGCTTGTTTTATCTCCTGAGCAAGCAGAAACAGCAGAAACAATAGCAGAGGTTCTCTCACTTGTGACCTTTGGGTTATCAAATTTGACCTCATTTAAATCAATCAATCCATGGCTATCTACAGGTAGCCATAAATTCAACTGGGAAATCTTAGCTTATTCAGCAACAACCCTCCTTCAAGCAATAAACTTCAAGGAGCACCTTTAACATTGCTAACAAGCGCTGACTTTATCGTTACATTTTAAGCATCTTTGAAAGGTCTGACACATGCCACTGTTATGTGTTTCCACAAGTAAAGAATTGCTAAGTATAAAGTGAGATAAGCTAGACAAAACAATACCCATTTCTACAAATTTGAGGGTATTTGTTTTGCAATCAGCCATATAACATGTGACAAAAACATGAATCCTTGGGCATTACATAACAACAGTTTTATATTAATGTTTGTCTAAAGGCCAATGATGGTTTTGCAACACTAAAGTATCTTGCTATAGAACAAAAAATCAGCTTTCTCTGCAGAGTGTGGGTTTATGTAAGTAACATTACAAAAATGTTCAACCACAATGCCAATGGTGCAATATATAAATGGCTGTCTGTCTGCAAAGCTCTTCCTCGAAGAGTACATTTTGTCTTTTTTTTTTTTTTTTAATCATACTGGAAACTTGCTAACAAATATCTTCGGCAAACCAAATTTGGTGGAACGCTTTTCAGATCCTTCAGGTAAAAACTACATAGAAAATGGTATTACAGCAAAAGAGCCAACAGATACTATTATTTTAAGAACCTGAAGGTAAGAAGATTCAGGCAGAATTTCATTCCTAAAAATCAAATGCAATTTAATCCTCAAATCTTTTTTTCTTTTTTCTTTTTTTGTTAAGCAAAAGCCCCTTTTTTATTTTTAAACAAACATACATAAAAACATAAAATCATCTTCAATTACACACAGTGTGACGGTTGGTTACAAGTCTTTTGTGCGTCTTCACCATATTCATAGCCTACAGTTTACCTAAATTCTTATATTATCAATCTAATATATATCTATGTATTATTGTTCTCATTGATCATTTATTTAACTATAGCTATTCTTCCCTCATTTTGTACAAAATATTCTAAGATTGAATTAATTTATATTATAACATTCATTTCATCACTAAATCGGTCTAATAGTAATAGTTCTTTATGTTATATTTTATATAATTCTAGAATTCTTGTATTATAAAAATCTCTATCATCTTTCATTTCCATATTTTTTTATCTAACCATTAATAAAATAAATCCCATATCTTATAATATTGTTTATCTTCTTGTTCTCTAATTTCAAATGTCAATTTGCTCATTTCAGCACATTCCGTTATTTTCTTGATAACTTCATCTTGCGTTGTTATTTTCTCATTTTTCCAATTTTTAGCAAACACAATTCCAGCCGCTGTTAATACATTCACAATCAGGTATCTCAATTCTCTATTATATATTTCAGGTACAATCCCCAATAAAAAAACTCTGGTTTAAAATCTATATGTTTTTTTGTCATTTTTTCCAGCCATGTGTGGATTTTAGTCCAGTATCTTTTGGCTTCTGCACATGTCCACCACATATGGTAATATGAACCCAGTATCTGATAACATTTCCAACATTTTTCAGATTTATTCTTGAATATTCTGGCTATTCTTGTCGGGGGTAAATGCCAGCTGTAGAACATCTTATACAAATTTTCTTTATATGCAGTTGACATTGTCATTTTATAATTTTGCGACCACAGTTTTTGCCATTTCTCTAAGTCAATTCCATGTCCAAAATTTTTTCCCCAAGCAATCATTGTTTCTTTAACTTGTTCTTCTTCCAATTTAAGCTCTAATAAATATCCATGTAGTTTTTTAATTACATTTTCATCAGTACCTGTTAAAATTTTATCTTATCAAATTATCATAAAAACCTTCTGTCTTAAAATCTTTATCATATCTAGAATGTATTTGCAAATAGGAAAACCAATTCATCTTTATACCTTGTCCTTCTAATTCTTGCATAGATTTAAGTTCACCCTTTTCATTCAATAATTCACTATATCTAACAATTTGTTCCTTTCTAAATGTTATTGAATATGAGAATGCTTCAATAGTTGATAACAAGACTGGAATTTTAAAATAATGTTGTCTTTTAATCTTCTCCCAGTTTAATAGCAAAGCCTCTCATATAAAATGTCTTCTAAAATACCCCTGTGTTTTTGTTCCCTTATACCATGAAAAAGCGTGCCAGCCCAACAACAAATCATGTCCTTCTAGAGTCAATAATCTATTATTTCTTAACATTATCCATTCCTTGAGCCACATCAAATTTGTTGCTTGATAATATAATTCCCAATTAGGCAAGCCAAATCCTCCTCTTATTCTAGCATCTTGCAACAATTTTAGTTTTATCCTTGCATTTTTCCCCTGCCAAATATATTTCAACACTATTTTATTTAAATCTTCAAAATAAACTTTCTCCAACCTAATTGGAATTGTCTGGAACAAGTATAGAATTCTAGGTAATATATTCATCTTAATCGTTGATATTCTCCCTATTAATGATAGTTGTAAATTTTCCCACTTTGCCAAGTCTGTCACTATCTGTTGTTTGAGTTTATTATAATTTGTTCTCTTTAAGTGTACTACATCTTGCTGTCAAGTATATTCCCAATACTTAACCTTATTTGTGACCTGTATCTTCAATACTTCCGCCAGTTCTTCTTTTTGTTTTGTTAACATATTTTTTGTCAAAATCTTCGTTTTGTCTTTATTTATTTTCAAACCTGCTACTTTTCCATATTTTCCTATCTTGTCTATCAGTTTAATTGCTGTTTCTAATGGGTCTTCAAGAATAAAAACCAGGTCATCTGCAAACGCTTGCAATTTGTATTCTTCCTTTTGAATTTTCGTTCCTTTTATATCTTTTTCTTCTCTAATATTTCTGATTAGCACTTCTAATGTTAACACAAACAACAGAAGTGACAGTGGACAACCTTGTCTCGTTCCTTTTTTTATTTCAATAGACTCTGTCAATTCATCATTTATCATTACTTTTGCTGTTTGTGATATATAGCTTCTATGGCTTGAATAAATTTTCTACCAAAGCCCATCTGCTCCAGCTGTAATATCATAAATCGCCAATTCACATTATCGAAGTCTTTCTGTGCATCTAGGAATATCAAAGCCATTTGTTTTTCAGGATGTGCCTCATAATATTCCAAAGTGTCCAGAATTATCCTCATATTATCGTTAATCTGTCTTTTTGGCAGAAACCCATTTTGATCAGAATGTATGAAATTATTTAGATATCTTTTAAATCTTTCTGCCAGTATTGAGGCGAAGATTTTATAGTCTGAATTTAGCAGGGATATAGGCCTATAATTCTTGATTTGTTGTGGGTCGGTATCCTTCTTTGGAACAAGTGTAATATATGCTTCTGACCATGACTTGGGTAGTTTCATCTCTGACATGACTTCATTCATGACTTCTAACAATGGGAGACTCAACAATTCCTGTAGTGTCTTGTAATATTCTGCTGGCAGTCCATCCGGGCCTGGTGCCTTCCCATTCTTTTGTTTTTTAAGTGCTTCAGTTAATTCCATCATTGTTATATTTCCTTCTAACATCATTTCAGTGCCTTTCGAAATGTGGGGTAGATTCGCTTTCTGCAGGTATTGTTTAACACTTTCCTCCTCAATATTCCCTTGCTCATACAGTTTTCTATAATAATCTTGTATAATTTTTTCTTCTCTTTATTCCCATATCTAATTTGCCCTTGATCATCTACTAGTTGTATTATTTTTCTTGATTCTCTCTCTTTTTCAGTTTGTATGCTAACCATCTACCTAGTTTATTTGCGTCTTCAAAATAGTTCTGTTTGGCACTTCTAATTTTTTGTGCTAAATCCTCTTTTTCTATTAATCCCATTTTATGTTTAATTGTGTCCATTTTTATTTTAGTGTCCTTTTTGTTGGTAGAAATTTCTGTAATTCTTTTTCAAGTTTCTTGTAATCTTCCGCTAATGTTTTATAAGCTTGTCTTTTCTTAGTGTTTCGTTTCCTTGTATAGTCTACTATCAAAGCTCTAGCATAGGCCTTCATTGTATTCCAAAGATTTTGCATTGATGTATCCTCTTTTCTATTTTCTTTAAAAAAGAAAGCCAATTCTTTCTCCATTTTCTGTACAAATTCCTTTTCTTTTAGTACTGTATTATTTAGGGTCCATCTAGATCGTCTCCTTTGTCCTTTCCATTTCATTATCATTGGGTTATGATCTGCCCAGGTGTTTGCTTCTATGTCAATTTCTTCTATCTTAGAAGTCAATTCCATTGTCATCCATATCATGTCTATTCTACACCATGATGAGTGTCTATTTGAATAAAAAGTATATTGTCTATTATTTGCATTTTTTTCTCTCCATGCATGAAGGTAAGAAGGTAAGAAGATTCAGGCAGAATTTCATTCCTAAAAATCAAATGCAATTTAATCCTCAAATCTTTTTTTCCTAATTGTATTCTTACATATGGAGCTGCAACCCAAAACCAGTGTTTTGGTTTTTTTATTCCCCCCCCCACCCCCCTGGATCAATTCTCAAATTCAGATGATTAAGAATCATTTTGTCATGTTTACTTCCTGGAAATATATATAAAGAGCCTTCCATTGGTCTCCATCCTGGGAAGATGACTGCTTCTGCAGGCAGATAAACCTATTCGGTTTTCAAAACAGGAGAACTGTGTAATTATTTAATCCATTTCTTAATAATAAAGTCAGTGGTCTTCTTCACTGTTGGTCTTGCAAGACGTTAACTTCCTTTTAGATTGCTAACAGCTGATCTCTTTCAATATGCAGCACTTTCTTCAGACAGCCATAATAAATGCTTTAGGGATTTCATACAACAATCTGAGCATTTGGGTAGTTCAGGCCCTGCTAAAAGCAGTGAGTGGGAGTTTGAGCACTACCATAAGATATTTTGATGTGCAAAGTCAGGAAAACAGGAAAAGAAGATATGATCTCCCAAAAGATCTCAGGAAATGTGAGCTCCCAAGACAAGAAACCACATGTCACAGTGATGAAAGACACAAGCAACAGGAGAACATCACAGTTGCTGGATGCATCATTACCAATGAGAATAAGTCAGATATTTGAATTTTTGGCAGCAAAATTTGCATTTCACCTTTTTAGTTCTTTCTAATTGGGCAAACATAAGACATAAGACGAGGTCTATACCAAAGGCAAGGCAGGATGTCCTAAATCCTTTTCTTATAAAATAAGAATCTTTGATATTTTAGCAGTGTTTTACTTGCAAGCTTTAATGCTCCCCAATCTCTGTAATTACTTTGCTTCCTGGTTGGTTGAATCACGTTTTTCTAACTAGCTTAAGTTGTTCTACAAATTAAATTTTATGATTTTCATAAAATTTTATGATTTCATTTTGGTTCATAATCCTGATCGGCAAGAAAAAAAACCCCTAGTTTCTTAAATCTGTCAAGTTTGCAAAATTATTGATACCACAAGATGGCAGTAAAGACTTTTCTTTATCTCTATGTTGCCATCTAGTGGTCATTGTTAGATACTGAAGCATGTTATTGGAACCCATGTCATGGTTTTAAAACTGTGGCTAATTGCTTATCGCACTATATGACACTATACAATTCTGGCTTATTCAAGAAATGATTGTTTCAAAAATGGTATTGTCTTACTTCAGGTAGTAAGGTATCTTACTTCAATGATTAAGCCCATCTCCCCCCTCCTTTTTTTTTTTTTTTAAAGGGCTGGTCTCCTTAGCTTGGCTCAATGGAAATATTTAGCTTATGCTAATTTTTTTTAATCATCAAACACTCTTCCTCTGAACCCATTAGACAGCTTTTCTGACTCCCTAAAAACATTTTAAATTGTTGCTTCTACATGGCTACCAGAAAGCACTTGGGAAGTATTGCTGTCATTTTTCCAAAAAATCTTGCTGGCATATTTCTAACCACTTAATAAGAGGCTCTCAATAACATTTCAGACAAAATAATGGTTATTTAGAGTCATGTTTCACACAATAGTCATTTGTTCAAATAAGCATGCTGAGCCAAAGAATTTTGTTTTGGGGCAAAAGTTTTAGATCTGCACATGCTCCAGGTCTGGATTACGGGCCCCTGCTGGTTTTCAGAATTTTTCTTCCTGCTGGCCTTTTACCCTCCTGCCAAGTGAGGCCATTAGAAAACACATCCTTTAAATGGCAAGTAGCCACCAAACAGAAGACCACCAAGAGGCTCAATTTGGTCCATAAACAGGGGCTGTATTTAAATTCTGCAGCTGAACTTTTATTCCAAATTAAAATTGTCGGGGTAAGTCAATTCTATAAACATGTGATGAATGTGCCACATAGTTTGGCTCTGGAACTGCAGCCGACTGCAAAACACAACAAACAATCTCATTTCATTTTCATAAAAAGCATTCATTATATTTACCACAGACAGGGATGTCACAAAGTTCGGACTTGAGATTTTCATCTAAGGTGAAACACCAGGGTGCCTCTTTCTGATTGCCCGGGTTTCGGCAATAGGAATGGCCTCCATTCAGCTCTGGGTACCTGACAGCAGTGAATGTGTGGGTGTGGGGATACTGGGAGTTCCACGGCTGGCACTGTCGTCCAGATTTGGTTACACTGATGGTCCCCCGATAGTCCATTCCTGTGCTGTTGAAACATTTGTGATCTGTAAAAGAAAGATCATTTTTCTGTGATGCATTAAAAGAACACTAGGCACACATGTCTATGGAGATTCTCAATCACCGTCCTAAAGGTGCTTTTTTCCCCCCTTTTCGTTTCAAAAGACAACAGGACTTCTTTGGGTTTTTTTCTCCCCTTGAAAATGTTTCACTACTCATCCACAAAGCTTCTTCAGTTCTAACTAACTGGTGGGGGAATGGAAACTGCATCTATGCATATAAATGACAAGCTGTACAATATTAAATGTTCTCTCTGGATGAGTTTCTTTTCTTTCTTCTTGTTTATGACCTGAAAGTTAATTCAAGTCTTACATACAGAGATGTATGCAACAATACTCTTTTTAAAAGTTATACACTTCTTTAAAATAGTTTAAGAAATATGCAAAAGAACTCAAAACCTTCCTCAAAATCTTGAAACTAATCCCTTATCTTGGCAGGAGACATTATATTTATTTCTAAAACAGCTTAATATTTATTAAGCTGTTTTAGAAATAAAGCCACTTGACATTATTTTTGTTTAATTTATTTGTGAGATAACATAAGCTTCACTTAATATCAGGGCCAGTAACACAGCTTGGGACTGCCATACTGCATAGTAACTGGAGTACAATAAACACTTTTATTTCTTTTATTAGATTTTTATGCCATGTATCTCCCTTACAAAGTGACAATGGCACTAAGTGTTTATTTCAATGGAATAGCTAGAAGATATTTTAATGAATAAATCATGATATACCAGACATTAAATGGAACAGAATAATATAAAAGTAACTGCTGATTTAAAATATTAAAAGTGTTCTTCGAACAATGAGTCCCTGCAGATTTTACTCCACTAGTCATGATGGAGGTGGTCATCTCTATTTCTCTTCTAACAATATCTCTGATAAATAAGGTCTGCTTGGTGAAAGATATTGGCTGAATTATTCAGACTTTGACTCTATCAACTGTGCCCTTGATCCGTTTTAGGGATATCTCACATACAAGGCAACGTAACTGCCACTTACTTTTATTGATTGGATCTGCCATAGGGATGCCAATACGGATACAGTTGATAGCCTCAGGGCTATCAGGCTGGGGAAGATCTTCACAATTCGGCAGCTTCAACCGCATCAAAATCATAGGATTGGATCTTGCAAATATGTATTCAGTTTGGCAAAGCACATTTTCCAGAATCTCACACTCATCCCGGCACAGATCTCGTGGTTTTGCAACAGAAGAGGTCTCATCACAATATGGGAAAGCATAATGGCACAGCGATGGAATAGCAAACTGCGAACATTTATCCGATAAATGACTGGAAGTTCCAATCATTGTGAAGGCAGCTGCAGCATACAAATACCAAATCAATTGAGACAGTAGCAAATTTATAGTAGAACATATGCACTAACAACTACTTCCAAATAAAGACACAATAGGCAGTATGGTTTTTGGAGAGACAAGCATTTTTTTAAAAAAACAAACCCTTTTTTGTATTCAAAATACTCTGCTAAATACAGTTTATATTAACATCTGCTTTCCTTTCTATTGATTGGACTGGGCTGTCTTAATCAAAGAGTGATTAAGTATCAAGTAGGCCCCAATATTTATTATTTGATAAGTATGTGATCTTGCTTTTAAAGAAAATTAAGTTCATGCAATTAGAGGTTCACAAGTAAGTAAGATTAAGAATTAAATTTGATCAATTGTGTATTCTAAAACATGGTTGAAATCAGAATAAAATTATGATAAATGCATTGTTTTTCAACATACTCACTAGAAAAGCTAAGAATACAATTAAAATAATATGCAGGGCTGCTTTTTTACTATCTTTCTTAAAGTTTCATTTTCATTGCAGCTTTTCAAAATGAGCAATATATTTTTTCTTCTAAATATATTTTAAGTGCCATAGAATATATTCTGTTGAACATGTAAAATTAACATATAGTACATTAAGGATTTGAAATTCAGAATTGTAGATTATAACAAGGACAATGGCAATCTAACTGAGAATAAAAGAAAGCAAAAGTTTTACTTACCAGTTATTTGATTTTCTATTTCTCCTTGCATATGCAGAGATTCCATATAAATGGTTCGATTTCCAATAAATCTTGCACATGCAATTCCCCGGTATGGTTGACAAAATCCATCCTCTTCATATTCATCCCTAAAATCAAGCAGGTGTAATTTATAACATAGGACTGTATTGTTAAAGGGTCACTTTGGTGTGGTAGTAGTTCAGGTGCTAATTAGGAGTAAGGAAACCTTAACTCAGGGCTGTCAAACTTGCGGCCCACTGGCCGTATGTGTCATATGCTGGCCATACCCATCAATGGTGGGTTTCAAAATTTTTTACTACCAGTTCTGTGGGCATGGCTTTGTGGGCGTGGCAGGGGAAGGATACTGTAAAATCTCCATTCCCACCCCACTCCAGGGGGAAGGATACTGCAAAATCTCCATTCCCTTCCCACTCCAGGGGAAGGATACTGCAAAATCTCCATTTCCACCCCACTTCAGGGGAAGGATACTGCAATATCCCCATTTCCTCCCGATCAGTTGGGACTCGGGAGGCAGAGAATAGATGGGGGTGGGGCCAGTCAGAATTTTTACTACTGGTTCTCCAAACTACTCAAAATTTCCGCTACCGGTTCTCCAGAACTAGTCTGAACCTGCTGGAACCCACCTCTGATACTCATGCTCATTTTAGTGAAGGGGAAAAAAGTCACCATACGTCACGTGATGCTGCCGTGACAATAAAAGTTTGACATCCCTGCCTTAACTGGACCAGCCTGTCTCTCTCAGCCCTAGGAAGGAGATAATGGCTAACCACTTCTGAAAATGTTATCCTAAAAATTGCATGGATCTATCCAGGTCCTCAGGAGTCAAGCTTGACTCAAAGGATTGTAACAAAAACAGTACTATTATTTTTAGAATTGTTCACAAAAAAAAAAATCAATAAATATTAAATGGAAAACATTCCAAATTGCCAGTTGTTAATATTTTCTCAGCTCTAAATCATTCAGAATTTGCTGTAGAAGCTGAAAACCTTCGCAGTCTTAAAAACCTCATGAGTATCGATGTGGTTCTATAAAGTGACTACAGCAAAGCATTAACTTTATGATGCATCCTTCATTGTAACCATATTCCATTTTGTCCAACCAATCTTTTTTAGATATTCTACTAAATCAGGTTAAGTAATTCCATCTTTTCTCCCAATTTTCTCCAGTGTTTTGAGAGCCATGATGGATAGCTGAGCCGAGCTAGAGTTGCAGTAGTTGCAGTAGGCAAGGTTTACAGCATTCCTACACAATGCTACAAATGCTACTCAGCTTTATTTGATCTTACCCAATGGTGTTTTGCAATGAAGAATGTGACAGAGAAAGTTTTACAGCTGGGTACGACTTATGCAATGTAAATAAAAACTGATATTCGAAGCTGGAATGAGCTACAGTTGCTTTAAGAGGAGAGGTTATCAGGATAAATCTTGGATTACTATACACTTTAACTATTTGGCTTATGTGGTGAACCTATAAAGGAGACTTAAACATGGAACTCTGGCAATGAGGAAAAGTTACATTTCCCCCCTTTTTATATACTAAGAGAGACCAGCACTAACACAATCCAAAGCCTATTAATCAGTGCAGTGTCACTTTTATTATCCAGCAGTAGGAGTAATGATTTTCTTACTGCCAATGTAATGCCATAAATTGGTGAGGGTGTCATCACAATCTGTACATGGACCAAAAATCTTTTTGGTTTTCTCCAGTAATAGATCATGGTTGTTTTTATATGGGTTGATACACTGACTAAGAAATAAAGTCCTGTTTATTTTTTTCTAATAAATCATTAAGATGCACACATTCTCATTTCTAGGTTATCTATTCAATGTTTTAAATTTTTGGTCTTGGAAATAACAATAATATTTTCTAACAATAATACCAAGACACTCCTACTAACACTGACAGGGCAAGCCACTAGAATATAAATTGAGAGCAATATCCCCACTCCCTACTAGCCCTGATGACATTACCTAATTTGGTAACGAAATGTCTCCAAGAAAACCACCAAGCTCAGAGATAACTAAGGATTCAGCCTAACAATAATATTACTTTATTTTTTTTTGACCATAATATCTTAGCCTTGGGAAAATTCCACTACATGGAATTGTATTAATTCAATAATATTGTATTAATAGTAATAATATGGCTATTAAATAATAATACAATTGTGTTCTATTAATTATTATATAACTATTAAACTTGCACCTAGAAACTGAATCACCCGAGACAAGAAAGTTAGTTACAGTGAAATCTCATTGATATCAATATTCCCAGCATTCTGATCATCGAGTCCTTCAAGACTGGTCAATTTTCACGATCTTTCTTGCTGCTTGGAAATATGTATCCAATTAAAAGAAAAAACTGCTAGCAAGAAACCACTAAGTTTTTCAAAATATTAATATATCATGTACCTTCCCACTTCTAGGATAGGTGTCAGAGTGGTAGTTGAATCTTTATTTCTACTGAATGCTGGCTGGGCTCATTTTATATTTACGGCATTGGCAAGGAAAGAAAGTGATGTCACATGCACCCAAATGTTATTGTATAAATTATGAATTGTGACATGCCTAATATAATTGTGGCTTGTATTGGAAGGCTATGACTGCTAAACTATTACTTTGCTACAAAATGTTCTATGTTTCCTACCCACTAATAGGAGCCTGTTCCTAATCCCAATGACACCAAAATGACAAATTGTAGTGTGATGTCACAGCACAAACTCCAGCCTTTCATACTTGCCCTGTGTCTTTGCATGCAAATATGTAAGGAGAAGAGTTTGCATCCCAATGTACATTTGGTACTTGCTCTTCCCATGAATGTTTATGAACCTATCCATCTTCATCAACTGAAAATGGATCAGCATTTTCAGAATAGGCAGCCCCTGACTTTACTTAAAATTAGAAGTGATCTATATAGGTAGTCCTCAATTTACTCAAGTCGAGGACTACACAATTGAGCCCACAATAACTGTTGCTAAGCAAAACAGTTGTCAAGTGAGTTTTGCCCCATTTTACGACCTTTTTGACACAGTTGTTAAATGAATCGCTGCAATTGTTAAATTAGTAACATGGTTGTTAAGTGAATCTGGCTTCCCTATTGTCTTTGCTTGTCAGGAGGTTGCAAAAATGGATCCAGGACACGGCAACTGTCATAAATATGAATCAGTCGTCAACCAACCTAATTTTGATCATGTGACCATGAGGATGCTGTAACGTGTGAAAAACGGTCATAAGTCATTTTTTTCCAGTGCCGTTGTGACTACAAATATTCACTAAATGAATGATTGTAAGCCGAGGACTACCTGTATTACATGGTATATCTAAATTAATACAGACAATTCCACATGAACAATCTCAGGCTGATTAAAACCCAGTTCTAATTTAGTGGTGTATATATGGTATATTAACACAACTAACAATGTTACATTTCATCACAAGTAAATAACTGGGCAGATTTATTCAAAGTTAGAATCTTTAAATGTTTAGTTCAGAATCCTAACATTTCTAATGGGGCTCTTTCAGAATAAGGATTTGAGGGCAGGGGTCAAATTATGATGACAATTCAGCATTGCAAGTCATTTTAGAGTGTCTATTATATCTAAAATTGGCATAAGAAAGGAAATACACTCAGCTATTGAAAATGAGGTAGACTGAATGACTGTGTGAACCAATTAAAAAAGCATAGACTCTATAATTTGGTAATCAAAGTGTCTCATGTATAACCTCATTATCTTTGACAAGTTTAAAACCATATCATTCTTTACAGACAATTAAAAGCTTGCATAAGAACTTCACTTCTGGATGCACCATCCAAGTTTATTGTATGCCTGTAAAGTCTACGGTTTGGCACCAGTCCTCAAAAAGCAGAAGATGGTGTTTCATGTATATCAGATAATTTGTGATCTAGATATTTATAGAGGAAATGTTAACTGTCCCAATCTAAATGCTATGCTAATGAACAATTCTGGAAAATATGTCCTGAGCTGGGGCCAAATCTGTCTAAAAGTAATCTATTTACATTCTTAACTGCAATGCATTGTCATAATTAGTAAGGCTGTGCAGCGCTCCAGAAATAATTTTTATTTCACAATTCAATTGCAGGCCAGTATATAACTTTTTGGAATCCCTCAAAAGAGAAGTTTTTGCCAGTGTCTGTACTAGTGCTTGTCTGCAACTCTTTAAAACAGTCTAGCTGGCTAGCTGCTCAATGCCGCCCGCAGGGGATCCAAAGAAAAGATGCAGTTGTTTTAAAGAGCTGTAGACATGGACTACCTGCATACATGCTGGAAAGCCCTTACTTTTACGGAACTGTTTCTAAAACATTGCCCAATTGTAGTAATTACTCCTTTTCAAAAAAAGGGAGGGAAAACTGTTGGATCAACAGCAGCTGTGACTGCTTATGAAACAGCATTGGTAATACTGCTTGGATCTTTCTTGGCAGCTCTCTTACATAATTTTTCAATATGATCTGCACCTCATATGCTCACAGTTATGAAAAGGACAGGAAACTCCTAGAACTTACATTTTGTTTGACAGACTTATTTTAGTTCTTCCTGGAGGATGGCAGAGGAATTCAGACTTAAGATAAAGAAATATACACAACTTAAAAGATCATACAAATAAGATGCTCAGTTATGGCTATTTTAGTGAACCATATCAAAAACTCCATCTTCTATGTCTGTGGTTGCTATATTTTCACTTGGAATTTGGCATCTGGTGCAGAAATGGATTTTCAGAGAATCTCAGCTTTTGTTAAAAAGAAAAGAAAAGGAAGCACAGAAAGCTGAAACCAACACATGAGCAAGAAAGTGAATCTCAAAATTTTGAGATAGCTGGCCTAGATAATATTGAAAGCATTTGGGACAGAAACAAGAGAAATATCGAATCTATTTCAGTATATCAGTTTAGATTTTTGCTTCTTTACAAACTAACATTTTCCTTCTTTGTCCTTTTCACCTAGGCTGGCCAGTTTATCACTTGCTATCTAGGATCTACGATACTCCGTTGTTGCTAATAGCAACAAGAAATGATACCAGCTTTGAGTATCAATTGATTTTAGAGTGACAGCTTCTTACAATGCAGCTGGATTTGGTATTACTTATCCGGTAATGCCGGATGCTCCCAGTCAGTTGTCAGCCCAGGAAATCCCAATTAAACTGAAACATGAGAGCACAGAACTTCCTTTCTGGAACCAAGCAATGTTTTAGCCCTTAGGTTATTTTAAAACTCTACTGGATTCCTTTTAGTTGACACTCTATACCTTTTTAAAATGAGTTTCAATAACAACAATGAAGTGCAACAACTTTTTAGACAAGTTATAACTTTGCTGACCACCCAAATGGACATCCTTTCATGGTTTTGTTTTGGTTTTGTTGACATAAATAATATAGGTCTAACCTATCAGAGGTCATCTTTAGTAAAATATTCTTCTATTTTTACACATGCAAAATCTAGATGTCTCACATATTGGAGCAGGAAGTAGCTATTCTCTTGAGAAATGGTGCATTTGTATATTCTATGTTAAGTTGGTGTTATTACCTTACTTTAAAAAAATATGACCTTGCACATGTTTTAACTTATAAGGCAGAAAACAGGATTCCTTTTCAGAATTCCATGGGGTGAGTTTTAGAGCTTTGTACTAAATCCCAAAATACCTGCTTGGATTCTATAAAATCCTTATTCAGATAATTCTTTACACCTAAGTTTTCGTTCATGGGGATTTCCTGGATACATCAGGTAGTTCTTAATTTCGAGAAGCTTCAAATATTTTTAATCTAGTCTTTAATCACTTGGTATCTTCTAGATATGATATTGGGGACCCCTGTTTCTAGGAGGAATGAATGTTTACCCCAGTGGTGAAATCCAATTTTTTTTACTACCGGTTCTTGGGCGTGGCTTGGTAGGCGTGGTGTGGCTTGGTGGGCATGGCTTGGTGGGCATGGTAGGGAAAGATACTGCAAAATCCCCATTCCCTCCCCACTCCAGGGGAAGGATACTGCAAAATCTCCATTCCCATCCCGCTCCAGGGGAAGGATACTGCAAAATCCCCATTCCCATCCCACTCTGGGATCAGCCAGAGGTAGTATGTGCCAGTTCTCTGAACTACTCAAAATTTCCGCTACCAGTTCTCTGAACTACTCAAAATTTCTGCTACCAGTTCTCCAGAACCTGTCAGAAACTGCTGGATTTCACCCCTGGTTTACCCCTGTTCTCTCTCGACTTCTATCTCTCCCTCCCTCTTTTTTCCTAAGAAGCACAATAGCAGAAATCAATCCATATCTGATTCAAAATAATGGGAAACTGCACATGATGAACAGAGGGAATATTGATTTCCTTGAAGGAAAAGGGTATCATCCTGTCAAAAATCTGATATACTTCATCTATGAACTGTCTCCAAAAGGCAAATCAGGGTTCTCTTAGCCTTCCTGTTTTTCTTCAAGCCATCTGGGCTGCTGAGCAGATGCTTTGGGAATCTGAGTATTTCAACCTTGTCTCTGGCTGTTTCTAGGCACCTTCCTTGTAAATGTGCAGGCTCATGTTTCCCATTTGATTAAGGTGGAACTTGGACTATACAATTGTTTTCATTTAGATTTAACTGAGTGACAGGATGTTTTATTTTAACAGTAACCTTATATACTTTTTTTATTTTTTAAGAAAAGTCAAATCATCCTGAATTTTATAAACAACCGCAGGTTTTCCATGGCAACCCAGCCTCTATAAAAGTAAACATACTTTTATCCTCTTACATTTTCTTCTGCTCTAATCCAAAGGAGTCTGTGCTCAAAAGGTGATTTTTTTTCTGATAGGGACATCCCATTGGTAGACCAAACAATCAAATCTCCCACCTTTTAAATATGCAAATATGAATCAGAACTCTGTTAAGAAGGTACAATGGCTGGAGGCACCTGTAACAAAGTGACAGACCACTTGTGTTGTATGTTGAAAGCTTTGGAGCCAACTTCTAAGAAAGGTAAGATATGCTGAATAATCAGGCTGGGAAAGACTTTTGTCTGGGCCTCCTAAGAGGCACTGCTTGTCTGGATAGATATGACTGAGTTAGAACAATATTTGGTCTGACTTGATATAAGAGGGTGCTTGCTGATATAAGTATGAAATTGAGCCATACAATTCTATCTATAGAAAAACAAACGAAAAAAACAGGGTGAAGAAGCTGTAGTAAATCAACCTCACTCTTCAACATTACTTACTAAAGAAAGTTGGAAGAATTGTCGAAACTTCATGCAACTGCTTTAAAAATACATTATATAAAATACGTTCATGAAATATTAAATAAATGTCTCCCTTCACTCCACAGTACAGCCATGTGTGTATGTTGTAAAAGAAAAACTATAGTTTTGTTGCCTAAATCATCATTTAGGGCAACAAAAATAAATTCTTTCCAATAGACATCAATTCAGTAAACAGAAGGTATTCACAGAGTAATAATTGGTTATTTTTTTAAAAATGAGATAGGATTTGATTCCTTAGACCAGGGGTGGGCAATTGTGGCTCTTTTACAACCTGTGGACTTCAACTCAAGACAACCAAGATGTCTCAGGAATTCTGGGAGTTGAAGTCCACAGGTTGTAAAAGAGCCACAATCGCCCACCCCTGCCTTAGACAATAACTATGAACATTTGGTTCAGGAAAAATGAAATTCATGTTCTGTGTTCATGAATGGAACTGACTCAGTCAAGGGGTCCATCCATGAGACTTTTCTTCAAAACCACTAAATCAGAAGTCTAGAAAGGAGAAGGAACCCAAAAGATTGGAAAGGCTGCAGGTAATCATTTTACTATGAGAGCTGAAAGGCATTTGATTCCATGTTTCGTTTGGAAGTGAGCTACTGGAACACAAGTCTTTCAAGCAAAGCTGAATCAAGCACGTCTACATATACAGGTGGTTTTTGATTTACAACTATTCGTTTAGTGACCATTCTAAGTTACAACGGCCCTGGAAAGAAGTGACTTATGACTGTTTCTCACACTGTTGCAGCATTCCCATGATCATGTGATCAAAATTTGGTTGCTTGGCAACTGGTTCATATTTATAACGGTTGCAGTGTCCCAGGGAGTTCTTGCAACTTTCTGACAAGTAAAATCAAAGGGGAAGCCAGATTCACTTAATAAGTGTGTTACTAATGGAACAACTGCAGTGATTAACTTAATAACTGTGGCAAGAAAGGTTGTAAAATGGGGCAAAACTCACTTAACAACTGTTTCACTTAGCAATAGAAATTTAGGGTTCAGTTGTGGTCATAAGTGGAGGACTACCTATAGTATGAAAATGCCATTACTCTCCTCAAACATGCCATTACTCTCCCCAATATAAATGTACTGTAATTTAAAAAAAAAAAACTCTCATAGCCTTTACTCAATTTTATCCTGGTATAAATTTACTTTTTAAAAAAGAATTCAGGATGAATTGTCATCTGCAATTCTCTCTCACACACACATACACACACACACACACACACACACAAGGACATACATGTTCTATAGGGTTGAAGTGTGAAATGGATCAGTCTGCACAAAAAGGAAACTAAACAAACTGCCCCCCCACCCCTATTTTTATCAGACTACTTCTAGTCAGGATACCATGAATTTCCTTCTGGATTTTGCTGATACAATTCCTGGTAGGCTGATGGCCTTGTTATATGGCATGAAG
This sequence comes from Pituophis catenifer annectens, assembly GCF_029215685.1. Classification (NCBI taxonomy): domain Eukaryota; kingdom Metazoa; phylum Chordata; class Lepidosauria; order Squamata; family Colubridae; genus Pituophis; species Pituophis catenifer. The sequence continues at coordinate 147,431,624 of NW_027256883.1, forward strand.
GACTATATCTAGAAGAGGAATCAAAGATTATTTTTCTCCCTGTCACAAAAAGGCCTAATTTCAAAGCAGGGCTCACAAAAAGAATGATCGTATCTATTGACAGTTTGATGGACATTTTTCTCCTGGTTTCTTGAATCTTTCTTTCTTTCTTTTTTAAGCTTTGCAAGAAATAAAAGCAATACAAAAAGACCTCTAGTTATTCAGCCATTTGACTGAATGCACACTTTTTCTAGAGTCTCAATATTTTTTTTATATTGTGATGACCAAAACTGGACGCAAACCTCCAAGTGTGGTCTTACTAAGGTATTATAAAGTGGCACTAACACTTCATGTGAAACATCAATCCCATTTTATAATGCCTTGGTAAGACCACACTTGGTTTTTGTATCCAGTTTTGATCGCTATGCTATAAAAAAGATGCTGAGACTCTAGAAAGAGTGCAGAGAAGAGCAACAAAGAAGATTAGGGGGCTGGAGGCTAAACCATATGAAGAATGGTTATAGGAATTGGGTATGTCTAGTCTAGAAAAAAGAAGGACTGAGGTGCAGGATAGCAGTGTTCCAATATCTAAAAGGTTGCTTCCATAGCCCTGAAGGCAGGACAAGAAGCAATGGATAGAAACTAATCAAGGAGAGATCTAACCTAGAACTAAGGAGAAATTTCCTGACAGTTAGAACAATTAATTAGTGGGTCGACTTGCATCCAGAAGTTGTGGATGCTCCAACACTGGAGGTTTTTAAGAAGATATTGAACAACCATTTGTCTGAAATTATATAGGATTTCCTTCCTGGGCAGGGAGTTGGACTAGAAGACTTCCAAGATCCCTTCCAAGTCTGTTATTCTGACTGGTCCAAATAAACTGTCAGATCCTTGGACACTGCATTAATGTATAGATAAAGATGGTTAAAAACCATTTCATAACAGACCCCATCAGCATGTGGATTCATAGGCATTTGACAGCCTAGATGTCTAAAAAATTCTGTGTTAATTTGCAATCTGCTACTGTTAGACTAAAAATATACAAAAGGAAACAGGAAAAAATATGCAACATTTTATCCATGTCTCAGGGAACTTTACATATTTATGATGCAATTGCTTATCATTGCCACAGAAAGCATAAGAGTAATCTTTGCACTGTCACACATCTGTTACAAGGGAATAGATAGATAGATAGATAGATAGATAGATGGATGGATGGACGGACAGACAGTTATAGATGATATAGATGTAGATAGATATCTCGTAAGTAGCTTTTTGATTGTAAAATAAACCCCAAACAATATCCTTCCAGCTCATTTTAGCCTTTTTTAAAAAAATAAGTCATATCAAACTACACATCAACTACAAAAATTTTTTAGACTTCACAAGAAATCTAGGTAATGGTGGTTCTTATGGTTTAACTTTAGAGAAATCCTAGAACAGAGATAGATTTGTTAAAATCTCAGCCATACCCTTGATAAGTACTTGCAATTCATGCAAACATGTTAAGAGTAGAATTTAGAAACTTTTCTTTTCCCTTCTGCATATCGCCCCAACCTTTAAGACAAAGCAGAAAAATACAAATGTAGTACATAAGGTGATTGCTCTTAGATTAAAAGTTGCATAACAAGAATTGTTTTTTTGAATGTTAATTGCTATAGAAAACCTACGTGCATTAATAATTTCATTAATCTAGACTGCCCCTGGAAAAATTATTACTGGAGATTACAGATATATTTAAGGAAGCTGTCTCTTTAAGAAAACCTTGTTTTAATAAACTTTGCTATAACATACTTATACCGTTGCACTTTATCAAGCCTAAAAGCTTGAGTCTAGGACCAGCAAGAAAGCTGGTTTACATCAAGAGAAACTCTTATCGTGGCTTGGTAATAGAAAACATGTATTTTACAAAGACATTTTTAAAAAAAATCTACTGTAGCCTCAGCCAAGTATTATTTCTAAAAATATGACCGTATGCTATCAAACAATGAAGCTATGTTAAATTTATGAGCAATGTTTTATATGTGAATCAAAACATATGCAGCTGTTTCTATAACACTGTTTCTGTTACTGGACAGTTAGATTTGATACTAGTATGATCAGTAGCAGCCTGCTCTCACAGCAAAGGAATGATATCTCACCAATCTACTAAAATTAATACAAATACGATACCATTTTCAGATGATATTGTTCCTCCACTTTCATACTAGGAAATTAAGTTCAAATCCAGACCAAGCTAATTAAGTATACATGCTTATCTCAGTGTTTATTCATTTTCCACCTTTGGGTCTCTTGTAAGTCAGAAGTGTTTCAATAGCATGATTGAAGCGTAAGAAAACTGCTCACCTCCATCTCCTCTATTCAAAGCCTTTTGAAATAAGGACATGAACCTGAATACGAACAATGTTTGAGTAACCCGTCAATCAAAAATGCAAAGAATTAAAAAAAAATTTTTTTGCAAGAGGCTTAGTTGACAAAAAAGGTAGAAATCTGTTTTTTTTCCTTCCACAATATTCATTAGCAACCTACAGTCTCAAAAGACTATGGTATCGTGCTCTGGAAAGAGGTCCTAAAACAGCATCTGGTGTGACTAAAAAGGCCAATTTGAGAGTGGCAATCCCTTCCACACTGAGGGCAGATACATTCTGTCCCCTGCTCAACCCCCAGATTTCGCTGGTCCCGGGACTGCCTCTTTGCCTCGGCCTGCCGAACAAGTGTCTCTTCGAATTGGAGAAGGCCATGCTGAGTCTTTAGCCTCCAAGCTGAACAATCAGAGGTCAAGGTTTCCCAGTCATTAATGTCCATTCTCAAGGCCTTTAGATCCCTCTTGCAAATATCCTTATATTGCAGCTGTAGTCTCCCTCTAAGGCACTTTTCCCTGCACTAATTCTCCATACAGGAGATCTTTCAGAATCCGACCAGCAACCATTCTCACGACATGCCCAAGCCAGCATAGATGTTGCTGTTTCAATAGTGTATACATGCTACAAATTCTGCGCTATTTGGAACTTTTGTCATGCCAAGTAATGGACAATAAAAACCATGCTATTCACAAAATTAGTAGCTCTGTCCCATTGGGAAGTCGGTGTTTGATGCCTTTTTGTATAGCAGTTGAAAATCTGGTAGGGATTTTTACAGTTGTATTCCTCCCACGTTACTACTTTAATGCAGCTAATGCTGTGGCACTGTGCGTGGCCTGAATTACAAGAATAAATGATGTAACACCTTATCGCCTTTCTTCCACACCCTTAATGATTTTGTGATGAAGTAATGTAAGCTGCAACTGACCTCTGCAACTACCACTCAAGTTCATAACATAGGCACAGGCTATAGAAGCGATATTATCTTTACCTCTAAAAGTCCTTTCTAAGTGTCCTATGGTTTATGGCAGCAGCAAAATGCAGTTCAGGTCACCAGAGATTTATCCCCCTTTTTAATGTTTTTACTAGACTGAATAAACACATTCCCAAGGATTGAGGCCACTGGCTACTCCAAAGATCGGCAAAGCACAAGGTAAACTTGTTTAAGTTGAAGTCTGCAAGATTGACACTTCTTTACAACAATGGGTAGCTTTGTTAGCTTTAAATGGAAATGGTCTGGGCCCCATAGCTTACAATGTGCCCTCTTCCGCTGAATGCAATAAAGGTTTCTGGTCTTACTGGTTGCATATTGAGTTTCAAGTCATCTTCATCACAAGGGTTTTTTATATATATATAAAATGTTCACATTAGACTAAAAAGTCACCCTGCACAAAGACAGAAAGCTTTTGTTCTCTAGGAACTATTGTTTTTGGTTTCTGGTAGCCAGCATAGAAAATATACTTTTCAAACCATGAGTACAGATTCCAAAGGATAAGTTAAAGCATTTCTCTATGGCGAAATAAATGTCCTATTATTTGGGTTTGGAAAAGTATATGGTTTCATTGGATTCTTGATATTAAATCAGAATACCGTGAGCTAACATCAAGTTTTGTTCAAATTTGCCAGAATGGAACTGAATCCTAAAAACACTTTAACTGAAGTCTTGCAATGTAAATTGACATCTTCTTTCATATCTACTGTCTTTTCTTGGCAGAATAGGAAGAACAACTAACTTCCTGGATAGAAGGCATCTAATTACAGCTTCACAGAATCATGAAGGAACCATTAAGGCAATGACTCCAATCCTTTGCTCAGTGCACAATCAATCAATCAATCGTAATTAAATCTTTCCTGACAGATGGATATCTACCTCTGCTTGTATACAGCCAGCAAGAAATTTGTGACTGCCTTCAGGAATGGATTTTGCTGTCAAAACTACTTTTAGTGCTAGGAACATTTTTGTAACATTCAATCAAAATCTACCTCTGTGCCACTTAAATCTATTATACCACATCCTAACCTTGAACTAATAGTGGGGGGAAAGTCTTTCTTCTGTGTAACATCCTTCCAGATTCTTTCAGTCTGCAACCTATTTTCTTTTCTCAAAGCAATACATTCCTTCAAACTTCCTTTTTGATAGAATTTAGTTTCTAATGCCGAAACTATTCTCTCTCTAATGCTAGGGCCAAGATTTTGATGTGTTATTTAAGATGCAGATCTAACTAATTAATTAAAATGGAATTATTGTTTCTTGCAATTTAGAAACCTTATTAGTATTGATACAGCCCAAGCAATGAGCAGTTAAGATTTTTTTTAAAAAATCATGCAAGGGCTTGCTTCATAAATGGAGGCATTAAAAATGGGCAGAGCTTTGATTGTACCACTGCGGCCACCCTATTGAGTTTTTTGACCACACTCTTGGGAGACCTTTGACTGCCAAGCTAGAGTTTGTTACTTGTATATTTGATCTAAATCCCAAACTAACGATTATAATGCATTTACTTTGATATTCAAGTTCAGCCTGAATCAGGTTCACACCAATTTGGGACATCACCAAATGACTGGGAGATTCCTCCAAAAAATCCTAACCCAAAACTAGATCTTCTTGAAGAGTTATTGGCTTAGAGTTTCGCAGGACACATAACTTCTCCAACTGCAGTAGGTTAAGTGAGGGATATTCATTGCTAATCTCTTCCAAGGTAAAGTTTTACTGGAATATTGGGTCCCAGAAGGCTGGGTACTTGCTTGGAAAATGCTCAACATTAAATCCTTTTGGCTCTATTATTGTCACATATTTACCATCCATTCAATTCAAAGGAAAACCCATAAATTAATACAAGTCATTATCTAGTAAATTAGTGCAGCAATGTGTCTAGCCCTCTCTTCCTTGGCTGAGATCCCTTTGGTGAGTGGCTACCCAAGACCACTTTTTTATCCCTTTGCTGCTTGTGCTATGGCTTAGAGAGTCATGTGAATACCCCTCCTCTGAGTTTAGTGTCAACTGAGTAGAACAAAATAGGAATTCAGTCATTCCTAATCAGTCTCTGTTTACCTATCCTTTTGAACTCCTACCTGTTTTTTCCTAAGATACCTTTGTGATGTGTGTCATAGTCATAAATAACAACATGAAGCAACTGAAATGAAAGCAAGTTTCTCTCAAAATCTGGACACTTGAATTTAATTGTTTTTTTTAAAAAAAACAACACTATTGTGTCCTCTCTTCTATTTGGCATTTTTAAAACATTTGCTCTTGGAAAAAAATGAGACAAGGTTGATTTCTTCAACAATCTAGCCCATTCTGAGTAATTTGGCTAGAATGACTAATTTCACTACATAGCAATGGAGAAAAATCTGCATGCTTGTTTATTTGAATAGATTTATTTATATTTTTTAGTTGTTTGTATCCCGCCTTTATGATTTTTATAGATAACCCACACCTTCTTCCTCTTGGTTTCCCCACAACAATAGCCCTGTGAGGTAGATTAGGCTGTGAAGTAGGTTAGGTAGGTTAGAGAGTGACTGGCCCAAAGTCACCCAGCTGGCTTTCATGGCTAAGACAGCATTTGAACTCATGGTTTCCTGCTTTCCAACTTGGTGCTTTAACCACAAGACCAAACTGGTTCTAATATTCTGCCCATCTTCCAATTTTACTCATAGTGACTTAAAGTTTAAATTCAACAAACCAATTATAATTATGACTACTACATATATTGTGGGCACTAAGGATCACAATAGCCATAACAATGGCAGTCATGCCTTGGGCTCCATCAACCTCCCAATCCCTATGCATAAGAAAAAAGGCTTTCCAGAATGCTAGCTGAGTTGGGGGCCAGCTAGATTTCAGGTGCTTGGATGTTCCAGACCACAGGTTTTGCAACACGCCTGCTGTTGGCCTGTTTCCAAAGTCCACCAGTTGGCATTCCTTATGTTCTGACCTAGGCTCCCTTAAAAAGCAGGAAGCAGGAATTAGTCCCAGCAAAACCTCTTTTATTTACATGACTGTGAATTACTTTCATTCACAGTCAGCAAGGTTTGTCCAAACAGTTTTTCAAAGGAATATTTATCAACACACCTTATCTCGTTTGGCAAGCTGCCAGATAGCTTATTTCCAAACGCAGAGTAAGGCAAAACTTGGCACAAACTCTCTTAGAGTCATGAACAGAACTTTCCACTCTCGAAACTACCGAACGAACGAATTGTTTCGTGTAAAAGCCTCCTCCCCATTCGTCCCTCTTTTGTTTCCTATGGGAGGGGCCAATTATCTCCAAGGTGTGGCTTTACTCCCAAGTCGACCCTGCTTTCTGAGTTGTTCTTGTCTTCTGGCAGTTCTGTGCATGTGCACACTGGGAATGGGCTCCAGCTGTTCCTCTGCTTCACTGCTGTCTATCTTCCTCTCTGCCTCCGACGCAGAGCCTCACCTGAGCTTTTCCCAGCCCCCAGGACTGGCCCATGTTCCTCCCCAACCTCCTCACTGTTTGACTCTGCTGCCAGCTTTGCTGGCCACCGGTGGGCCACAACACATTAAGAGACTGGGGCTGAAACATTTCCCTTCTGTTATACCTAGCAGGAAGGTGAGAATTGGGCCCACAAATAACCTGGCCCATGCCATGAAGTCTGTGTGGAGTGAGTCATGTGAATTTATACTATAAAATACAGTATCTAAATGAATGAATCAACGGGCCTGGTGGCTCAGCAGACTAAAAGCATTGTGATTAACACCAGCTGTCTGCAATTACTGTAAGTTCGAATCTCACCAGGCTCAAGGTTGACTCAGCCTTCCATCCTTTCTAAGGTAGGTAAATTGAGGACCCAGTTTGTGGGGGCAATAAGCTGAGTTTGTATAAATATACAAAAGTATGAAGGCTATTGCTTAACGCATTGTAAGCCGCCCTGAGTCTCCGGAGAAGGGCGGCATATAAATAAAATTAAAAAAAAAAACTGTATAAATACAGATACCAATTCTCTTCAGATTTTAACATACATTTACAGAGCATTTAAGGGCTAGTGTTTAGCTTAGTCTCTGATAGGAAACTTTATGGGAGCAGAAATATTAAAGATCCATTTCTGTTAATGAATTAGTGAAGAGTTTTCATTTTGCTTTTCCCACAGGGAAAGGACAAGAAGGCAAGGATTTGCCAAATGGTTTATTTCCACAACTTCTGCTACATTTGGCCTTAAGAGACCTAAACTTGCTCATTATACTTACAGTGCAACAATGGGCATCCCTTTTGCCACCCCAGGACCATTTGCAATAATATGCAATCACATGCACAGGCTTTCTAATTGCCACCAAGTATTATGCATATACCTTCTAACAAACAGAGCCACAATTCATTTTTCTCTGTCTATCTCAGCTTGCGGATTCCTCTCCACTCATCAGGGAACAGGCATGCTTCTTTTAGTCTGCCAGCCAAAAAGGAAGGCACACAGGGAACATACAATTATTACAAAGATTTTTTGGGCAGGTTCTCTTTTGAGTATGGTCTGGTGATCACTCTAATCACCAACTATCTTTTTTTGTAACAACAAAAAAGTTTGATATTTTAATAAGAAGCACAAAATAACTGAATTCTAAGTCAGTATGATAAGTCAATGGGGCATTTATTTCGGTTTCTTCCTTGATTGTAATATATTTTACACATTTGTGATGTTAAATTATATGTTTAAAACTGGATTTGCAGCTCATGAAAAGGAACATTAGTGCCTGAAGTCTTACTACTGTGTTTTTTATTAAGTCTTGTTTGCAAAACACAATGGATAATACTGAATGGAAACCTTAGTTTGTCCTAATGTTACAACCTCAGATTATCTTGTTCTTCTTTATGAATGGCGTATATCTCAGAACCTTGAAATCAGATCTTTATGCACACATCTTGAATTGCCACACAAGAATCACCATAACCCTCGGCTGATTGACACACAGAAGGAGGGTGAAAGGTTAGACTTTCATTTCTTTTAAGGAAATGAAGCTAAGATCTTTGAAAACCGGAGATCTGCAGCAACCATGTTACAATAACACTTTGAGGAAATCCTAAAATTGTATATTTGACATTTGTAATAAAGAAGCAGCAAACCAGTCATTTATCTTTTTTCTCTTCAGAATGAAACAAAGAAAATCACTTACTGAGATTTCTGTAGAGGCCTTGGAAGCTATTTTAAAAAAAGAGGATATTTTCACTTTCTTTCACATTTATATCTGAATAAGGAAACTGCTGAAAAACTGCATAATGATAACAAGCCAAGAATGCCAGACTGCTTTGAATTTGGCAGAACTGATCCAAACATTTAACATGTAGACTTGCTGGGGTGAATGCCATTAATAATATGGAGGAAGGACAGGAAATTGAGCAGTTGGGGTGTTTCCTTCTGGAAAGTTGTTCTGTTCATCTAATGAGACATAGATTTCACAACTCAGGAGGTAGCTAAGAAAGCCAGAAGCTTGGACAGTGGAAACTGTGTGTATATCATTCCTGCTGCCAAGGGAAGGCAGATGGACTTTTCAAAGTCTGGTCCAGTTGATTCACCCAATATATTCAAGACACGTAATTTTTGTACTTTGTAGTTGAAGATAAAAATAAATTATTAAGTCTTATGATTAGATCTTTGCAGATGCTCTCAAAATCCATGGGTTCTAAAATGCATGAACAATTCTATTTTGTTTGCAAAGTAGTTGCTGTAAAACCTAAACATTTTATCAAAAAAAAAAAATAGTCATGACAGGTGCCAGCCAAATTCCCATTCTCCAAGCAACTTGCTTTTCAATAGGTAATTCCCATTTAATTCACACTTGGATACAAATAGCTCATGCAAGTTTTGGATCACCGAATTTTCTATCATTTCTGATCCACTGGAGAATATTTAGAAAGTACCCGCAGCTTTAAAAAAAAGTTTAAATGATTCTAATTACGAATTTTTTTAAAAAAAGGAGACAGGATTTATGTAGGTTGATATTTTTGGCAAGTGACAGTTAGCATACATTAGTCTTCTTGAAAATGCAGATTAAATCCAGATTTTTCTTTTCCCCTCCCTATAAAGCAGCACGTAACTGCTGGATTTCAATTTTTAAAAAATGCTTCATATGTACAGTCGTGCTGCTGGATTAATATACAGCATTTTGGAACACTAAGCAAGTTTTGCCTTTTTGTGCCTTGTCTCTTACTTGGACTGTGTGTGTTTAAATATTTATCAATTTGACTGTTTCTAAATGCAATTTAATTTAAAATAACTTAAAAACAATATAAACTACATGATATTGTTGAGACTATATTTTCAAAGAGTTCACAAAGTTTGGGGAAAAAAAATCTTTCATTCATAAGGAGTTCTTCTGATAAAGAAATTTGGTTAAGATAAAAGTAGCCAGTGATAATGCATGCCTATTATGGTGGATTCTACAAAAAAGGCATTTTGGCAGAGATAAGAGTGACACAGGCTTTGGATTTGCACAAGATCCTAAAACATGATATTTGGAGTATTAAGATGAGACCTGCCCCACCCTCTTGGCCTTTGAAAAGGGTCTGAAAAATCTATCTCTCGCTTGAGACCCTGATGGGGAACTCTCATTTTGGAGGTGGCTAGTAGATTAGGAGAAGATCCCATCTCTACCCCGTCTATGTATTGATTCTTTTATCTGCTGTGTTGTTAATTTTAATGTTTTACTTTCAGTGCCTAATATTTTAATGTTCTTAACCTTTGAATTGTTATTTAATATGTTATTTATGGAACTGTAAGCTGCCCAGAGCCACTTCATAGTGAGATGGGCAGCATCTAACTTAATAAACAGACAAACAAATAAATTATCAACAATCACATAGGAAAAACCAGAATGACATGTTGAGGCTCTACATTTTGGGTTGGCTTTAGTGTCCAAGACCATTTTGTGCTAGAGTTATAGGAAACACTTCAAACAGGACAAAGGGCATCCTGCTTTCTTTGAGCACAGAACATATGATACCATTCTTCTTCAAATTTCCTGTCTGAATGCACAGAGGTTAGAGACAAATGGGGCAAGGGCTATGGGCATGGCCCCATTCTCTCCATCCTTTGAAGTCTCCCTATGTTCCCATATTGAGCCATAAAGCTGAAAATGGAATTCTGTCTAAAACCCCAACTGAAATCTCAGCTGGAGATTACCTTATGCAAAGTTCAGATTTTTAATTATCATACTTCAAAATCCTGCACTAAATTGCATATTTTAATTCAAGATCAAATAGAACGCCTGCTTTCAACTGTACAGAAGTATTCTAATGTCTGGGTTTTTTTTTTTTTAAGAAAAGAAATGCTTTCAAGAATTTTTATACAGGGATGGAGCATTATAGAACACGACACAACCAAAACAAGGTTTGCATTGAAAGGCAAAATGCGCCTCACACTTAGTTTAATATCCAAAAGATCGTGTTGAATTGTGTTTTTTACTCTCAGCTACTTCAATGAAAACTTCTTCAGAACTTTCAGTAATTAATTTATACAGATGTAAGTGCCTCAACAAATCTGGGCTAATGATATAAGATGTGCAAAAAGTGAGGAAAATGACATCATGATGGAAATGGCTAACACTTCAACATTTTCCCAGGATAAAAGTATTTTCTCCCCTCCTATAAACTCTTCTTATCTTTTGGAATCTAATCTGCCCTGTCTGCAGCAGACTGTTCTATCTCCCCTCTGACTGCTGATCTGTCACAGCAGCAGCCGAGCAGATTAAAATTAAGAAAGTAACACAGTTCTGAGGTCATTAGAAGAGCACTAGGCTGGTCAAAGGATCATGGAAATTACCTTAGATTCCAACAGATACCAAATAATGGATTACTATTGAAGAAGATTTTATCATGCTGGAGGAATCACAAAAAAGGCTTCAGTCATTTCTTTCTTACTTCTGAAAGTAAGAGATACATACAGTACTGCTTTGTAGTAAAGAAATACAGGATCAGCCTGGAAAACGTACAGAGTAATCCTAAATTTCAACCAATCCTATATAAACCACTCTAATTACCCAATTTCCCTTGTATTATAAATAAATATTCAAATGTTAGCGCATCAGAAAGTGAAAGTACAATCAGGAAAGTGTGCTATAGCAGGGATACAACAGCAAAATACATTCAGAAGATAAAAACTATTTCAGTTTTTATAAGTATATATCTTTATTTTCTTTTAATTCTTATGTTTTTAACAGTGGTCATGCCCAGAATTGCTTAGGTGAGATTGCCGGTCATTTAATAGAATAAAAATAAATATATGTGGGTATATTCATATTCATATTCATATTCATATATATATATATATATATATATATATATATATATATATATATATATATATATATATATATATATAAATTTATATTTTTGTCATGTTTATGTAGTGTATATTGGAGGTAGTGACCCTTTGAGAGTTGTATGCAACAAAATTTCATTTTAATGTATGCTGATTAGTGTACATTTAAAGTAACAATAAAGTTATTCTAAGTCTAAATAAAAAAATCTATAAAAATGAGTTCATGTTACTAATGAAAAGGGGACTATGTATTAATGATTTAACACATTATCTGATAACTATCTTCCAGATCCATTTCTGTCTTTTGTGTGCTATGTGACAGTTTGATCTATTTATCTCCCAGTTCTGTGTAGTATGTATTATCTAAATGTAGGTAATATTTAATTTATAATTTAATACAATTAGTTCATTTCCTGACTTCTTCTATTGGCTTCAGTGCTAATAAAATGTTTAGTCAATATCAACTAAAATGCTAGAGAAACAAATAGTAAGATATGCAAAAACTGACTCAACTGATATAAAATTATATCTATTTTAGATTTTAATAATAGTTATGTGTTGCATTATTACAATAGTTGATATCAGATTTATATTTTAAGAGCTGTATCATATTTTACAGAAGTCTTTGCTTTGTTAGACTTTACATGAACTTGTGGGCATGCACATACGCGCCCACGCATAAACACACACATACACAAACATATATGTTTGGAAAAACAAAAATAGCAAGATGAGAAGGTGGTAAAGCACAAAAGTGTAGATTGTGCTAATTAAGTTAAATTGTAAATGACTAATAACAAACCAGTGTTGCTGATAACACAAACATCCTGTTGTTGCTGAATTAATTAACACCTTTAGTAGAATGAAATCCAAGCTGAGAAAAAACAATTATCACATTAAACTCCCCCTTTGAAATATTTTCTTCAAGAATGAAGAAACAGCAAAAAGAAATAGCCCTCTGAAGCTTAAAAAAATGTTCTTACTGCTCCAAAATAGATGTAAATATGAACTATAAAGTTCATATAGTTAGGGGGAAAATATTTCTAGAAAGTTTTTCATTCTTCATGAGTAATATATATATTATATAAACCTTGTCTTGCTAGTTTGAGACCTTGAACTACAAAGCAGCCAATACACCTAGCCCAATTATTTAATTTGTTAGCTTTATATCCAGCAGAGGGATCTGCATACCATTCAAAGTAGCATTTTGTGAGCCAGTTTATCCCCACTGGGGATTTGAGGCAAGATCTTTGCTTTGCCTATCCTGTTTAATGACAAAATCCTCAGTCAATCACTTTTGACCAAATCCTGTGTGATAGAAATGCTAACTTTCTCAGAGGCAAGCATTTAGGATGGATGAGGAATTATGGAACTGGAGAAGCTGCCTGGTTCAACTAAGAAGAGATGAGAGGTGAGAATGACTACAGAACTCTTTGTAGGGTACCTCTGGGTCTATGTACACCTGTAATTTTTAAAAAAAATATAGACCTGGTTCCTACAATAAATACAGATAAAAGAAATAAAACTGTATTGCATTCAATTCACATACATTCAATAGTAATATATCTCTAATTTAGAATATCATTTATAATTTTTGAACAATTCTACTTTTAAATATTGATTTAAAGTATGGTATTAATCAGTTAATAAAATGATTAATAAACTCACGATGTTCCTGGGCTTGCTGTTGGAGGTGGACCTAGAGAAATAAGGTTTGGGAGAGAAAAAAAATGTGTAAAATGCACTGCCATAGAAAAGAAAATTCACTTCCATCAACTACTACATTATTTTATTATCTAAATTTCTAAAATGAAAGCAAGGATTATAACACATTATATATTATATATTATATTATAACATTCTGCCCTTATAAACAACCCTCTACCTTAAGAGATCATCTAATTAAAATTTGTGTTTATTTAAAGAACTTATTGTACTGCCTACTGGGAAGTTCATAGCAACCAATTAAAAAACACAATATAAAAACATTTCATGACCTCCCCGTCAGGACATCAGAACAACAACACATAATGTAAACCCACTATCCTAGGCCAAAGCTTGAGGAAAAAGTCAGGTCTTTACAGCTTTATGGAATATCTCTGGATCTCAGGTGGGAAGCTATTCCAAAGGCCCAGGGCAGCTATGGAGAAGGCTCGCATTCCACAGCTCATTATGTGACAACATTTGAGGAAAGGGTCCTTAGTTTTCCACCTCATAATTTACTTTGACTTTAATACCTATTTCCTTGTTTTAGTTTTTCCATTGAAGGCACATGTTTTTGTTATTTAAAATATTAAATTATAGGAGACTGGGGCTATGAAGAATCACAATGGCAACGTTTTTAACCTTTCCACTATGCAAACAAACGCTTATGAAAATCTTGTCTCCAAGCTGGAAATCAACCTTTCTCAATGAATACCATACTTCCATTTTAACGGGAATTTTTTAAAAAGCACTTTGTTTTTCTTTCAGTTAAATATACTCCATAATGTTCACTTTGGCCCTTCATAGTAAAATTGCCCCTGCTTCCTTTACAGATTATTTCAAAATGATTATTCATTACATATTAGAACATATTTATATTGCAAATAGGAGCTTTAAATGTTTGGCTAAAGCTGTTATCTGAAAATTAGCAATGTGAACAAAGAACCGAATTGTTATTCTCAAAATAAAGACTACTTTGGTTAAGATGGGACAGAAAAATCTCTGACCTATTCCCCTTTCTCAACCATAAATGACATTAACACAAAGAACTAGGCAATGTGTGTTAAAACCAATCTTTCCATGCGTAGTAGCAGCAGCTTCTTACCAAATTTCACAAATAACACCCCAGTTGTAGAGACTGTTTTCCTGCCATTTGTCGCCACACACTGAAAATAACCGGTGTCTGTGGTATCGAGGTTTTTTATTCGTAATCGGGACCCATAAGCTGTGGCACGAAAGGATATCCTCCTGGGTTCCTGCACAACAGGAGCGTCATTTTTCAACCAACGCACAGTCGGAGAAGGGTTACCAGAAACCTTACAATGCAGTTCTGCGGTCTGACCCAGGGTAGTGGTGATATTGTTCATTGGCTCATCAAGCATTAAGAAATAATCTGCCAAATGCACAAAGAAAAGGAGTTAGCTGAGGCAACTACATGTCTCTGCACATTATTCGCCAGAATCAAATTAGTGTCTCTAAAAAGCAACTAAAGATCTGTTGCAACATAAATCTAGCAATAAAATCAAAGGGAGCTTATCTATATAAGAGAGGATAACATTTTACTAAAGCATATACAAAGCAGAGACTTTATTATAGTTTTAACTTGGGAAAAATTCTAAATACAGGTAGTCCTCACCTTACAACAGTTCATTTAGTGACCGTTCAAAGTTACAACACTACTGAAAAAAGTGACTTATGATCATTTTTGGACTTATGACTATTTTTCAGTTACAACCCTTGTAGCATCTCTGTGGTCAAAATTCAGATGCTTGGCAACTGATTCATATTCTTGACTGCTGCTGTGTCCCAAGGTCATATGATCACCTTTTGCAAACGTTTGACAAGCAAAGTCAATGGGGAAGTCAGATTCACTTAACAACCAAGTTACTAACTTATCAACTGCAAGTTGCTTACTTAACAACTGTGGCAAGAAAGGTCATAAAATGGGGCAAAACTCACTTAACAAATGTCTCACTTAACAACAGAAATTTTGGACTCAATTGTGGCCGTAAGTTGAGTACTACCTGTAATCAAGCATTTTTCACTGGATTCTTCAAATAATTTTAAAAAAATCAGTAGCAAATATAGCATAAACCAGATTGCATATTACAATTTCCACAGAAACTATGTTTAACAAATGATAGTTCAGAGATTCAGATTAATTTGTTTTCTATACTATGTGGAAATGGATTAGGCTTTAGAGATGGTGACTTAGATGTTTTAGGTTGTAAAGAGGATAAATATCAGGTTTTCTGCATTCTGAATATGCGCTGATATTACTGTATGTGCCTCCTAGCTGGTGGGATGCTGCAACATTTCTTCTCATGCCATTCACTTGTTTCCTATGCTATTCCTTTTCTGGTTCAAGGTAACATTGCGTATCTTGAAAGCAATTCTATGATGGGCCTCTCTCTATATATATTAGTTTTCTTTCCTTACCATACTTGACTATAAAAACATAGCCCTATACATGCAACTTTGAAAGAATCAAAGCACACCAGAGGTATAATGAACATTGGCTTCTGCCAATCATTCCAGTCAAGGTTCTCATTTTGGTTCTGTTCTTCAAAGCCAGGAAGCAACTTCTCAAAGGCTCATCAGGGACGTTGTAGGTAATTAAAGGCTTTGGAGAGTGGATCTACAGAGTGCCATGGGAGTTATTGATATATAGTAGCTGTGTTGATTAATTGAAAGTAATATATACAATTTTCTAGTCAACCTTCTTTTAACTTTTTCCTTCAATTTCCTTCCTTTAAAAAGTAAGCTGGTGTGCTTCAAAATAAATCACTTGTCTCTAGCAACATTTTTATTTACAATAATTCATGAGGTCCCACACAGGCCCCCATTTACACTGCAGTTTATTATGCACTGTTAACAGCTTTGCTGCCGAATCATTCCCCAAAAGCTATTTGCCACCCAGCCGACTTCAAATTAACAGCATCTCAAAGGGTCATGGGATAACATAAGTGGAGTAAGTGAGATGGCAAAAAACTTGCTTTGTTTCACAGTAAAGACTTTTTTAAAAAATTAATAATTCATTTTTTAAATGGCATGCTATAGTACTTTTCAGTTTCTTGCAATTGTGTATGAAA
Organism: Pituophis catenifer annectens; assembly: GCF_029215685.1. Lineage (NCBI taxonomy): Eukaryota > Metazoa > Chordata > Lepidosauria > Squamata > Colubridae > Pituophis > Pituophis catenifer. The sequence goes on from NW_027256883.1 coordinate 147,448,026, forward strand.
ACGTCTAAGTATGACTGCTTTGGGTCTAGCTAATAAAGGAGATTTCATTTGCCATTCATGGTGATTGAATACTGGCTGTTTGCAACACACTTGATTGTCAAAAGATGCGGACACAGGATTTCTCCTCCAAATTTTGACTTGACGTGCAGATGTTCCTATTTGAGATTCTGCTCTATAATGGCATTATTAAGATAAGCCTATATTATGAAGATTATTAATACTGAAGCCATGTAGGTATTATTAGACTTTACAATTCTAGAATAACAATAAAACGGATTTACCTATGAACATCAGCTTTGAAAATAAGTTGCAAAATTAAATCCAATCTCAATTTATACATTTTTCTACTGAAAAATTCTCATTACTTTCTTTATCTCAGTGGATTTAAGGGTAGTAACTATAAATCAGAGTTAGCCTTCAGTTTATATAAACATCATCCATCTTTTGAGACTTGCTCTTTACTAAAAATAGTTTCATACAATTTTTTTTAATATTAAAAAAACACTTTAGACCATATATAGTAACAGCCAAATGTATTTTTAAATTTGTTAAAACAATTTGCTCCTGGCCTTTAAGTCTGAATGTCAAATATTAACCGACAAAGTGTTCTTCTTTTTAATGCCTTAGTTGTAGTCACTGAACTCTGCTGACAGACCTTGATTGTAGCAGGTCTAGTGAATGGCCCGTAATGAACTTTTAAATTACTTGAGATAATATCTGGAAAACTCAATCTTAAATATATTTCTGGCTTTTGACTGGGTGCCAATGCAAATACTGAAGATTATAAGTTACCTTCAGGAGTTTAAGAGTACAAACTGGAGACACAAAATATTATACCTAAATACTAAATTGGTGTATTGAGGCAACTTTATTTGTTTGTATGTGTGTATGTAAGTGTGATGGAATGAATGCAGTTTTACTTTTATATACAAAATAATTTTATATATGTATAATACATACCTATGCTGAACTTATTCTGTTCTTGCCCTCGTTGATTGGGAAACTTTTAGATATCTCATTGTTCTAAGATATTTTTCGCATTAAACTTGGATGTGTATACTTTTAATATCTAAGTTTGCTAAAGTCTCCATAAGAATTGTCTTTTAATGAAGAATTTTGTTTTTATATGATCACATTTGTAGAACCTACACCAACCTATGCTAAAATCTTTACCCTTCTTGATATTTTTTTTTTAAATTCGACTTATATGCCGCCCTTCTCCAGAGACTCAGGGCAGCTTACAATGAGTTAAGCAATAGCCCTCATACTTTTGCATATTTTACAAAGTCAGCTTATTGCCCCCACAAACTGGGTCCTCAATTTACCTACCTTAGAAAGGATGGAAGGCTGAGTCAACCTTGAGCCTGGCAAGATTTGAACTTACTAATTGCAGACAGCTGGAGTTAAATTACAATGCATTAGTTTGCTGAGCTATCCAGGCTCTTGGATAGCTATATTCTCCAAATGTATTGAAACAAAAAATACTAGGAAGTTACAGGATTTATTGTCAGGATTAGGAAAACAGCCCTATAAATACATTTTCTATGAATAATTTTTATATTTAGGTTTGCACTATTACTTTTGCTCTCCATATTTTTCTAATGAAGTGTTTCACAAGCCAATGAGGAGGAAGATATAGGTCTATATTAAGGTCTATACAGGTCTATATTAAGAAAATAATAGAGATTCTTGATGTTCTATTCTTATTTTTTATCATTTCCTTTCAGGACAGTAAACATGGTTTTAAAACATTTAAACATGGTTTCTAAGGCAGCTTAGTTTATGTGATAGCAACTGGTTTGAAATTGGACATTAAACTTCATGCCTAAGTTTGATTGTTTGTTTCATCATTTATATAATCAACCAAGCTACTATATCGACAATCAACAAGCTTTAGATTCCAACTATTCAATGTGGATGATGGGCAGGAACTCCTAAAAGCATACTTCATTACTTCTATGACTATATATGCTATGAGTCTATGATTGTACTCATAGGTAGAATACAAATGCTGTAAATAAATTATCTGCCAAGATTGGAAAATCAAAACCAACTGAATCAGACTCCAAGATATGTGACCTGTACTGAAACAGTAATACAACATAAAAAGTATTTTAATAGTTCATACAGGCAGAATTCTTAAAGGTAGTCACTGAATATATTTATGGAAAAGTAATTCATTTTTATGTCAAGGGTGCCGTGTTGATCAGATAAGTGAGTATGCATCCGAAGCCGTATTTCTTGTGTGACATCATTATGTACTACAGCCATTGTTGTGGTTAATGCACAATTATATCAGCTGTAGGGAATTAACAACACAAACAGAAACTTCTGGACTGTATTTCAAATTTAATGTTTTAACAAGTAAAATCAAAGTTTTTTAAATGGCACAATTATAGTACCTAACATTAAAACAAAGTAGCATTATATCATTCAGCCTTAAAGCTAAGGTGTACGAAATGAAAAACTATCCAGAGATCAAACAGGCTCTTGCTTAATTGTATTTAATTGTGTATGCAGAACTGGTCTAGGAGCACCCAGATTGCTAACATTGCATCAGACTTAATAAAATGTGTTTCTGTCGAAATTGCTATGCTTGCAGGGGCTGCATCCAGTGGTGTATTTGGATGGCCCAATTCCATGAATGGAATAGGATCTGCCTGGGTAAAACAGGTTTCTCTTCTTTCTTCAGTTTCTCAGATCTGTTCTGGAAAGATGTTAATGTGGGGTGAAGTGAAGAGGGAGACATGAGTATCATGGTGCATTGCAGAAAAGAGAAGTCCCTTCATATCATTTTAAATATAGATACATGATCTGAATTTCAGTTCATTCCAAAGCATAAGACAGGATTTTTTTATGTAGCACAAATAAACTAGAGGGAGAAAATTGATCAATTTTCAAGCATTATAACCAGAAATAACAATAAGGTAACAACCAATTAAGGGAATTCAAATGAGTAACAATGTTTCTTTTATTAATTATATAAGGGCGATCTGCATATTCTTACAGTCAACTTCTTAAACAATTCTTTCTCTTAATGCTAAAGATAGAACACATTTCTTTTTTCTCCAGCTTTTTCTAGACAAATTTCTCTGGCTGATTGCTAAGGTTAGCCTTTCTTCTAGTTAGCATTGCCACTTCAAGGGCCAAACAGGGTACAATATATCCAGGTTACTCATATGGTTTCATATAGTTGCATTAGGTAACAGTAACAGAGTTGGAAGGGACCTTGGAGGTCATGTAGTCCAACCCGCTGTTCATGCAGGAGACCTGTACTAGGGATTCGAACCGCCGAACTGCCGACTTTTCTGATCGACAAGCTCAGTGTCTTAGCCACTGAGCCACCTAGTCAGGCAAACTCCAAGCAGAGGCTATGCTCCCTTGCCAACCATGACATAACATTAAAAGACCATGTATGAGGAATATTCTTGCAACCATCTTGTAATAATCACTTCCCTAAGTCCTTTCTTTTTATTCTTTAAAATCCTTAATTAAAAAGGATAAGATGCAATGTGTGTGTGTATGTATAAATATGTGGGTGTATGTGTATATATATGTGTGTGTGTATGCACACTTACATATATATACATACATATACACACACACATATATGCACACAAACACATATACTTCTGTCTTACTATTGCAGTACCATTGAGAGTGTTCTGACATATGGCATTCTTGCATGGTATGGGAGCAGCTCTGAGCGGACAAAAAAGCTCTACAGAGAATCATTAAAACTGTTCAGAATATCATCGGACTCCAGCTACCAGCCCTGGATGACATCTTCTAATCTCGCTGTTTGAGAAAGTTGCATAACATTCTCAGAGACTCTTCCCATCCTGTTTACAATCTTTTTGGACTGTTGCCTTCTGGCAGAAGATACAGAACAATTAAAACTCAGACCACACGTTTTCTGAATAGTTTTTATCCCAGCGCTATAATTGCACTCAACAATGAACTACAGGGCCACCATCAGTGAGCTGTTGGACAGTATTACTTGGTCTGTTGTGTGGATGTTTGGGTGGTTTAGGGGTGGAGAATTGTGGTGGGTGAGAGTGTGTTTGGGGATTGTTATGTGTGTGGGACCTGGTCTTTGGGTGTTAAGTGAATTTCGTTGTATGGGTATACTGTGTATACACATACGATGACAATAAAGTTATTATTATTATTATTTATACAAAAATGACAGTATACACAGCAAACGAGATAACCATGCTGGGTTTCGTATCACAAATCACTAGTCGAACACTTCCCAAGCGTTTAGGACTGCGTAATGTATCGGCGGATTATGCGAGCAGATGCCAGTAAGGTGGCCTTCTGCAGCTGACCAATGGTGATCTTGTCAGCGCCAATTGTTTTTAAGTGCTTGCCTAGATCTTTAGGCACAGCCCCCAGTATGCCGACTACCACTGGGACCACCTGCACTGGTTTATGCCAGAGTCTCTGCAGTTTGATTCTCAAGTCCTGATATCTGATGACTTTTCAAGTTGTTTCTCGTCAATTCTGCTGTTACCAGGTATGGCAATTTCAACAATCCACACTTTTTTTCTTCTCCACAATCATGATATCAAATAATCAATCATATTAAATAATTAATAATAATTAAATAATTTATTTATTTATAAATAAATAATGATATCGTGGATATTATTATTATTATTATTATTATTATTATTATTATTATTATTATTATTATATCACAGAGCGAGAGAGGGAGAGGGAGAGGGAGAGGGAGAGAGGGAGCGAGAACAGGGGTGAACATTCATTCTTCCTAGAAACTGGGGTCCTCAATATCTAGAAAATACCAAGTGATTAAAGACTAGACTAAAAATATTTGAAGCTTTTTGAAATTAAGAACTACCTGATGTATCCAGGAAATCTCCATGAACGAAGCTCAACTCAAAGGAGACTTACATTCTTTTTTTTTTCTTTTTTTTTAAATTTGATTTATATGCCGCCCTTCTCCGGAGACTCAGGGCGGCTTACAATGCGTTAAGCAATAGCCTTCATACTTTTGTATATTTATACAAAGTCAGCTTATTGCCCCCACAATCTGGGTCCTCATTTTACCTACCTTAGAAAGGATGGAAGGCTGAGTCAACCTTGAGCCTGGTCAGATTTGAATTTACAGTAATTGCAGACAGCTTGATGTTAATAACAGTGCTTTAGTCTGCTGCACCACCAGGCTCAAAGCAAGTGCTTAAAGCAAGTGTCATTTTCTGTCACTATAACATATCCGTTTGTGGATATGTGTCTGACCAATTTTCTCTACCTACTTATGTTTTGCTTTTATTTTCAACCAGATTATTTTCTGAACTTTTTTTTTTAATTCCAAAGCTTTGAAACAGTGAAAGTTACTAAGTGGAAAATGGAACTTTATTTAATATTATATTCTTGATTAAGTAGGAGGCCAAATTGTTTATAAAGAATCATTTTAAAAATATTATTTGCAATTCATCAGTTTGAAATAATTGTGGAAAAATGTGAAGAGAAAAATAAACTATTACGCAGAGAAATGTATGAAATGTCATATCACTATACAGTAATTCATATTTTATTTACTGTATTTTCCGGGGTATAAGACGACTTTTTAACACATGAAAATCTTCTCAAAAGTCGGGGGTCATCTTATATGCCGGGTGTCGTTTTCCTGTAACCAGGCAGACCAGCCCGAAAGGCTCTGACGAGCCTTAAATGGCTCTGGCGATCCAAGCTCTGACGATCTGCTAATCAGGCAACTCAGCTGGGATCGCCAGAGCCATGGAGAAGGAAAAAAGTTTTCCCCCTCCAGCTTGCTTACCTTAGCTGCTAGTCGCAACGCTTGCCTTGCTTCGCTTGCCTGAATCCATTCCATCAGCAAGCAACTCCCTGCCTGCAATCAAGCAGGCAGGGAGTTGTGGACTTCAACTCCCAGAATTCCTCAGCCAGCAAAACAAAGCTGGCTGAGGAATTCTGGGAGTTGAAGTCTACAAGTCTTAAAGTTGCCAAGGTTGGAGACCCCTGTTCTATTGGGTAAGTTTTTTCCCCCTTTGGGCTCTTTAAAAAAAATAGTTAATTGGGGTTTTTTTTAGTTGTTCTTTTTTAGACCTAGCCATTTAAAGTTTAGGAAGTTTTAAATTTAGCTTTCATATAAAAATAAAAATAAAATAAAATAAAATAATATTTGTGTTTTTGTAGTGTTTCACTCTAATTACACAAACACACAAAATCTCACAAAGCTGTATGTGGAATTTTGTGTGTGTAAAGTGTGAAAGTTAGGTTTTTGGGCTTTTTGTGGCTGTGTGAGGTTCCTGCTTGTTGCAGGGCCATTTTGGGTCTAGCACAGCTGCTTTTACATTGTGGGTGAGCCAGGTGTGTTGTGTTGTGTTGTGTTGTGTTGTGTAAAGTGTGAAAGTTGGTTTTTTTGGGGCTTTTTGTGGCTGTGTGAGGTTCCTGCTTGTTGCAGGGGCCATTTTGAGTCTAGCACAGCTGCTTTTACCTTTTGGGTGAGCCAGTTGATGTTTTTTAATTTTTATTTAGTGTGCGTTGGAAGAGGGGTAGTCTTATACGGTGAGTATAGCCCAAACCCTATATTTTAACAGGAAAATTCGGGGGTCGTCTTATACGCCCAGTCGTCTTATACGTCGGAAAATACGGTACTACAAACAAATATTTGGAAGAAATAAACAAAAAAACCCGTATCATTTTGTAAGCCAGTGAATGAAAACATGGATTTTGATATCACTGAAATAAGCATATAATATAAACAGTCATGTATAAAAAATTCCGTAGCAAAAGATAAATGTTGTGAAGTCAAAGATATGCAGTTAGTCAATCACGTTATGTTCTGCTTCTTATTAGCCCCTTCTTTGCCTTTTAAAGGTCTATTTTTTAAACCAGAAATGTCAGGTTATCTGGAACAGAAATGTACAATAAAATGTGTCCCTTGGCCTACTGATCAATTAATCTTTCAACTACAGCCAGAAAACTGGATGAGCCATGAAAAGGTTATTATATATCGTTACCTTGTGTATAATGGTCAGACATTCATTATCCTCACTGGAGTTTAAACAAAGGTGGTAGGAGGAATCAAGCAACATCCAAAATAAATTGCACATTTTCTGAAACACTTTAGCAGCCTGGTGACTAGTGACTTTTGTTCTACGACCTTCACATTTCACACCTATATTACTCAGGAATCCACCGTTGAAAAAATATAAATTCTCAAAGAAAAACACACATACTATCAGCTGAAAAGCAAACAAAAAGAACTAATGTCCTGTAACTAAAAAATTTTTCAAACAAAATCACAGTAGTTTAGTTTCTCAGCTACTCATGGGATCCCACAAATAGATTTTTCAAAAAAAGCTAGTCCCTTAACAGCTCCTAATTTACAGAATATCCCTAGTAAACAAATATACTAGAACTTGCTTTATTAGGTTATCTGGCATTCTTCAGATGTGCTGGGTTACATCTGAAAAGATGTGCTGAAGCACATCTTTTCTGGACCGAGTGCCCAAAGTGTGCGGGCGTGGGTGCTCAAATCTCCAAAATGAATGCCTGCGCATGCGCCCCGCCTCCCGCACATGTGTGGCAGAGGCCCAAAGATCAGCTGGCCGACAGGAGGTATGCACACATGAGCTAGCTGAGCTGAGCTGGGGTGATGGCTCGCGTGCCCACATGCATGGCACTTCTTCCTAGTTGGAAGACTATCTGAAAATTTTGAGACGCAGTCCAATTTGGAGAACCTCATATGAAAAGCTGCTTTCAAACTGCCTTGAGTGGATGAAGTTGCAGCACTAAAAAACAAACTACCGTGTTTCCCTGAAAATAAGACCCTGTTTTATATTTTTTTGAACCCTGAAATAAGCGCTTGGCCTTATTGCCATGCGCTCAAAAGCCCAATTGGGCTTATTATCAGGGGATGTCTTATTTTGGGGGAAACAGGGTAGTTACTACAATATGTAGTTTGAAAAGTTATTGCTCTTTTTTTCAAAGTTTCACAAAACATAAGATGTTGAGCAAAGTAGGAAACACAGTTGCCGAATCTTTTATACAAAAGGGCATCCAGAGTTTACATAATGTGATTTATATACAATAGTATAAGCTTGCTGTTCTCCATTAGTTTGAGAATGCAATAAGAATCAGATCCTTTCAATCAGGACATGAAACTTTTATTTTATTTTATTATTTCATTTAATTGCATTGCATTGCACTGTATTTTATTGTATTGTATCATATTGTACTATATTTTATTTTATCATTTCATTTATTTTAATTTTCTTGTACTTTTTTGCTTTTGTCAAACAGGTCATCAAAAATAATTTGAACCAAATCAAATTGAATCATCTTTATTATAGTCACTGAGCAGCATTACTAGAAAAGATAAGAAAACAAATTACTATGAGAAACCGTTACCAAGGAAATTATCACAGAACAATAAAAACAGCCCAGCTGAACCAAAACTCTGCACAATTGTGTGGGCTCAGTTGAGGTATTTTGCTACCTGAGATATAAGTGGTTAACATCCCTTCAAAGGTCATGTGTATAAATTTTCAAATTCAAAAATAACTGCGGAAGCAAACATGTCTTGGGACAGTTTGGGGTTCAGGTTACCTGAGGAACTGCCTTTTTCCAAAAGTTTCTACCCATCTAATCTGAGCCAACAGATTGGGCATGCTGCAGATCAGTGGTAGGTTTCAAAAATTTTTATTACCAGTTCTGTGGGCATGGCTTGGTGGGCGTGGCAGGGGAAGGATACTGTAAAATCTCTATTTCCTCCCAATCAGCTGGGACTTGGGAAGCAGAGAATAGATGGGGGCAGGGCCAGTCAGAATTTTTACTACTGGTTCTCCGAACTATTCAAAATTTCTGCTACCAGTTCTCCAAAACTGGTCAGAACCTGCTAAACCTGAAAAGGGTTAAAAACAGGCTCTGGAAAAATCCCTTCTCAAACTTGGGAATAATTCATAGAAATACTCCACATTAGAAGGTTTATGACAGTCTAACGTAAGTAGGTTGTAAGATTCAAGAGCATTGGCAAGATTTTCTGACAATCACTATCCCAAGGCCAGTATTTCTCAACATTGGCAACTTTGAGATATGTGGACTTCAACTCCCAGAATTCCGCCACCAGCATGCTGAAGATCACTCATCTTAAAATTGCTATGGTTGAGAAGCACTGCCTTGGGCTAAATTTTATAACTTCAATGCAATAATCCCCTACAACAGGATTTACAGAAATCATAGAAGTAAAAAAATAAGTGAGAAGGCTAATGCAAAATAAATAAAAGGAAAAATGAGAACTATTGCTACCAGTTATTGATATTGGCATTGCTTTGGTTGCTCCTGAAAGAATGACCAAGATCTTCCATCTCTAAAAGAGGGAAACATTTCATATGACTGAAATAAATCTACGAAATTGACAAGGAATCCTCTCAAAACTATAATTTCAGGCCAGTCAGTGATGTCTTTCCAACTGGAATATTAGGTCAGTTGTGACTGAGAATGTAACAGTATTTTCCATGTAGAGATTTTAGACAGACAGACAGACAGATCTATGACATTGGCCTAGTTCAGATAGGCCTCGACTTACAACAGTTCGTTTAGTGAAAAAAGTGACTTATGAGCGTTTTTCACACTTATGACCATTGCAGCATTCCCATAATCAGGTGATCAAAATTCAGATGCTTTACAACTGGCTCATATTTATGATGGTTGCAGTGTCCCACGTCACTTTATCCCCATTTGCGACCTTCTGATCAGCAAAGTCAATGGGGAAGCCAGATTCACTTAACAACCGTGCTATTAACTTAACAACTGTGGTGATTCACTTATAACAATTGTGGCAAGAAAGGTCGTAAAATGAGGCAAAACTCACTTAACAAATATCTCACTTAGCAACAGAAATGTTGAGCTCAATTGTGTCATAAGTTGAGGACTAATTGTAATGGATTTTTAATTGAAATTAAATACTGAAATTATTTTGGGAAATGATGATTTGTACCAATTGTAATAATGCCATGAAACTAAATTGTTCCCTTTTCTGTACTATACTTAGGTGGTTACCATTTTTCATTTGTGGGTAAGGTCAGTTACTGTGTATTATTTCTCTTTGAACCTTTATAGTCTGTGCCAGAAACAATGATGCTGAAGAGAAAGGAAAAAGGATCTCTAGGGATATGGAGAACATAAACTATAATATAAAGAGATGAAACAGACTGGTCCTGTTCTTGCAATATATTACTCTCAAATTTTTAAGGGTGTCTTACAATCGCCTGAAAGTTGGATTACTATTTAGGAAGTCTATACTTGGAAAGGGATTCAGAGGAAAAAAACAAATGGAATCACTCACAGCCTGGAAAAAAAACCTCTGCAAACAACATAGATTTATGAGTTAATAAAATGTTGCTAATTCTACCAACAGGAAAGAGAAGAATCTTGACATGTACTTTGCATTTAAAACTTCAACTTTCTCCAAAAATCTAGCTTCCCGGCATCTTCCAATGAACTCTAACCTCAATAGATGAAGGCTAATTGACTACCAGCTGTTCTTATATCTCCATCTGGGGTAAACCTTGCTACTCTTTTCATTCTAAGTCAGCAACAATTTGACAAGGACTTTAAAACTGTAAGGATGATTATTTCTGTATATGTATAAACTATAAATGCACATACCGGTAAATGAAAAGAGACTACAGTAGTATAAGTAATTGCAAGTGAGAATTGAGAACCAGAAAGGGACCACAAATAATTCATATAGCTTTATGACCCATAAACTCTGGACATTAGGATTCCAGCATGGATTGACCAAAATAAAATGGAGGCAGGCAGAAGGATCTGCATCACCTCAGGGATTTATATAGTTCTGTAAGATTTCAATGGTAACTGAGCATTGTGGAATAATGCTCATAAGGAAGGGTAGTCTTACATCCTATCCCAACCAGTGGCAAATACATTCATTGAAGCACCATTGGCTTATGACTTAAGAAGATATGAATGGATAAAGATTGATGAACCACATTGAATAATTCTGTTGCTTTGCTTTTGTGTTATCTTCTCCTGCACAAATGTGCACTAACCTGAGCAGACAATCTCCTGAGGCAGCAAGACACTAAAACATATTCCTAGCAACTCTGTCTAATTTGGACACATGCCTCTCTGTTCATCCACTGAGAAAACAATGTGACTGACTAGATAATCTGAGGTGATTTATGCCAGAACTGAGGAATGCATGAAAGGGTCAGGTGTATTGTAACCTGGAATTACTACCTACATTGCTGCTCACTTTGTCCTACCGACTGCTGAGGTTGGTGTGTTCACTGGAGATAGAGAGCCATCCTAATAATGACCAAAAGCTGACCAGCTCCTTAGTGTCCTAAGCTGTCAATGATGAGATTTCACAGGAAAACTGTGGCAAAAGGATTTTGATGGGTATCCTGAGAAAAATATAGCTTCAGAGTGCCTGTCATTTTATCTAGCTCTTAAAAATTATCAGTGCTGTCTCATCAATGAGTTATAACTGTTCATTATAGATTGGCAACGTAAAATTCCGGAATCTTGAAGCCCATAGAAAGACATGCTAGATAGCAATATTTAAAAGAAATAGATATATGTTCATCCATGAAAAATATCTTACAGAATGTGACTGTAGAGTAACTGGTGTTGAAGTGCGTTCAATGTTCTTTATGAGTGGTTTCACAAATCCCAAAATATTTTGCATTCTTTATCCCAGGCCATAACGGCTTCATTCCAAATTTCGTACTAAAATCTGCATGCAAAGCAATTCAGATTAAAGCATGTTCCTATTGGATCCAGATTCCAAGAGCCAAAAGATGAAATGTCAGGTGGGTCATAAACTGCTATAATTCACATCCTGGCTTAAAAAAAAATCCCAAACATATGGAATGGGTTATTCGTAGTAAAAAGGGAAATCCTCACTTCAGAAATAACAAACCAAACATCAGATGATAACTTGGTTTTGGCTTTCTCTTTTGCCTCTAACTTTACTAGCAGATTTGTGTATCACTTTGCAAAAAAATAAAAATAAAAAAAGGAAAATTTACAGTGTTTAAAATCTGAAATGGCATTTATTTTCTTTTTTATTATTTACCTTTATCTACTTCATTTGTCATGTTCCAATGTGACGTAGGTATTAAATCAGCGGTAGCTGACACATTTGTTCCTGAAAGAAAAGAGGAAAAAGTCAACACATAAACATTGTATAAACTAGGGAATATAGGACTCACATATTTTGACGAGACACTTTTACATGCCAAAAATACATGCTCTAGTTGTTTAGATCTCATGAGTATGCTGTATTGCCAGAATTGTTCGGAAGATACAATAAATGCAAAGACTGTTTATTGAAAAAACCCAATAATGTCTGGAGATTTCCTGATTGTTTAAAGAAACAAATCAGTAAATATCTGAAATGGCAAACCAGATAATTTGGGAGAGTTCAGGTTTTTCTATTTATTTTTGGCAACAGAATACTACTGCGACATTAATTAATTACTGTGTGTTGAAAAAATGGGAATTATAGAAATGAAAGGAAAAAAAATGCAATTAGTCTTTCAGTTTTAAAAATGTAACGAGAGGAATTCTAAGAATGGGTAGATGGGAGAGGGTGGAGTGACAGATAACCTGCCCTACCTCAGAATCTGCTCCAATAATACTGGCCAATATAGGCAACTGGGGTAGGGACGATGGATGGGTTTCTTTGTACTTTGCGGAATTTAACTACACCAGTCTAAAGCTCCTTGGAAGAAATTTAAAAGAATACTGATCTGTTGGACCCTGTTTTTTTTCAACACTCAACTGTTGATTCTACAGAGCAGAGGTATCAAACTGGTGGCCTGGAGGTCAGATGTGTCGTGCACAGGCCACGCCCACCCCAGCTCCACGAATGGGAAAAAAGTTACGAAACATCATATGACAGCAACATGACGCCATGATTTTGACACCTGTGCTATAGAGAATGTGATTGTACTCAAATGTGAGTGCTCATGTTTTTACTTTTAAAAAATGTACATTGAGATTGCGGCAAAAGGAGATCATTTCAGTACACAATTGTACTGTTTTGATAGTGTAATTTAAACAATAATAATTGAAATATTAAAATGTTGAGCAAGTATATTCATAGAAGAAGAATTATGATATTATAAGCATGGGCCAGTTCTGTACATTTATCTGTGCACTGGGTTTTTTGAACACTTGAACTTGACAATCTGTATTAACCAAAGATACTATCAGCATTTTTTTTTTTTATTTCAAAATGCCCCACAAATGAATTAGGTAGAAGAAACATTTATTTTAGCTACTGGCAGTGAGTATAAAAATACATTTAAATTGTATAGATTTCATGGTGCTTAAGTAACTCTTGTTTCTACTATATTTTATAGAACAAGGGGGGAAGAAAACAGCAGTAAATCACATAACATACCTTTGCAATATATATTAAATAAACTAGTTTTTCATATATGTGTGTGTGTGTGTGTGTGTGTGTGTGTGTGTGTGTGTGTGTGTGTGTGTAAGTCTTTGGTTATTCGGGTTTTCTCCCACGTAGCCGGGAAAACACCAGCCTGAAGACGTTTCGACGAAGTCTCATTCGTCACGAAGCCGAAAACTCCAGCCTGAAGATGATGAATGAGACTTCGTCGAAACGTCGCCAAGACACTTCCAATTTTACGCGGGAGAAAACCCGAATAACCAAAGACAAATACCCGCGAAAACCTCAGAAAACAAATATATATATATATATATATATATTTGTTTATGTAAGTTTTCACGGGTATGTATGTGTGTATAGTTAATATTTCGGGTTTCTTCCCATGTAATTGTGGATATATCCCTAAAAGGGTAGAAGCGACGTTTCGACAGAAATGGCAGATGGGTTTCTGTCGAAACGTCGCTTCTACCCTTTTAGGGATATATCCACAATTACACGGGAAGAAACCCGAAATATTAACTATACACACACACACACACACACACACACACACACACACACACACACACACACATACACACATATATATATATATTATTATTATTATTATATATCAGGAATAAGAACAAATGGGTACTTAAATATATACTAGTATAAGTAGCACACATTCCTAAAAAGAGAGGTATTTCTAACTCAATACAATTAGTAAAAATGCTGTATAAATATAGAAAGAAAGATAACTTCTTCAAACCAATGAAAACTAATGTGTCCAGTCTAATAATTTTTGCTACTATAAAAACATCCAAAGTGTATTTCTTTTGTTTTCCTTTTAGTTTCCATACCATATTTGATTGAAAAGAATGCAAGCATCTATTAAATCAATAAGATTTTCTGAACAATGTATGTTGAATAAGTTAAATCCAAAAAGTAACTGTAGCTCACAATCACATTGCATGTATCAATATTTAGCTTAACTTGTCATTTTCTCTATAGTATGATAAATAGGTGTCAGGCATATTTGAAATCATAATTTCGGGGGAATTATTTCTAATGTTAAATCTATAGAAATGTGATCTAAAAGTCAAATTCATCTTCCATTGATGTTTGCAAGCTGGGCATCACAATTTCTCATTCCTGTAACAATTTGGTATTATTTTATATTTTTTATTCTCAGTTACCAGTTCATTTTTACTGTACGTTGTATATTTTAACAATATATATTAAGTGTTTTTCTGTCGAAGCACCTGGTTTACCCCAATATGGGAGGGAGCATACTGCTTCCCTTTCACCTTTCAGCTCCAATCCAGGAGCCCTCAAGCAGTTGCATTCACGACAAACCATTTTTATACCAAATTTGTATATTGTACAAATTTACAATATACAATTTGTATATACAATCTGCTAGTTCCACATGAATTGTCTTCAATATTATTAGTATATTGAGGAACCAAGTTATTTGGAAGCAGATCATATTTGCTTTTGCTTCTGACTTTTTTTTACACTTTGCATGATGATGTTAACACCAAAAGGAAATTGTATGATGGCTAGTATATGTCACAACACATCTTGTGGCTAAGGTGCTACAAGAGTCTTTGTGGATTTTCCTGCAAAAAGGAAGGAATAACATAGCTGGAAACCATAATTTATACAATTCGTAAGAACCCATGATACAGATTTTGTTTAAGTAGGCATAACTGTCTTTATGTCTTGGACATTAAACAGGAAGTAGGTCTGATCTATATGCATCTCTAAAACTTTAATGGGTCCTTCAATTAGGATTATAGAGTTTTAAATATAAAACTTAAAAAGTCCGATATGAAGCAAGCAAGCAAGCAAACAAACAAACAAACACCAACCCTTATTTGAGAACATAGAACCAACCACATTAGGATTTTCATCAGCTATTATGAAGCATAGTACAAGGTTATATTTTGCTTAGATTTTTGTTTCAGACTGGAATGCTTTACCCAGGAATGAGAACACACACAGAGCTATGAGTCTTTTAAAGCTCACAAGCCTCCCCAAAGTGTGAGTAAGTTTGGAGATGTGCTTTAGTGGATGAACTCTGCAGTCAATCATTCCTGAAATGCACAAAAAAGAGGTACTTGGCAAAATTGCACTGCTTTAAACCACACTGCTATGTCCTTAATCCACACCAGGTGTGAAGATATTAAAAATTCTGGATGTGATATTAGCAAGCAGGGCAGAGATTATAAATGCTCTGTGAATTTTTATGCTCATTTTATCTATTTATATATAAATCAAATTACTATTGGTAACCTACAGGCTGAAAGTTGAAATACCCATGGACAGATTAAAATCCATCAAAACAATCACAACGATAACAATAACTTACATCAACACCCACAAAGAAATGTAACAATACAACAATTACAAAAAAAGAGGAAATTGAGTAGACACCTATAAAATCTGCAAATGACATAGTTGGGAAAGATGGCTAACTTTAGATGAGAGATGATATAGCAGTAACCAAAATGAATAGGATGGAATTTACCACACAGAAATATAAAGTTCTGCATCACAATGGGGAAACTATAAGGCACAAGTATAGGAATTGGGAGACCTTGGTTATATTATTTAGGTGTACTTATTGGCCACAAGTCAAACATGAGCCAGTAGTATGGCTCAACTGCACAAAAAGACAAATGCTTTCTTGGAGTGCATTAACAGAAGCACAGTGTCCAGGTCATGGAAAGTAATTGTTTGCCTTGGGTCATAACCCATTTAAAGAATCATGTCCAGTTCTGGCCACCAAAATTCAAAGGGACCCTGAAAAGTTGAAGGAAATACAAAGGTGAATTACGAAGATGATGAATGGTCTGGAAACCACACTTATTGATTAAAGGGACTTGGCATGCTTAGTATACTGAAAATACAACTGAGGAAGAATGTGACAAGTCTTCAAATATCTGAAAAGCTATCACAGAGAAAACAGAATAGTCTTATTATCTATTGTTCCACTACCACAAGAAAGTAGGTACGGAAGAGACATCAGGAGAAAGTGTGTTAGCTGTCAACCATTGGAAGAAGTTGCCACAAGAAAAGGTGAGTTCTCTTTCTTTAGAGACCTGAATAATAATCTGTTTAACTGAACCTGGATGGCATTTTGTCAGAGGTTCTCTAGTGGATTCTGCAAGTTCTAGTGGACTTGCACAACTCCACAATCCTTTGCAAGTCTCTCGAGTGTAGATGAACGATAACTTTCAATTTTCACCTAAACTTTCCTTAAAAAATAAAAAAAGAAAAACTTTAGCTCTTCTAATCTGTAGAGACTCTCAACCATCCAGGACATGGTTGTCCAAAAGGTGCTTTTTCAGGAGGCAACTGGACTTTCTTGTTTTTTCTTTTGAAGATATGTACATGCGCAAACACCCGTTGTTCACGTGATAAGTGTCTGTGACACTCGCGCAAGTGGAGCTGTTCTCATGCACACATGCGCATGCACCAGCCAGCTACTCATGCGGCCCAGTGGCCAATAGTAGTGGGCTACGGCCCACAGGTTGGGGACCCCCGTTCTAGAATACATAATTTAAAGAAAACCATTGCACATACTGTTTTGCTAGTTCGTATTTGAAAAAAATCTAACTATTAATAAGTACAGTTTGGAAAAGAAGTATCTTGTTTTGGAAGGAAGTGATCATTGTTTCATTAAAAAATAAAAACAGGATTTTAATGAACCTGGGTTAGGGCAGTAGTTGAAAAATACTTGGAAAAAAAATAGTGATAGCAGCATGGCAGAAGTTCATTGCTGTTTAAACTCATATCTATACAGTATAGTTAAGGCCTACTTTTCTGGGAGAAAGTACTGTTGTGCACAAACTCTTTCTAGAGATATTTAAGCCATTTAACCCTATAGTAATAGTGCAATTTAACTATTAAAAATATGTCACTCTAAATTTATAGTTCTTCTCTCTTCTATGAAGAACATTCTTTCCATGTGTACTATTGACTGACACTTGCTCTGTCAGTGTACTTCTTACAATACATAAGAAAAAATTCTTAAGTATTGTGGTAAAATATTTTTTGTGGAAAGGAAGATAGGTATCTTATGTCCTGCCTAGAGAGCACAACCTAAGATTTAATTGCGAGCTATAGGTAAATTCACCAAACAAGCAAGCTGAATGAAGCCAAGGAAAAAAGGTTTTCAATTTTTTTTCTGGAAAAATAGAATTTAGGCTTCAGATCTACCCACTGAGAAATAACTGAGACATATATAGTGTAACAATCTTAAAACGAAGTCTGTCAGGCCTGTTATCTAGATCTTTCTGCCCTATTAAAAATGATGGATCCGTTCTCTGATTCTATCTGAATTTTTTATATTAAATGTGTAACCAGGCACAACATATAAGCTTAAGGGGAAGAACGCTGTGTAGTTGAAAGTTCACTTGTATGTGTTTACTGAAATGCAAAATAGTGTCAAACAACAGGACATACAGAAGCAGATGGAGAAATATATTTGTACAGATGGAGAAATATTTGTACTGCCAAATAGGTCTCAATGTGTTTTGAAGAGAATACCTTTTGTTACGTCAGGAGAATATTTCCATACAAGCAACATTCAAAATTTTGGGACCTGCTTTGATATAGACGCGTATCTATTTTTTTTCTTTATGAAATGTAAAAAAGTTTATACTTATAGTGTGAAAGTGAAGTAAATAGTCCTTTCTCCTCAATAATCCCAAGCATGGCCCAATTATACCCTTTACTGTACTCATTCTTCTTCCCAAGAAATTCTTTCAGGCTTTACAATCTTACAATTTACACTAATGTCTCCAAAATGAAGGAAACATTGCAGGAGGCTGGATCATTTTCCAGACATACCACATGAATGAGTGGCAAAACTGCAAAAACAGAGAGCCAGAATATATTCAATACATCAAGATAATTATACTGATGAGACTAACTTCATTTCATTTTGGTTTTCTTGTTCACCAGTATCGACTGAATACAATGAATCCTGAATACAATAACTTAATGCAGTCCAATTCTCAAGATATTCTATTACTGTTGTTTTTGTTAGTTGCAAAGTTGTGTCCGACCCATTGTGACCCCATGGACAACTTTCCTCCAGGCCTTCCTGTCCTCTACCATACTCTGGAGTCCATTTAAGATCATACCTACTACTTCAGTGACTCCATCCAGCCACCGCGTTCTCTGTCGTCCTCCTCTTCTTTTGCCCTCAATCTTTCTCAGCATTAGGCTCTTCTCCAATGAATCCTTCCTTCTCATTAGGTGGCCAAAGTATTTGAGTTTCATCTTCAGGATCTGGCCTTCTAAAGAGCAGTCAGGGTTGATCTCCTCTAGGACTGACCGGCTTGATCACCTTGCAGTCCAAGGGACTTGCAGGAGTCTTCTCCAGCACCATAGTTCAAAGGCCTCAATTCTCTGGCGCTCAGCCTTCCTTATCATCCAACTTTCACAACCATACATTCCAACTGGGAAAACCATGGCCTTGACTATATGCACTTTTGTTGGCAGGGTGATGTCTCTGCTTTTTAGTATGCTATCTAGATTTGCCATAGCTTTCCTCCCCAGGAGCTATCTATCTATCATTGTACAGGCATCTAAATATTATGCTTTATAATTCTGAACAATAAACCATACAGAGGAGGAGGAAAATTGCCACTCAACAGAGAGCTTTGCCTCATCTTTTTCTGGAATAATTCTCATAGTTTCTCATGAATAGAAGACATAAAATACCAAGTGTATAATTTCAACATTTGTAATGGTAACTCTCAATGAATATTGATGGAAATAACATTTTTTCAATACATTTCTGGTGGTAAAAGGTAAAAGTGCCTTCTTATATCACATAGTCAGGGAATGCAGTTTAGGATCACATTATCAAATACAGCAACATTTCTCTCTTGTAACCACTATTTTGAAATTTCTAAAGCAATAGAAACTGTTAAAACTATAAATGTTTTAAAACAGAGATTTGGTTGCTTTTGCTCCACAGAACAAATAATGTCAAAATATATTTTGCTGTTACAGATGTTAAGTAAATATTTTAAGCAAACTCATTTGGAGTATTTTAAAAATGATTAATTTTTAAATTAACATGTACGCTACCTAAATATTATTTTGTGAAAAGCTGAAAGATTATGTATTACATTTGCTCAAATTACATTTTCTGTCTGTGTTCTCACTGAAGCATTATAATTTACTTCGGTAGTTTCCAAAACCTTTAGAAGATTTCTGGATAGCAGGGCTGCATGATGGAATGAGAAAACTATTCCAGCAATGGATATACTTTTATTGGCAGACATCAGCACTGGATAGAATCTGAAAATTGTTTTAAAAAATAAATGATGACGAAGGATTGAATATCCATGAAAGACAACCACTGAGTTGGACAGCGAAAACATGAAAAGTATTCACTGAGAGATAAGGAAACAGATACAAAACTCTAAACAAGGCCCAAATCCCTCATCTTTGACGTTGCAAAATTATGCATATGCAAGGCGTTCCAAAATACCATGGGAAGAACATTTTCTAAACATCACAGAGCCAACAGAAACATTGTTATTATGGGATAATCACATGTGCATTTGATATGAATTCCTGTATTTGTAATAAATTTTTTATAATTGTTAACGTATTGATTCAGTGGGAAGGAATAATTACTGAGCATATTACATTAATGTCTCTGAGCTATTAGGTATACAGGGTTTAACTCTAAAGCCTTCCCTCCTTACATTCTTCAATGTTTACAGCAACTTAACCCTCTTCATCCATACCATGATAAACTATAATCTACATACAATTAGTAACTATTTCTCTATTCAAGATGTCCGATTTCCTGAAAATTAATGTATTTTTACGAAGACTCTTACAAACGCTGACAACAAAAATGAAGTGTAAAATTCCTAAGAAGCACAATATAATGGGTGGGGAAACCATTTTATTTTTTAGCATGACATTGAGAAATATGTGGATCTTCACTGTATGTGTCATGATTTTTAGAAAAAATGTTATGACAAACTGAACTATGGAATATTTTGTGCTGGAACTGAAGGCTGATTGCTGAGTGTGTTGAGAATGGCACCTGATGAAATTAATACATTGATTACTTAGCAAATCATTCAATATTCAGCAGGAGCAAGAGAGGGTTTTCTGAGGTCCCTTTGATTATTTAATATGTTTATGTATAAATATGTAAAGAATATTATGTTTTGATTTAGACTCCATACGTTTTAGGAAGGATAGCAACCAAGATGATAAATGCTTTGAAAAGATAATTTATGAGAAACCATTGGAAGCTTGAAGTATTTAATCTAGAGAAAACTGTGGACAGACATTGTAATATTTCATACATCTTAAGATACCTGTCATATAGAAGATGGGCCAGAATTATTCAGAGGTAGATCAATAAATGGGTTTTAATTGCAAAGATCTAATATTTTATGATAGTAAGTGCTTTTTCATGATGAAACAGACTTGCTTTGATAAGGATTGGACTCTGGATACCAGAGTCCCTGGAGATATTGTTGGGGATACTATGGGTTACTGCAATGGGCAAGTAACATTTAGATAAGATCACTGTTTCTAAACATTGGCAACTTTAAGGTGTGTGGATTTCAACTCTCAGAATTCCTTAGCCAGTTCTCTCCATGCTGACCAAGGAATTCTGGGCGCTGAAATCTACATACCTGAAACTTACCAAGGTTGAGAAACATTGGACTAGATAATCTCAATGTCTTTTTCAACACTTATGTTCTAAGATTTGTTTGTTCATTTTTTGCCCTCCTGGATAGGGAGATTTTTTTGCTAAGTAATCGATGTATTAATTTCATCAGGTGCCATTCTTCTTGCAATTTCTCTCAAGCTCAATCAGGTTGGATGGTGGCCATCAGTGGACAGCCATTTTCAAGTCCCTCAAGAAATGTTCAATAGGGTTCAAGTCAGGGCTCTGGCTGTGCCACTCTAGGACATTCAGAGTTGTCCCTAAGCCACTCTTGTGTTGTCTTGGCTGTGTGCTTAGAATTGTTGTCATGTTGGAAAATGAACCTTCAGCCCAGTCTGAGGTCCTGAGCATTGTGGAACAGGTTTTCATTAAGGGTACTTTGCTCCATTCAGCTTTCCCTCAACCCTGACCAGTCTCCCAGTCCCTGCTGCTGAAAAACACCCCACAACATGATGCCGCCACCACCGTGCTTCACTGTTGGGATGATATTGGGCAGGTGATGAGCAGTGTCTGGTTTCCTCCAGACATAACTTTTAGAATTGAGGCCAAACAGTTCAATCTTAGTTTTATCACCCAGAGACTCTTGTTCTTCACAGTCTGAGAGTTCTTCAGGTGCTTTTTTGCAAACTCCAAGCAGCCTTTCATGTGTTTTGCACTGAGGAAAGACTTCCATCACCTCTTTTATTAAGTCCCTTCTCTCCTTAGTTTGACCAAGCGACCAGCTCTTGGAAGAGTCCTGGTTGTGCCAAAGTTCTTCCATTTGAGAATTATGGAAGCCACTATGCTCTTAGGAACCTTCAGTGCAGTAGAAATTTTATTGTAGCCTGCCCAGATCTGTGTCTTGCAATAATCCTGTCTCTGAGCTCTGCAGGCAGTTCCTTTGACCTCATGGCTTTTGCTCTGCTACAGTATGCATTGTCAGCTGTGAGGCCTTCTATAGAGAGGTGTGTGCCTTTCCAAATCTTGTCCAATCAATGTAATTTACCATAGGTGGACTCTAATGTAGAATTTCACGTATTGTTGCAAAGGGTCTGAATACTTATGCCAATGTGATATTTCAGTTTTTTCTTTTCAATCAATTTACAGATATTTCTAAAATTCTATTTTCACTTTGTTATTATGGGGTACTGAGTGTAGATTAATGAGAAAAAATGAATTTAAACCACAGTAGAATCAGGCTGCAGCATAACAAAATTGACAAAAGTGAAGGCACTGTAAATGGTGCTCGTAATCTTGAGACTGAAAAACAGCAGAAAACCCATAGCAAATTACCAAAATTCAAGAAGTCTGCTTAAAATTAATTAACTGTTTTATTCCTCAGGACATTGGATCATCATTTAGGGCAGATGGCTGTCAACCTATAGTTAAGAAACAGAACCATGGTAAAATATAGGTGAGGCAAACTATATTTCACCTGATTTTTTAAAACAATATTCTGCCAAAATAGAAAATGGTATGCCAGCCAAAGTAATTTCTGGTGAGTCATACATGGAGACTAGATCAAAACTACTTTAGGGCAAACCTGTTCTTCCTAACAAAATGAAAACCATTTCTTGTTCCTGTCTGATTTGCAGTTGGATGGTTATGCCTGCAGGCATTTATCTATTTAAACGTTTAAAGAAAAGAGAATAGTGAAAGCTTTATTCTCTACATTTAATGTGATTCAGACATGTTGGCTGGCACTGTAATAGGTTGGGACAGGAGCCTAGTCACTTTAGTGGAATTATTCTATCTGTGGCCCAGCATTCACATTGGGCTGAATTTTAGATTTCTCAGAAGTGTTGCTAAAGAGAAGAATGGCTCGGTTAAGTGGTTATTGCTACATCTGGGTGTTTCAATTATTTTACCCAATCACTTATTGTTTAAAAAATAAAAAGGGGAACTTCCCTCTGGGATGGGGAAATGCATGCTGGCAGATATAAGTCAGAAGCAATTTAAGTTTGTCCGTTGTAATGATAATTTTGTTATTCTGGTGTCATAATTGCTTGGCTTTCTTTTATTTTTTTATTCCCGGAACAGTCTCTCACTTATCTACTGTTTGTTGTAACATGGTTAATTACCCGCTTGGAGGTTCTCTCAGCATTGCCATGTAAGAGAGTTAACTCCTTTAGTGCTGGATTATATGTATTTTGTCAATCACCTATTAGAATGTACTTCTATTGCATTTTAAATCAGAGAATGTATTTATGACTCTTACTCATTTAGGATGAATAAGGCCATCACATATGGCCTAAAAGCCTTTTAACCAACATCTACAATCTAGTAGTAATCCTGAATAAGAGGAGGGATGAGAAATTTTTTGGTTCTTCTGTCAAGCATCTTGATGGGAAGGATCTTTTGAAGAAACCAGGTTTACGGTTTCAGTCAACACACGTGGGCAGACAGTAGTACAAGCTTTGCAAAGGAGACTGTTATGATCAAATGTTCAGTGTCTAATCTCCTTGCATAAATTTGTATGTCATTAGATGCTGACCTATACCTAACCAACTACATTATAATGTTTGGAAAAGGGGCAGGGATCAATGGAAGGCCTACTACCACTTGTGTCCCTCACAGAAATGACAGGAGATGGCAATCAACCAGTGTCAGCATTGCTGAACCTACCAAGGAAATGGCCTTTATAAATATGCCAAATATTTACCCCAGCCCTTACAAACACCAAATATGATACAAATTTCTATTTGTTGTTGTTGTTCAGCTGCTAAGTTGTATCTGATTCTTGTGACCCCATGGATCATAGCACACCAGACCCCCCTGTCTTCCACTGTCTCCCAGAATTTGCTGAAATTCATGCTCAGTGCGTTAATGACAATATATAACCATCTCATCCTCTGCCATCCTCTTCTCCCCTTTGGCCAAGTTTCTATGATAGATAGATAGATAGATAGATAGATAGATAGATAGATAGATAGATAGATAGACAGAGAGACAGACAGACAGACAGACAGACAGAATTCTTTTTCATCATGTGTTCTGAAAGCCTTTAACCAACAGCTACAAGCTAGTGTAGAAAATGTAGCAATTTCTGTGATGTTTTTTGTGTATGACCTGGAACAATTCGATATAAATGTGGTTAGAGTATTGATGACTATATACATTTTCTGTGAAATTAATAAAGTATGTAACAAAAGTAATAACTGTAGGTAGTCCTTGACTTACGACCATAATTGAGCCCAAACTTTCTAATGCTATGCAAGTTATTGAGTTTTGCCCCATTTTGCGATCTTTCTTGCCACAGTTGTTAAGTGACTAACTGCAGTTAAGTTAGTAAGACAGTTGTTACATGAATTTGGCTTTCCCATTGATTTTGCTTGTCAGAAAGTTGCAAACGGTGATCACGTGAACCCGGAACACTGCAACTGTCATAAATATGAACCAGTTGCCAAGTGTCCAAATTTTGATTATGTAAACATGAGGATGCTGCAAGGGTCGCAAGTGTGTAAATTGGTCACGTCACCTTTTTCAGCGCCATCGTAACTTTGAATGGTCACTAAACAAATGGTTTTAAGTCTAGGACTACCTGTAGTCATCATCAGTTATTGCCAACAACAGATATATTCACAAGTTGCTTTTAGTCTTTTTCAGCTGCTTAATTCTTCTTATATGAATGTTTCCTCCATTTGTCTGCAAAAATCAAAGCTTGGAGTCAAAGCAGTTTTTTCAGAAAGAGGTTACTTAAAACAAACAAACATTCTGTTAGTGCACAGGCAAGCAAATTATTTTTTAAGGCTTCATATTCCTTTAAAAATATGCTTTGCAGAAGAAATGAAATATCAGTTAAGGGCCTTATCTATTAATACATTTTGAACAGTTGATCTTTCAAATCTACTTAAATTAAAAATATGGTATTACGGGTTGAAAAAGTCACACAGAGTTCATGGTTTGGAATAAATAAAACATGGATGTTCTGTATTAAAAGTGTTGAAGTCTCACTTGATATGGCATTCATGATTACCCGTTATTCCTGTTTGTTAAACTTTTAATAGGGCTTAAACACTGAAATCTGAAAACAAAATGCAAGGGCAAGATTTTTAAAAAATAAGTCAACGTAGTCTGGATTTCATCCATTGTGTTTTCTTAGCCATTAGTCTTGTTCCTGCTCTACATCCTTGTTTGCCTCATTATTCTACATTTAATTACTAACTCCCAAAAATACACTGTTTGAAAATGTCAGTTAGTTACTGAAAGACTTCTTTAAACATTTTGTTATGATGGGAGTATAGTATTTCATATTCATGCTAGTATTTAGCAATGGCCTTGCCAACTATACAACACGTGAATGACATTTGATCAAAGAGATCAGTTTCAAATGTTTTTGAAGAATTGAAGACCTTAAATGTTATTTTTACTAAAGGTCTCCTAATGTGACTTCTATAAAAATAAAAAAGGAAAACAGAAAAATTCCTAGAAATGTTTTTACTTTAAGATGAACTTCTTAAAAAGGGTACTACAGTCAGAGGTCAAGTTGGATGGCTGAATTTAAGATGCTGGCCTTGCCACAGAATGCTACTGTGATCATTCTTCAGTAGTGGCCTTAATTGTTGTTTGATAGATTTCTAGTTGGTTTTAACTGGGTTCTTTGTGCTTTTCCATTCACAAAGAATGGATCACGCCAGGGGTGGGTTACCTTTACTACTGGTTTGCGGCAGGGCCGTGCATGCGCTCTTCTGTGCATGCTTTGAAGCGTTCTGATGATGTCAGGGTCTGTGGGCAGAGCCTCCCACCAGTTTTACTACCGTTTCTATAAAACTGGTCCGAACCGGGGGCAACACACCCCTGGATCACGCTGAACCATAGCTTCTCTACAACCATGTACTGGGGGCTCAGGCTGTTCTCCAGAATACATCACATTCTATCATGCTCACTACAATAATTTCTTTACAATCTTACTATGATGGTTTTATAAGTGAAAGTGTTGTTTTTTCAAATAGCTGCTATCTGGCTTCAGTTGCTGGAAACTTGTATTTGTTGTTGGTCCTTGTTGTTCTGTCATCTGGAAATTCCACATTTAATTATCCTGGCAATAGCCTTTACTAACATTTTACAGTGGGCAGTTTATTATCATATATTTCTTTAAACAAAATGCTGGGCTAAAGCTCTCCATGAACATAGCACAGATACACACGGTGGATATGTTCGCAGCTGCTGGATCTTTTCCATGGATCTGGATTTGAGGAGGGGGGGCAGCATTGATTTTCAGCTTAAAACAACCAAAAAAATGCCGCCAATGCAGCAATGCTGTTATAATCTCTTCATGTAATAAATCAGATTAGACCTATCATTTTATCCTGCCCAGGGAGGCTTTCACTTTAATTTTCCCAATAAGCACTATCTCTATGCCATCTCTTGTAGTGGAAAGGCTTGAAGCTACCGAGAGTGATGGATGAGGTGTGGAATTTGGTAATGATGATGCATCACAGATTGACTATGAAGGTCCAGCACTTGAAAAACTATTGCAGGAAGCCAGAGGATTCAGGATACACCAGCTTATATTTTGGAGGCCTGAATTCTCATGCGATTCGCTATTTATGTCAGTGGCATTAGATGAGGGAATATTTCAGTGATGGAATGCAAACATACACGGCATCCGAGCCCAGGCAACGTTAGTCCAAGTAGCGTTCAGGAATTTGTCTTTGTGTAAAAAGGCAAATTTCAGTGATTACTTGTTATGCTATAATTATGGAGCTGTTGTCTTCCATGATGAGAAAAACAGCTGGTATGCATCTAAATGACTACTGATACACACTTAAGCAGCATTTCCAGAACACCTCATGATTTACTTTATCTATTTTTGGTAACACGGTCTTTCAAGTTAAGGTCAGATATAAGATCACTAGACTGAAATATATCTCAGCAGAGTCAGCTAGATTCCCTAGCAGGCTGACTTATCATTTTGTATATGCCTAGAAGGGTTACAAGGAAAAAGAAACTCAAAGTAAATCCAAGCTTTCAAAACAGGTTCTGAGTTCAGACAGGGCCATCAGAGGCTTGCCAGCTGCAGAAACTTTTACTTAAGGAGCCAAATATGAATCTAGCTTTCTATAATATGGGATAGAGATTTCCTTCTAGCATAATCTGTTTCTCTGGGGTTTTGTTTTGCAAGAGATTCTCACGTTTTAAACAACATGTTACGTGAGTTTTGATCATTAGAAGATGCAGTTTCATTAAAAAGTAAACCTTTATAGATTTCAAAGGAATCAAGCATCTACAGAGTTCCCCAGCAATAAAGAACTTTTAGGTCAAGGATTGAAACTTGCCTTCCTTTGCAGATATTCAGGTGCCACCATGAAACAATGATTTTTAGATACTCTACACCATTTTTTGGGGGGAAACTAGAAGCAAAAATAGCAATAATAAGTAACAGAATTACACTAATGTGTGAGAAAGCACAGGGCATACTAGCTAGAACACTAGTGTTGCGGTATTTGTGAAATCTGATTCCTTCACATCTGCCAGTGAAACTTCGATGTGTTCCAGTCCTCTATATGGAAGGTTTCCCTTTTAGCAACTTGTAACGTGCAAAACATTTGATTTAATTCAAATGTTGCAGAGGAGAATTACATAACTCACAGAAATTTGCTTTGGCACAGACCAAAGACACTGTGGCACCATTTATGCACACTTACCCATTTCAGCATATAAGGATTTTAAAATATTTCTAGAAATCTAAAAAAATGCTAAATGTTTTTGAATTGGCAAAATGTAGATGGAAAAAAAGAAATGGGTAACTTCTATATCTATAACTTGTACAACAATAATAAAAAAAATTGTCTGCATGTAATATTATGCATTGTTTTACAATATATGTATCTTTGTGTTTTATTCCTTTCTGATTGTTTTTCTTTTTCTGTTATATTTTAAAAGCAATAATAAATAAGTAGGCTTTAACTCTTTTGTTATATTAATTTTTCTCATTCATATCCTGTCAAACATGTGTATTAAAAGAACTGGATAGCTTACTAACTCTTACATGAATACAGAATCTCATTAATAAACTACAATATGTTTTAAAATATACTGAAAAATTTACATTCATTTTTGTAATAACATCAGAAAAATCCTGTCTTCAAGCAACTAGCATTTTTCTTTCAGCAACCAACATATGAGTTGCTCACCTGACAATCTAAGTTCTCCATTTTAAAATCCCAACTGCAAATAGGGCACCAATTATTTCCATAATATATGCTATATGACTTGAACAATTCAAGATAGTCCTCGCTTACCTACTGTCTTGTTCAGTGACTGTTTAAAGTCACAACAACTGAAAATACCCCAGCTCTGGGACCAATCCTCACATATATGGCTGTTGAACATCCTTACCTGTATTTTCGAAATGCAGTCACAAACTATCAGATGTTACATTCATGCATTACTGTATAATGGTGAACGATTGTTGACATTTAAAAATAATATATAAAAGTCACTGAAGTTCACAGAAAAGGGATGACAAAGATGAAACAAGTCTAATTTGAAGTTTAACTATTATTTTCCCCAGTGCTAATTGTGAAAGAGAAGCAGCAGCTGGGATGGAAGGAGAATGCAGAAATTTTCTGCAGGTCACAAGCAAAGAGGTAGATGCAGTAAGGCTTTCCTAATCTCTTCCAGTGAAATTTAAAATCAATTATTGACTGCCAGTTGAGTGAAGGAAAGAAAAATGCTGATGCAAGCCGTAATATACCCAATGCTTCTAGCCATCAACAGGGCTATGTTTTTCCCACACAGTTAAAAAGACAAATCACTGAACAAAGATGTACCTGAAAACTTCTAATTATTGCCAGAACAATAATTAATTTAATGAAGAAATCCTGAAGCACCTAAGCTCAATTGAGTTCAGGTAATGAGGGAATGCCAAAATATTAATGCAGGGCCCACATCTCAAGGATGGTCTTTGACAGTATATACGTAAAAATTGCTGGTCATGTAAAATGATCCAAAATATAGACTTTGAGAGGGTTAGGAATACAGGAGCTTGGTTTGTTGCCAATGAAAGAGATTATTAACATCAGTATTTAAGAGAAAGACAAGCCGCTGGCTCAGAAAAGGAAACCAACATTTCCGTCATCGGGAACAAAATACGAATTTGCTTCTCTACAAAAGGATTTGTCAAGACTGTCTTTGATGCTTACTCGTTAGCATGTCCATGCGTGTGTTATGTAACTGTGCCCCTTCCAAAATTGAAGGAAGGGGAAGGCGGGGGAGAAGTAAATAAGCAAGTCATCATTTGAACAAAAATCACATCCTTTCTCTCTTAGTTCTGACTACTGGAAGTGCTTTCAATCTTTTAATTTCAGTGAACATACGTTCTTTATTATACAATTATTGGTTTCAGAAAGCTGTACTTTTGATTTAATAATAATTAATTAATTGAATAATTAATTTATTTAATTATTTATTTTCTTGGTTACTCTTGAATTATGAAGTAACGTTATGAATACCAGTGCAAACAACTTTTTTAAAAAAAGTTCTTATGAACCTCTTTCAAATTTGCACCTTTTTCCATTATTTTTTCCCCAAGAAAATAAGGTCACTGTACAATGCACAATACAATAACGAAGAAAACAGGTCATAGCCTAGAAAGTTTTTTACCTGGACTTTCTTTGGAATCAGTAATAGCCGATAGGCCATAGTTCAGCCTCTACAAATTCATTTACTGCACTGTCAACCTTGGAGTGTCTTTTAGCTAGGCCTGAAAAGCAGTGATGATTTTAGCCACACTTACATCAGGAAAAGTCTTTTTTTTAAAAATCAATAATCAACCCCACCCTCAAAAAAGCTTTACAAATTTATTGGACCAATCAAGACAACAGCAGGAAATTAAGATGCAAATTAGGGTTATGTCCCACAGAAAAGCATCATATTATTGAGAATTGACTGCAAACATAAATGCAGTTTACAAAATTACAAACAAAAATATTTGTAGGAGAAAGATGCACAAGTATACACTCATGTACTAATACACACACACACACAAGATCTTCAAATTATTTTTAAAAATGTGTTCAAGGGCATCATTAGATCAGGGAACTAGATTTGGCTATCAGAATTCAAACAGAAATCTTTAAGCTGAGAGAAGCTGAAATTGATATGTTCATCCATTCCTTATTCAGGCAAAGGATTTCCTTATTCAATGTCTGTAACAATGAAATGCAATTGATGATTACTAAGAGCTACTATCCATTTTAACATCAATCACTCATCACATGTTTGAATTCATATAATATGATATAATCCATAAAAATGGTGGAGAATCCTTAAAGGTCTTAAGAGTTCAATTGAAGGGGACTATCAAACTTTGATAAGAAAATCCCCTTGTTATCCATTTTTGGAGGAATGAGTTGCAAAAGCCTCACAAAGCATCCATTCATACTGGTAAAGGAAGTTAAAGGGTTATTCTTGTTTCCCAAGGGTGTACCAGAAGAAAAGGATTTAATCCAATATCTCTGAGCATTTATTGAATGATATTGTACTTTAAATCCATCTCTCTTTACATGAATGCATTATTAGACAATTATATCTTTGTATAAAGTTTGGTTTTATGTGATACCTATATAAGTCATCACAGATGATATCTTATTAAGATGCATCTCTTGTTTGATTTAAAAAGGAAGAATGTCTCTCATTGAGGGATAGGATAGGAATCCCATTTTTAAAAATAGGTTTTCCAACTATTTTTGAATAGTTTATTGTAAATAGAATTACTTATCTGAAACAAACTATCGTAAGAGCTAGACTAACATTTTGATTTTTTTTAAAAAAAAAATCCTAGCAGAACCCAAATTGTCTGATCATTTTCAATTGTAAACAATAACCAATTTTTTACTACAGTCAGAACCAAGAACTTCCCCCAACTTTGACTAACAGTTATCTGATAGTGTACAACTATATCTCAGAAGTTAGCAAAATTAGAAAAAATACAGGGGTTATTTTCTTTGGGGCTATACAAATTTATTCAGCCATTCAACAATCACCATTAAAAATGCACTTCATAAAACGAAAACCTCCTCTTCAACAATAACATTAGAAAATAGTTTATTTAAAATGACTACTTTGCTACTAAGTGTCGCACTTCTATTTATATAATCAAATCTGATAAAAAATAATGTCCTTTGGGAAAATATGAATTCTAAATAATTCTGAAAAAATTCTGAATTTATTAACAGTAGCTTAATGTAAAAAAATACAACATATCATAGTAAAAAGAATCAGGAGTACAATGCAACTCTGAAAAGCCTTAGCAACCATGTTTGTCAAACCAAAGAAATCGTATAAACTCGGCAACCAAAGCAAATAATAAAACAAAATTTTGCAGCCTAAGATTGCAAAAAAGAAGACTACTCAAGTTTTTTAAAACTCTAAATAGTGATAAAATTTTCTTTCTGTTTGAATATTACAATAGTGAGAATAAGAATACTTCTAAGGAACATTATAGACAAATATCAATACCATTTATCTTCAAACTATGTTCTAAGATTACTCGACACTGAATTAGTCTCCCGAGGGACCTTAGCTAACCATATCTACTGTTGGATAACAAGCTCAATGAAAATGATCCAAACAGACGTATCTTATTAGTTTAAAATATGGTCATTATTAAAGGAACAACCACATAAGTCTTCTTTGCCTCTTGAAAAATGTGTGACCTGATGTTATCATGGCTCACATTTTCTCATCTCATCCGAAATGTAATTAGTCACAATTAGAGAGGCAGAAAAAGTTCAAAGCAGGATGATGTCATGGCATACATACACTACAGATTTTGACATAGTCGTGTGTTTCTAAGACATACCATAATTCCCATCTCACTTATATATTGATAAGGAAATCTAAAACACAAGTAACACCAGAGAATTATAGTTTCTTTAGCTGTCTATATTTGATTCATTATTGTTCATGTGCCATCAAGGTGGTGTGAAACGAAGACACGTATACCGGTCTTCTTCCTGATTCTGTTCCCAACATGG
Source organism: Pituophis catenifer annectens (assembly GCF_029215685.1). NCBI lineage: Eukaryota > Metazoa > Chordata > Lepidosauria > Squamata > Colubridae > Pituophis > Pituophis catenifer. The sequence continues at coordinate 147,480,127 of NW_027256883.1, forward strand.
CTTTTCAGATCTTCCAACGAGGCATTCATCACAACTGAATGCCTGAGTGATTGAGTCTGTCCACCTAGCAACTTTCTACTTTCCCTTTTCCCAGCATGATAGACTTCTTAGGAGAGCTACAGCTTCACATACTATATACAAAATATGGTAATTTGAGTTTGGTAATTTGTGCCTTGAATGAGAACTCTGAATAGATGTGTTTACTTTATACTGTGTTATCTTAGGAATCTACTCCAACAAAGTTCCAAAGTATCAGTGCTTTTTCTCTTGTTTTATTCTTTTTAATGTCCAACTGTTGCTTCCATAAAGTGTCACTGGAAAAACATTGTAGGTATAGACACATGGTAGCATCTGAATATCTTATCCCAGATCTTCCTTGCTATTCCTTTGCTGACATGAATCACTCCATTTCACATGTTCTATCATGTCTATGGCTTCCTGTGCATGGGTTTTGCATGAGGACAAAGAGATCTTATGAGATTCCCATTTTCTTAGGACTATACCACATTTTGATATATAAAAAGCTTTTCTATAGTCAATGAAACACACCTTCACTTATTGGGCTATTCTTGCTATCCAATTGCTTATCCAATTCAATTATCAATATCCATCTAAATACATCTTTTTTTCCTCAGCCTGTTCTAAAACTAGTCTGATCAACTGACATCTCTTTTTTCATACAGGGTTAATATACACTAAGCATGAACCTAAGCATCATTTTATCACCTTGTGAAATTGAGGGCACTGAGAAAACATTTGTCTTCTCTCTTTCTTTGGTACAGATACGTGGACTGATTGTTGGCCACTGGATTATTCTCCAGATTTTCTCTCATAGTTTGGTTAGAACCTTTACTAGTTCTTCTTCTGTAGCTACTCCATCAATTCCTGTAGGTTTTCAACTTGATAATAGCTTGAGTTCTGATTTAACTTCATCTTTTACTACTAGAATGTTTGTAAATATGGAATATTTACCAAAAAAAATCATCATTGTTTGACCTTTTCTGAATGAGTTACAATCTGCCCTTTGGTGTCCATGCCAATTTGAGGTGGCAACCTTCTTTTGAATAGAACTTTTGGAATACACCTTTTTGTGCCTCTTTCCATCTTTAGTGTTGCTACAATATTCCTTTCTTGTCTTTCTAACTGCTCCTTGAAATTCTTCATTAAATTTTGAGATTTTTGTCTTTCTTGACTTTAGCTTTTCTTCTCTTCTTGGCAATTTCCACCACTCTTTTATGACATGCAGTTTACTTTCTTCTGTTTCCGGTCTTTGACAGTCTCTTCATATTTATTAGATCATGATTTGTTCCATGATCAGCCCATGATCACTTCTTTGTTATTTCCATCTGTTTATACCAATAATATAGTTAATTTAATTCCAATATGCTCACTCATGATGTCCATGTATACCAGCACCGGTTTCATTGTTTGAAGACTGCCAGCTACAGTATGAATAAATAATCGGATTAGGATAAAATAAAAATATTTTCTTCTATTTATGTCAGTTTTCTAGGACATACAATCCAATTACATTTTCCTCATCTTATTGCATGTTTTCTAGATTTCAGATAAATCTTGACCATTAACAATTGTTGAAGCCTTTTTCCTCTGCATAAAACCTGGACAATGATGAGATTGTCCATTAGCTGATTTTATTCAGTCATTGATTGCATTGTGCTGATTTTGCTACATCTTTCCCAACTATGAAAGCAATACCGTCTCTTCTTTGTTTCCCATGTCCTAAATAATAAAAAGTATGATCTTTTTCATGAAAGTTTGCAATTCCAGTCAACTTCAAATCAATTCATTGAAACCTATAATATTAACGTGTAGTCAATTCATTTTATTTTTCACTTTGTTGAGCTTTCCTATGTTCATTCTTCTTGATCCAAGGGGCACTATATCATCAGTCATTTTATATTGTTTATCCAGATGCTTGGTAATGAACGGGTATGATATACCACTTCTCTCTCCCACGCGGTATGAAATGAAACCTTTGCTGTTGTCATTAAAGTGATCATCCATCTCTGGCATCTTTCTATATTGCTGCTGCACATTTCTTCATTCACTAAAGAGGAAAATTGATATCTGGATAAAAAAAATGATGTAGTATCAGTACTGCTCTAAGACCTCACTTATGATTGATGCTAATGCTTCTGCAGGACTAGAACTCCTCTGCAGGAGATCAGGGAATCACAGTCTCCTCGCGTCTGCCAGGAGACAAATGGAGAGGAGAGGAAACTTTTCCACAAGCTAAAGACATTGGATACAATAACCTGTGAGCGCCAATGTCTCCTTCTCCAAGAGTTAAATTTCTCTGGTTTCAAGGCCAGTGAAACAGTACAAATCTGAAGCTAAGAGCTGGCAGGGGCAAGACGGTGTCACTGGTTAATCAATCATCATTTGGGGAAAAGATTCCTAATTCAGCAGATTTAAAACAGCTTGCTGCTAATTCTTGAAACTTTTGCCAGTGCACTGTAAATATCCACTGTGTGATTTGTACACGGTTGATGTCTTGGAACTTCGAACTATTTCTTCTTGCCCATCCTTGAATTGAACTGCTACAGTCATAAATTGAAACGTATTTTGCTTTATTTGGACACAATCTGAGTAGGGTCACTGATTATTTTTCTAGTAAGCAACCGATCTCTAGATAAGTGGCTTAAATCAGGAATGTATACCTACTAACAGCTATAAAATAAGTTATGGAGACACACATATACACAGACATACAAATATACAAAGTTAAGATTATTTTTCAGGTAGGCATCTCTTGACATATGCTTTCAATTTGCAAAGAGACAGGGACACTACATAAATTGTAAGGCCAAGAATGTAATGAATTTTAACTTATCTCAAGTTACTGAAACTGGGTTCAGGGATTCTTGGCCAATATCTGAAGAAGTATAGAACAAAATGATGGGAAGCATCAGCATTACTGAAGAAATCTCAAGTGACATAAATATGTTTAATGGTTTTACAGGATTCTTTGCAAGGCTACTTTGTTGTTACAAAGCAAGTTAAGATTGGTCTGTCAAAGAAAAGATTAAAATGGAAGAGAGAGACTAGAATGGCATTACTCATAAAAGAAACAAATATGAGCATGTTTCTTTACGGAGTTTTCAAAGTGGCATATGACATAAGTACTCTTATTGTTAGAATGATGAATGAATGAATGAATGAATACACAACAACAAATTTATAGCATCACCCTCAGTTTTCCTTAACTTTCATATAAATCACTACAATAGCAAGTCAAACAAATTTCATGACCAAAAGAATAAACATTGCTGCATTGTAGTGTAACAAAAATCAAAATCAATGGGCTCAGGGGTATTTAAAAACTATTTTAAGCTTACATTAATTAAATTATAAACAGTTTAAAAATGCAAAGATGACATGGCTACTGTCACCCCCTCCCAAATCTTTGGGTTAAATTAGTTTATAACTCTTAGATAGGTAGCACTTCTATTATTAAATGTTAAAAACAATGTTTTTTGGAAAATAGATACTAAATATTTACATATTAAAAAGATGTGCAACAAAACAGGTTACAAAATTTAAATTGGCAGACATATTAAGTGATATATTCCTGAGACCATAATCCTGTTTGTCCCAAAGTCTCTGTCCTTGTACTAGAGACACCTACTGATTTCTGAGCAGATATACAACACAATGTTTCGATTATTCCAAAAGTGATTCCATCAGTGTCAGAGAGAACATTGCAACCTATATTTAAACTCATCTTAAAAAAAGAGTTCCTTCTTACGGTACTTATCAGTTCTGTGTCCTATTTTGATTTTTGATCTTGGCTACCACAGATGTTTTCATAGGTTATGGTTCCTGGACAATCTTATCTATAACCTAGCCTTCCCCTTTTATTTGGTGAAGACTTGACCCTTCCTTTTTATCATTTCTTGGTCTCATAATCAAGATCAATAGATTACCAGCTTCAAAAAAGAGAACTTATCATGAAATGGAAAGTAGATTCCTGTCAATTTATCTTGGAAAAATAGTTTTGTCAATGAGTAAGATTTAGAAATAACAGATAATGGGAATATATTTTGAAACATTCATGTTCAGTTTTTTAATCACCAAAGAAAATGTTTTATATGTGTACCTTTGAGAAGAGCAATAGTTCTAATAAGATTCCTGCACTGAAAATATAATCTATACTTAGATCTCAAGCCTCCTTGCATTTATTGTTCCCTCTGGCTCCAGTCAAATTAATATCATGTCCTTTTTTGTCTGCTACTGTAATTTGCTCTTAGCATTGGCATGTATGTGGTGGCATTTTACAGAGCAAGAGAGAGATGTCTATCAACCAATCAACCCTTTCATCTGTAGGTCAAGAGATCCCTGTCACCTTTAGTACCTGCAAGGCATTTTTCCCCCCGGATTCTTCAGCTGTTTACAGTTGCATTCTGACTGATGGAAAAGCTTCCCATTTTTATTAGAATTAAAAAAAAGCAATCATACTATGCCCTCGAGAATTAAAATTAGTAAATGTGATGTGCATATTACTTTCTTTCTAAACTCCTTTAAAAAGGAGTTACTTCATTTTAAAATCCAAGACATCCTAAATTCTACTTCGTTAATAAAAAGAGAAAAACATTTAAAATTAAATTAGTAACCTATCTACATCCATTATTGCTTGTCCCCCATCCTTAGTTTTAGATTCTTTTTCTTTTCAGATTAATTGCAAGGGCTCAATAATTTCTTTAAATTGACAGAAAGCTTATAAAACATACAGCTGGGACTTATTATCAAGAAGGACAAATACAATTGTTAAAATCTTCCAGGTCCCTTTTAGATTTGCATATCTCCATAAAAGTACAGATTCTTTTCAAAGAAAGCATCGAACAATTATTACACCAATCCAGATTTTTAATTACACCTATAGGCCTAGATATCTATTATATGTGTTCATTCAACACCAAAATGAGGGCTATCCTAAAAACTTATTTAAAAATGAGCACAATAGTAGGATTCATATGAAGTGCAACATTATACTCTCGATAACCTATTGACACATCTCTGCTTAGCTTTTTCCAATCAGCCATGGGAATCAGTTCTCAGCAAAGGTTTTCTTTCTTTCTTTTAAAAGCCTATTACAAATGAAAGGAGGAAGAATTATGCTTGAGGATATACATATCCACAAACAGAACACTGTGCTAAAAGATCACGAGTATACACAGCAGCTACTTAAGCTTGAAAATGCAATGTTTTTGATCATAATGGACTTTCTAAGATCTTCTCCTTCTCCCAGAGTTATAAATGCCCCCATGATGAGATGGGTGGCATAATCATGTGATAACCAAACAAATAAATAAAATATAATGGATGTCATGTTGATATTCTGGTCTTGGACCTCCTTAATAACACATTCTAGAAAACAATTGTTCTTGTAGCATCTCAATGAAGCTCCAACATAATTCCTGCAGTTGTCCCATCATAGATATTTCCATTTCATGCCACTCTCCTACATTTAAATTAACCATTCCTTTTATGGCTTCTAACATTATTTTTGTAAAAAAAAAAAAAAAAACATACTTGAGCTCCTTTGTATAGTATTACCCCGAATGTACCATCAAATATGTAAGGAAAAACCCTAAAATCATGGCAGTTATCGGGAGATACTATAATTCAGATTTATATCATTTTTCTGGGTCATCTTTTATGATAAGCATATTATCAATGGGCTAAACTATAGGTAGTCCTCAGCTTACAACCGTTCAAAGTTACATGGCACTGATAAAAGTGTCTTATGGCCATTTTTCATACTTATGACAGTTGCAGCGTCCCCGTGGTCATGTGATCAAAGTTCAGATGCTTGGCAACTGGCATGTACTTATGATGGTTGCAATGTCCCAAGGTCATATGATTTCCTTTTGCAACTTTCTGATCAGCAAAGTCAACAGGGAATCAGATTCACTTAAAAACTGTTTTTATTAACTTAGCAACTGCAGAGATTCTCTTATCAACTGTGGCTAGGAAGGCTGTAAAATGAGGCAAAATTCACTTAACAACCATCTCGCTTAGCAATAAAATTTTAGGCTCAATGTGGCCATAAGTTGAGAACTACCTGTACACAGTTGGTTTTTTGCTTGCCTGATGCTGTACCCCTAATTAAAAAAAACTAACAACCACAGATAGCAACAAAAGTGGATTTTCTCCCTATATTAAAAAAATACCAAAATTGTGGAAAGTAAAGTTTTAGCTTTCCTTCAACAGTGTAGAGCAGGGGTGTCAAACTCGATTTCATTGAGGGCTGTATCAGGGTTGTGTTTGATGTTGTGGGGGTGGGATGGGCATGGCTGGGATGGGATGGGCGTGGCCAGCTCAATATCACTCATGTCAGGGGCGCCTGTGGTGGGCCAAGCGCTCTGTCAGCAAAAACGGGCTCCCAAGCTCCGTTTTTGGCTCCAATGGCCTCCTGCAACCCTCTGCCAGTGAAAACAGAGCTTGGGAGGGCTGCAGGCCAGTCCTTCACTTTTTCCAGGGTGGCCCTGTGGGCCAGATCTAAGCACCCCATGGGACAGATCCAGCCCCCAGGGCTTGAGTTTGACACTCCTGGTGTAGAGAAGCTGAGCAATGCTAAGCTAGAAATGTGAAAAGCAATCACTTGATTCAAATTGAGAAAATTGCTCTGATTTGTCTCTTTAATGCATCAGTAATGAAGATTGGAATCATCTGCTTCTTGTTTTATACTAACCACAGTTCCCAATGATGTTTGAATTTGAGAACTGTAGCTTGTCCAAACTGTTTGATAGAACACTCCAGAATCAAAGTTTCCAATGCTGGCTTTTTTAAACAAACCTTGTGTACCAAGGTCATACGTTCTAAGGAACTGTAGTCAATCTATAAACAGAGTGGAATGTTTCTAATATTCTTTTTTGGAAAACCAAAAGGAGGAAGGATAGAGCAGCCTGTAAGACTGTAGTGAGAAGCCACCCACTGTAACCTGCTAGGTGCTCAGCTGAACCTAGATCAGATTTTCCCACACTCTAATGCCAACTTTTTGAAATAATATAATGGAATGTAAAAAAACTAATCCAGCCTTAGTTCTGGGCAATGTGGGAGGCAATATACAGTTTTCATTTATTTAAAAAATGATGCTAAGATGCATTATCTGCACACATGATTCAGCACTATCAATATGACTGTTGAAATGATGGTGGTTTCTAACAAATGGATGAAAAAAAAACCTTGAAATATCCAAAAAGCAAAAATTCCACAAATGTTTTTGGAGAAAAGGAATGCTTGTGTGGGTGTATATGCATTTTCTCTTAAATTACTTTAAGTGATTTATCACATCCAGAATTTTGGAATAAGATTTAGCAGAATTTCAACAAGCTTTACATTTAATCTCTCCCAAACGAAGTAAGATTCCTTCTTTTCCACCTGGCTTTGTAGCTATACCTCCTGAAAACAAAAAGAGTTTTACCTTAATTACTATATATTATTATTGAACAATACATATTCACATACACACAAAGGCATCTCGGCGGGGAAAAAAACCCCAAACCTCTAAAATGTAGAAAAAGTTTAATTGCCTTCAAATATTTCTCTTTTACTCTACCGCAGTTCATAGTCCTGCAGAAGGAGCAGAATATTCCTCATGTTCTTATGGAAACAAATTCATGAAGAGACATAAAAAATAATTATAGGTCATAAATCAAAACTAGCATACAAAAACAACCCTCTCACCTGGATATATCAAAGACGTCATCATAAAAGTTCAATGAGAAAGCAACACAAAAGAAATGCTGATTAGGTAGATTAAAATAGCCCACAGATTAATAGAATGAGCTATAACTTGTTCAGGCAAAATGATCCTTCATTTCACTTGCCGAATGCCACCTCTATTTCAATACATACGTATACAAAAGAAGCATTCATCCAGCCACCCATTTCTCAGCAGGGTCTAATAAATGCACACTATAAAGGGGCACAAGCTTGCCGAGATTTAAAAGAAGGAAGGGTTGACAAATGTTTGATAGAACTGAAATAAGATAGTGACCTACAACATACTGCCTTCAGTAGAAACAATGGAGTCTCAGAAATTACTCTAATGGCGAATAAATGTGCTGTCATTCTTAAAAAATAGTTTTTGAAGGGGAAAATATCAAAGAACCGATCTCATGTTACAAGTCCAGTAATATCTTTAATTTAGGGAGGTAAGACGATGGCAATATAGATGAGAGGAAGATCATTTATTTTCTGACTTCTTTGAATCCTGAGAGGTAGTGCTGTGAATTTGTGCATTAAAATATCAGCACATTCATGTCTAAAAAAACAATATCCAGCCAGCTAACCAAAATGGAGGTTTTTTTCCCTTTTAAGCAGACAATTTATGGACTTCGAGTTTTATATATATAAGACTGGAGGTTTTTTAATAACATCACCAAAAGGTAATTTATAACCCTTAAAACAGCACACAATGCCTGAATATTTACTGCTTGTCTCTTAACTGTCATGTATAGGCAAGTTCACACTGAAAATATTATTTTATTTGTTTATTTGTTCTATCTTGCCCTTCCTCTAGAGACAAAGACAGCTTATATGGAATCTCTATTTTATCCTCTCAAAAACCTTGTGAGGCAAACTGGACTGAAAGAGAATAACTGGCATAAAATAGCCTCAATAAATTTCCCCACTGACCAAAGGAAAGCCCACCAGCTAGATCTTAGCACTGGAGAGCAGTGCTAATGTTAATCTGAGAAATGCAGACTATTCTTTTAGGGACACATGTCTGCTGGGAAGCTAACAACAGGCCTACTTCTCTTGCAACTTGAATGCCTTGGTGCTCTCTGAGCTTGGTTGTTTCATTACCCAAACTAGGTAACATCATCAGTGCTAATCTTGTCGGCAGCACTAATCTTCATTACCAAGGCAAACCGATCAGCCAATGCTTACTTAACACGCCATTTTTATAGTGCATGTTGGCTGGAGCAAAGAAAAAAAAACGGAGGAAGAGGAAAAAAGAGATCAGTGTGACCATTGGGGTATGGAGAAGGAAGACGTGAAAGAGGTTGCAGAGGCCACTACAACTTCCATGGAATACAGTGATCTTCTTCTCTTTTTCTTGGGTAGTGGTGGAATAGCAATGGGGAAGAATCTGCAGAAATTCTTTAAGGATCCCACAACCTTGTGACAACTCTGGAATCAAAAGTTGCATGATGTAACTTTTGCATTAGTTACATGATTGTAACTAATCCTAAAGGAAACACAAACCCTTCCATTATCTATAATACAGAGGCTTTGCAGACTAACAAATATATTACTGCATAAAGATTATCATCCATCCATCCATCCATCCATCCATCCATCCACCTACCCAACCACCCACCTACCTACCTACCTACATACATACATACATACATCTGCCAGCCAGCCAGCATCTATCTTCTTTTGTCAAGGAAAGATCTCCAGGAAGCTTATGGCTTACAATTCATTCTTGGACTTATTATTGGAAATCAATTTCATTAAGAGATCCACCTTCCATTAATCTATCTAAACTTATTTTAAATTTTAATTTCTATACGTTTGAGTCATTTAAACTCTGTAGTTTAAAGTTTTCTATGGTATTAATTACCAGCAATATAGTTAAATTTTGAGTCAAATGGAGCCTATTGTTTCAATAAAAGTCCAGTTTGTCCAAAATACGTTTTTTCATTTTTTTTAATAAAGCCAAATCCTTCCTACTAATACAACAGTCTTCTGCTGAACTATTATGTCTGAACTATTATTGTCTTTTAGACTAACTTCTATCCAACAAATGTATTTATTTTATCAAGTTTAGGCACCGCCCATTACATTATATTTATTTATTTTAGAAAATGTATTTTGCTGCTTACTTGCACATGGTGACTCAAAGCTCCTTATATGGATATAAAAACCATATAAAAGAAATAAAGAGAATAATAAAATAATAAATTAGTAAAATAATAACTCCTCCCCCCCCTGAAAACACACTTTCATTCCAACCATTTAATGGGCTCCATCCTGCTCCAGGCCCACTGACAGAACCATGTCTTCAGAGCCTTCCAAAAGAGTATTAGAGTGGGGGCCAGTCTAATGTCTGTGGGAATGATGTCCCAGAGAGAGAGAGAGAGAGAGAGAGAGAGAGAGAGAGAGGGAGGGAGGGAGGGAGGGAGAGAGAGCGAGCCAGCCATCACAGAGAAGGCCCTTCTTCTGGGTCCCGCAACATTCCTTCCCTCCCTGCTCTAGTGGGTTGGGGTACATGTGACCAGCAAGAGACAGTCCCTCAGATAACCTGGTCCCAAGCCATGGAGGGTTTAAAAGGCGACAAACAGAACCTTGAATTGCACCTGGAAGCAAATCGGCAACCAATGCAGTTCCTGCAGGAGAGGCGATACATGTGCACACTTAGGTCAGCACAAAACCATGTAGGCTGCTGCATTTTGCACCAACTGAAGCTTCCGGATGCTCTTCAGGGACAGCCCCATGTACAACACTTTGCAATAGTCAAGATGGGAGGTGACTAGGGCATGAGTGACCGTGAGTAGGGATTGTTAGTCCAGGAAAGGGTGTAACTGGTGCACAACCCTCAGTTGCACAAAGGCCCTCCTGGCCGCCACTACCACCTGATCTTCGAGCAGGAGTCATGAGTCCAGGAGAACCCCTAGATTACACACAGGGTCTGTTTGGGGCATCCAAAAAGTGGCAATTCTCCAGGGGGCAAAGAACCCCAAACCCAGAGCCACTTGGTCTTTGCCAGGGTTTAATCTTAATGACTGAATATTAATGACTCTGTTGCTTTACAGATAAAAAGGTCATAGAATTATAATAAAGATAAAGATAAAATTGAATTAAAACAAAACAACAAATGGAGTGGAACAAGACAGATCCTCAGGTAACCGTTATGCCATGAATAACTTTAAAAACAATAACCAATATCTTTAATGGGACCCAGAAGCAAGCTGGCATCTAATTTGATTTATGCAGCAGAGGTATACATGCACAGTCCTTGGGGTAACCAAAACTGCTTGCACAGCTGCATTCACCAGCTGCAGCTTCCAGATATTCTTCCAAGTGTAGCCCCATATAGACCACATTGTGGTAGTCCAAACAGGAGGTAATGAGGGGTAATGAAGAATGACTAGAGAAAAGGGCTCCCAAACGAGAAATGGGCATAACTGGCGTGCAACTCAGTTGAGAAAAGGCCCTCCTAGTCAAGATTGCCACAAATAATATTTTATTTCCAGGAGTGCACAAGCCTCGAATTGTAACTTGTACCAAGGCTGATTTTGTAACTTGTGGCCAGATGCCTGCCAAAAATCCGTGTTTCTAATTCTCAAACCACTTATTATTTGTTGTTCCCCACTGCTGACAGCATATCTTCAGCATGAAACAATTCTTGTAGGTCCTGTCCAAGGCATAATTTCTCTCTTTAGTTGGATTGCTGCCCTTCTTTCCTGCCCTTATTGTTCATACTGTCAGAGGAAATGTCATATTTCCCACAAGCCAAGAGTACACTATACTAAACCCATTCCAATTTCTACACAGCTTGTTAATCAAGCTATATGTGTACCACCCTTTACGTGCCCTCGTCACTTATGTCAAATGTACCTTTCTAACTTAAAAATGGAAATTTTAATTGCTGCCACAGGACCTTTATCAGCTGAGTAATTTTCAAGTTCATATCTTTCAGAGGTTTCTATTCAAAATGTTGTTTTCCAAGCTGGGATGGCTCTTTTCAAGATTAACAAACTTGTAGAAAACAGCTTTAGCACACAAAGGAAGCATATATAAATAGATGAAATAGTTTAAAGCAGCAGCAGCCCCCAACCTTTTGGGCACCAGGGACAGGTTCCATGGAGAGAGGTTTTTCTGTGGACCAAGGAGGCATGGTTTCATGTGCTGCCTGCATCCAGTGGATGGGGCTTTGCTTGTTTGTATGGCCTGGTTTCTGGCATGCCAAGGCCCGGTGCTGGTCCACGGATCGGGGGTTGGGGACCCCTGGTTTAAAACAATTCAGTCAATCATTCAGGACTTCTCTAAGCTGATTCTCTACTTTTGGCACATACAAATTCCAAGGAATAGAGAGAAAGAGAAAGTATGTGTGTTCTGTGCTGGAAAAATTCAAAAATTCATTTAGTCACTTAATGTTATCACAATTCTGCCAAAAAAACCATTGTGTGTGTGTGTGTGTGTGTGTGTGTGTGTGTGTATAAACTGAAGAAATCTTGAGCATAAAATAGTCAAATTATTCAATATCAGCTATCTACTTCAAACACTCCTTTATAAATGTTCTTCTTCTCTTTTGAGTAATTCTTACCATCTGTTTATATTACTGAATTCTAGCATTGTATTAATTTCCTTCTATCAACTGAAGTCTGTGCTGTGTATTGTTATATTCCTAAATTATCACTTTTCTATTGCAGAAGATGTCTGCAATAATGTTGTTAATTAAAAAAAACCCTGAGTACCTACAGAAAGTAATACTGATAGCAGTACAGATTATAGCAATTAATCAAATTAAAATCTTTCTGAAAAAAATTACATCACATAATGAGTTTATGAAACCTTTAAACTTAACCCATCCCAATGCAAATATATATCATATGTGTATAATTATATGGCTAGTTTATATATAGCCTGTTATGGCCCTATGACAAAGTAAAGTTCACTTTCAAGCAAGCACATTTTTAAAATTCTATATTAGTAACCTAAAACTGCTTGGTGAGTAAACTGCAATTAACTCCTTTAGGCACTGGATTCAATATTAACGTTCATCTGTTCATATCTAAGGCAAATGATAATCATAGTGTGCTATGTGAAGTGCTATTTAAACAGAAAATGGAGCATTTTTGAGAGAGACATTGAGCTCTTCCTACTTTCTTATATGTCACTTCTGAAATTTGTACTGCAGCCATAGTTTTCCATTCATAGCTCAGAAACAGAGTAAAATCTGAACAGGAGTAGCCAAAAGTACCTCTCCGGAATAATGTATTTCCCATTCCATTCCAGTAGGAAGTCAGTTTTAATTTGCATAAAAAGCGTGTGCAAGAAGACATTTCTACCATAGCCACATTTAGATTGTCTTTTATTTTCATGTTGTTCACTAGCTTTTACAAAATGAAACAGATGTAGGCAAAAAATTAATTATGTGAACGGCTTCTATAAGAGGGAACCTTTAAACGGTCATTGAATCAGTTCAGAAAAATAATATTAGTGATTTTGAGCATGGAGTCTTATCTCATACACACATACTCCTATCGTCTACTTGAAGCAATTGGTGGCTTTTTTCTCCAACTGCAGATCTTCTGAGCTTTTAGGCAATTCATTTCTTATTGGCAGGAACCCTTGACTCACCCCACTCCTAGCATGAGAGGTCTTTCCTTTGTTAATATGTTATTCTTTCACCTTTTGAGGCTTTTAAATGCAGTGAAGGAAACAATAATAAAGCAGATTGAAAATTGGGTGGTAGCAAACTAAGTTATTTGATTTTTTTGCAATAGGCTGGAATGGGAGACTTGCAGCAGCTTGGGGTGCAGGATGTTGACTGAATTATATCCTTTGTATTTGCTGATTGACAGCTGGCCACAAAGACAGACTGGCTTATCAATTTCAAGGCTGGCTGAAGTGAAGTTGACTACAAGTCAATTCCAACCTGTTTCGTAATAGACTGGAGTGTGGACCTGCTATGATGGAGCTGCTTATCTTCCTGACACAAGTTTAGGTCTGCCACCCTTGTTCTAATACCTCCTGAAAGGACAACCTGTTCAATCAGGATTTTCTTCTTCACCTTCTTCCTCCTTCCATTTTGATCAACTACCTTGTTTCGAGTCAGCTTTCATCTTTTCTCCTTTTCATTTCAATGCCTTAGGCTCCTTTCTGTATAGAAAACCAATTGTATATACATCCCAATTTTGCACAGCCATCCAAAAAACGAACTCCTGCCATCAGCCACTAGCAGCAAAGTTGTGCTTTGCTCAAAGGATTCTTCAGCCAACTTTCTGGAAAGCCAGGCAAATAAACTTCCTCTATGCATTAACAAATTTGTACAAAAACATCCCCCACGGATGATTATATGAGATAATCAAATCCAGCAGCAACATCTTTAATAATAGTTGAGGCAGGGGAAATGCACACCAAACAAGTCTACAAAAACAAAATAAACACTGGAGAATAAACAAGGTGGATACAGTGACAAACATGCCTCATTAAAACCGCTGAGAGAATGGCTGCAGGATTACAGAGACCGACTGCGGTGTTTTAATGGTATGTTCTATGTCTGCAGACAAGAATGGCTACAGATGTAATGACTAAAATTACAGAGCTTGGGAAGTATTGCTTAAAACGACAGGCTATTGAGCTGAGCAACAAGGACTAATCTCACAACAATTGTTTTAATTTTACAAGCTGCTGATACACTTTAACACTCCTTTTTGCTATTTTTTTAATAGCAATTTCTGTAAAGAAGTAAAAGGGAATACTGGAAAGAAATGTTACCAAAATGCAAAAATCACTTCTTTCCCAATCCTGTGAGAATATCTCTGAGTACCCACTCAAGGACCTTATGATTTAAGATAAGATGTGTATCTAGCACAAACTTACAAGAGATACTAGGAAATTAGCACAGGGCACTGAAATAGCCAAATCATTGTTGAGGGGGCAGTTATAATCCCAGTATATACTGAATGAATGATTAGGTATTAGAAAACGGATACACTCAGTAGCAGGCTGGCGGACAATATTTTCTACCACCAAATGAGACCATAGGTTTTTTTCTGATGACAACGGAAATCTCCCAAGGACATTTATAGGTATTATGAATGAAATACAGTAAGAGCCTACTATTTGCCAAGAAATAAAGCAGGTTTGTAGATGTGTGTGCACATAAACATATATAGAAGTATTTACTACCAAGGCTTTCAAACAGAAACCTCTTATTTGAATCCATTAACTCCTAAGGTCTGCACAATAAATATGTAAGGCAGACATCTGCCCCAACTCTGAAAATGAAAAAACAAACATTTCACCCAATAATATACTCACATAGGCTTTTGAACTGCTTTGTAGAATCTCCTCTCTCCCTTCATTTTTAGTAGTAGTTCATCTTTAACAGTAATTCTTTCTTGTGGGTTTTCAAGATGAAACAATGTCCAGCAATCTATCTGTGTAGTTTATTGCTTTTATGAATACATGCATCTGTGTGAGTTCAGAACAGCAGTCCCTCAAGGCCTTACAACAGATTTATATACTCTTTAAAACACCTTAAACATCTTCAAAATGATATATATATATTGTCTCAAAGGCACGTAATGGTTAGAAAGAATTAGATCCATGTTCAGGACTGCCTAATTATTTATATCGGATTGAACTAATCCTATATAAATAATTAGGCTATTGTGAACATGAATCTGATTTCTTTGAACCACTGGTGAGGAGAAATGGTTTCCCAGGTACATAAATATCCAGTGTGATATTGTGACTTACTAGGATCTTACCCAATAACTCCAAACACAAGATGAAGTGAACCAATTCTCTTTATTGATCAATGTTTCTATTAGAGGTATTTGGCTGGAAGTGACCTCTGGACTCCTGGACCATGTCTTAAGTACCTGGGAGGCGGAGCTGAGGTAAGGAGGGGTCAGGGGAGGATCTAGGTGGATGTGGCATTAACCCTTATCATACCTGGGATGGGCAATGGTGGGCATTTATACATACAGATATAGAGCTTTCTCTTTCTATGAAGAAAAATAAAAATGAAAAACTCAGATAAAATCTAATAATGCACTATATTTAAATAATTATTTAACAATCAATACATCTAATTATTTAAATTATTTAATTATTTATTACTATTTAATTGCTAGGCTGTCCACTAGGAACCACAAAAAGCAGAAAAGTGAACAAATCTAAACCCAGAGGATCTCACATATGAAGACAGTATAATGGACGGTAAAATTATGAGTTTGCAACCAACTTCAATACAGTACAAATCAGTCTCAATATATAAAGCAACATGGATGATTTGGGGAAAAAGTTGTATTCTTCTACCGTTTCTCAAAATCGGTGTTGTAATTTTCTACACCCATAGTCATAATTAGTGTGGAATGGGCAGTATGTATGAATACAACTCTCCCAGAACTATTGTGCAAAATGGAATATGTATTTACATTTCAATGGATACTCTCTGAATTTAGAAACATAGTATCTTATATGTTTATATAATATATCATTTAAGTATAAAATAATGAAGCAGAATTATCCTGGTTAACTATATATGAAAACTTGCTAGTAAAAGTAATTAGAATACACTCCCACTTTATTCCTGTTCCTTTTCAGAAAATATTATATATATAGTAAAGTCTTGAATGATATCCAGATTGAAACTCTTATTATGATGTTCCCAAGCAAAGTAAGATCCCTAAATCAACGATGAACACTAATGTACAAGCTTGGATTATCTAAGAACTAGGAATTTAGGATTGAATACCAAGCTAATCTTTCTCATTTTTATTAAATGTGCTCATATAAAGTAGAGAAGTCAAAGAGCTGAATGATCCGCGTCCTTCTTGTTCAGAACAATTCTGATTTATAATTCTGTATTAATGCAGCCTCTGGGTGAAGAGATGAACTATAAAGCTTCCCGCTAAAGCTTTAAGCTTCTGCAGGTGGAAGCATCTGTCTGATTTCATCTAGATCAAAAACTAATCTGGGTCAGGCCTGGTTAATCCTTGGATAGAAAACTATAAGGAAATACCAAGCAATAGGTTAGACTAGGAAGCTGAAAATGATATTGAAAGAAGGCAATAGCACACTATAGGTAGTCCTCGACTTACAACAGTTCATTTAGTGAATGGCATTGAAAAAAGTGACTTAGGACCATTTTTCACACTTATGACCGTTGCAGCATCCCCATCGTCATGTGATAAAAATTCAGATGCTTGGGAACTGACTCATATTTATGACCAGTTGCAGTATCCTTGGGTTATGTGATCACCTTTTGCAACCTTCAGATGAGCAAGGTCAATGGAGAAACCAGATTCATTTAACAACTGTATTACCATCATAACTGCAATGATTCACTTAACAACTGTGGCAAAATGGGGCAAAATTCACTTAACAACAGAAATGTTGGCCTCAATTGTGGTCGTATGTCGAGGACTACCTGTACTTCTTGAAGACAAGAAAACTGAACAGACATATCCATGAAGACCCCAAAAGTCAGTCCTGACTAAGGAATATTAATTTCTGATACACTTGCTCTATGGTAGGGGTACTGGTGGAAGAGAAGAGACTAAAGGTTTTCACATGTAGAAGGAACTCATACAGTGGGATTATGACTTTGTTTTAAATATATCTGAAACAGAAATGGTGCAAAAAAAAAAAAAAGCAGCTTCTCATTACATGAAAGTATTTTTTAAAGAATTACACCAAGTTTTTTTCCCCCTTGGGCTTTCTGTGAAAAAAGTATGCTTGGCTGTGGGGATTTTACAGCCCTATAAAGTTAGCAGTCTCCTGCAGTATCCAATTAGTGCTTTAGCATATAACATCAAACTAAAGTTACGTACTGCTATATTACTAGCCTAAAGTAGTATGCCTGTCCTTTTGTTGACCTTCTATTGAACACTGGGATATAGCCTATTTTCCTTAGCAGGTTAGAAAAAGGCCACAAAATGTATTAAGTTTAGTTTAGTTTAGTTTAGTTTATTATATTTATATACTGCCCTTCTCCCGAGGGACTCAGGGCGGTGAACAGCCATGGTAAAAACAATGTACAACAAAAATTAAAAGCTTATTAAAATAATTCAATCATTCAGCCACATTTAAAACATCCAATTAAAATCATTTTAAAACCCCTATCAAAACCCAATTTAAAAAACGTTTATCCTGTCAGACCAGCTTGCTGAAATAATAGGGTCTTCAGAGCGCGACGGAAGGCACGGAGGTCGGGGATCCTTCGTATGTCCGGGGGCAGTTCATTCCATAGGGCTGGGGCCCCCACAGAGAAGGCTCTCCCCCTGGGGGTCGCCAGCTTACACTGTTTGGCTGACTGTTTGGCACCCTGAGGAGGCCCTCTCTGTGGCAGCGTATTGGTCGGTGGGAGGCAATTGGTGGCAGAATGCGGTCCTGTAGGTAACCAGGTCCTAAGCCACGGAGCGCTTTAAAGGTGGTAACCAACACCTTGAAGCGCACCCGGAAGACCACCGAGAGCCAGTGCAGCTCGCGCAAGATGGGTGTTACATGGGAGCAACGAATCGCCCCCATTATTACTCACGTGGCCGCATTCTGGACCAGTTGGAGCCTCCGGGTGCTCCTCAAGGGGAGCCCCATGTAGAGAGCATTACAATAGTCCAGCCGGGAAGTGACGAGGGCGTGAGTGACTGTGTGCAGGGCGTCCCAATCCAGAAAGGATCGGGATGCCCGATCCGTATTAAAAAGTGAACTGTGAAACTTTCTCCTATATTAAGCTGCAGTGTATTAAGAGAAGGTTCTAATGTCTCATGAAAATGTTTCAGAAGTAGCCAATGAGAATTTCAGGGCTTCTTGTTGCTTCTTTCTTTGGTTTCTGTGCTACATTCTACATTCATTCATTCTATGAATACTCTCAATAGAGGGAGCTTTGTAAACTTCAGATTTCAACAAATGAAATGGATCCACTTCTTCCACTATAACAAATAAGAATGATTTTCTTGTTTATTTGTCTTTCCATTTCAAGAGTGGGCAACTTTTATGTTGGCCAAGATCTACACTTGCCATCCTTGGGGAGGGTCCTTTTGATATGGATAGGGTAGATTGGGAAGAGTCCTTAATGTTTTCATAGTTGTGACATGCCTATTGTATGTCATTGCTGTTTCGTGAGTTTTCTACCTTGGAGTCTTTACCTAGGAAACTAGGTTGCTAATGTTCAGAAAATATACTGAGAAATAATTCTGAGGTGTATGAAACAGATGTTCAGGGACTTCAGATTACTAGTGCTATTCCATTCCTTTATATTATTGTTATACAGGTAGTCCCCAACTTACAACCATAATTGAACCCAAAATTTCCATTGCTAAGCAAGACAGCTGTTAAGTGAATTTTGCCTTAATTTATTATCTTTCTTGTCACAGTTAAGTGAATCACTTCAGTTGTTAAGTTAGTAACATGGTTGTTAAGTGAATTTGGCTCCCCATTGTCTTTGTTTGTCATAAGGTGATCACATGACCCTGGGACACTGTGACTGTCATAAATATATGCCAGTTGCCAAACATCTAAATTTTGTTCAAGTAACTATGGGGATGCAGCAAAATGATCTTGGTACTGATCTCCAGAGGCCCAGAGAACCTGACTACTAAATATATAAAGTGAATTATACTATTTACTTGTAATTATATATATGCCATGTGGAATACATCAACATTCAGCAAATGTCCTATTAGGTACATAAGCTTTCTACTGCTCACACCTAATTCTCCAGCTGTGGTTTTTGGCCAAGATCACGACTGTTGGGCAATTAATAGGTAAACAATTTAAATTAGTTTCTATCATGCCATACTGCTAAAGCAATTGCAACTGATAATAAATAACAAAGAAATAGCAACTGCTAATAACAAAAATGTACTTTATAAAAAACTTCTCATTTCATATTTCATAGTGCATATTTGGGTATGCCGTTTCTGAGAATGAAATATTCTGCTATTGTTATTGTTAGCTGAAACTGGAACAGATATTGGATAAGCAGCACATGCATTTCAGCCCACAATTTTGGACCTGGGTTGTCTGAAGTGTGAGTGTGTTTTTTTCTTTTCCTCTAAGCACAAAGGAATCAGAAAAGTCATTCCGTTTTGTAATAAGCAACATGATCAGTTTGGATCTCGCTGTCATATCTAATCCTGTCACTGGGGGCCTGGCACCATATGACTGAAATAACCTGGGTTGACTGATGTAACATAAATTGTATCTGACATCCAGGGAAGGTTTCAGGTTGCAAGCTCAGTCACCAAAGTTCTTTGGGTTTAATTACCAGAATGATAGCATTAGCAAAACATTTCAACTAAGATGTCAGTAAGTGACTGTTTTGTGAACCAGCAACCTAATATCAGAATATTTCCTTCAATGTGAACAATATTCCAGGAAGTAGCAAGTGGTTTTCGGTGATGCTTACAAACATCTCCAATAGGTACTAGGTCACTGTTTATCACCAATTATTTCAATTCACATTTTAAAGGATGTTTTCATTCAGTTAAGCAAGACATTCTTTAAAAATCTTAAAACTTTAAAAAAATGTATCTAACTAACTGATTGAAAACTGCAGTTTTAGCTTAGAACCTGAATCTCTGTGAAATTCCCTTTTTAGAATATCTGCTCAATTCTGTTGAAGCAACATGAAAAGAACAGACTCTACCAAGGCCTGTAATTTTTTAGTTAACAAATCAGTTAGGAACTGAAGATGTGCCTACACCTAGTTATTTAACATAACTTTGTATATATCGCAATTTAAAAATATCTATTGGCATTATTATTATTATTATTATTATTATTATTATTATTATTATACTGTAGTAACACTAATAGTATTGGAGAAGAAGCTCTAAGTAGTCACAAAATCAAGTGACTTGGCTGTCTGACAACTTCAGGTCAAAGGGGTAAATAGAAAAGAAATATGTTTACTTGTAAATAAGATGAACTGCAGGGCAGTTACTGTAAGAGTCAGAGAGAGTTCATTAATCCTTTACCAAAAAGTTAGAAAAGGTCCTCATCACAGCCAAAATAAATTTATACAAGTAGAATACCAAGGAAACTTTTCTGATCATATAAACATTAGAGTAGCTTTTTTACTTTTCTGTAGAAGCTGCTAACTCCTACTTTGGAAAAGTTAGGATCTGCAACTAACTCATTCAAACATTAATCTAAACCATACTACTTGCACAGTAATCATAGTACACAGGGTCATTTTGATCAACAATGAGAATTTCACTTTTTTATTTTTGCATTTTAGTAACAGATCCCATCACTTCCAAATTCTGAATTGGTTCTAAAACAGGAAAATGAAATTAACAATTTGAAAGCTAACAAAGCTGACTGTTTTAACTTGAATTTCTGAACAATATTATGATTTAATTTCATTTCTTTCATATATCTAGACAATTCTTTTAAAGAAATCTTCCCTTTTGTTCAAATCATTTTCATTACCATGACAAGCTTGTTGAAGTTTCCATCACCTTTTCTTTAAATATGGCAAGTGTTTAATAAGGTTTTATAATTTACACATCTAATTCTAGGAGTCCCTTATGAAACTGCATGAAACACAGTGTTTCCCAAACTGTGAGGGATACCTCCCTTGAGGAAGTGCAGAGAGAATTCAAAGGAAGTGTGAAGAAATTTTCAGTTACATTTTTACAATAAATCCATTTCATTGCATCGTTTTCATTACTCATTAATATTCATTTTGGTGTATTTATTTTTAAGAGAGGTGAACACATTAAAATATATTAAAGGGACATGTGATGGTTAAAAAAATTAGTAATTCCTGTTATAAAATGTAACTGCCAATTTAGTTTAATTATTTTTTCAAACTACTGACAAAAACCCTAAAGAGTGCCAAGATTCAACTAAAATACTGAGTACTGACGCCATAATAATTCAACATTCAACAAAAAGACTAACTAATGGGAAATTTTGTTGCAATAACAAAAGAGAACATATATTTCTCGTGATTTAGTTTACTCTTTAATCAGAATTATTTCAGTGAATCTCCAAAAGGGTGATGCAAAGAGACAGTATAAGTCATTTTAAATTCATTTCATAATGCTTCAATGCAACATCCATGCACATTTACTGGTGTGGGGACAAAGCACACAAAAATACCTGTTCTAAAAAAAAATGTTCAAGGCCTCACTTCCAATATAACCAATCACTATTTGACCAGGAAGCAAATCTCACGCCTGTCTCCCTTCATGTCAAATGCTCAATCCATTTTGGTTGAGCAGACATTGACTTAAGCTTGAAACAAAAGTTCTCAACACTCTCTAATATCTGTGTTTACAAAACAGACAAAAAACTGCAAATAAAGAAATCCCATTGAAACTTTTAATGGGTTTGCTTTAAGCCATATCAAAAGGTCTACTATGCTTTGTTTTTCTTCTTTCCAAGCTCTTATCCTAATGGACTGACAGCTGAACACTGCTGATGACTGCTTTCACAGCTACTGTAGGAACTTGACACTATTTTTTAATCCCTGAAAGGGACTATTAGATAAATATAGGTAGTCCTCAATGACTGCAATTGGGACAGTCAACTCTTTCACTAAGCAGCAAGTTCATTAAGTGAAATAACACATGATTGTGCTGGATGTATAACATCAGTTCCACTATGGTCATTAAGCAAATCATCCAAGTGCAACATCACATGACCACAGTTTGCAAATTACTGCAGGTTTCTCCATTGACTTTGCCGTTGGAAGCCAGTTGTGAGGCTTGCAAATTTATTTTATTTATTTATTTTGGTGAGGATGCTGTGGCCATTGTAAATGTGCACTGCTTGCAAAGCGCACAAATGGCAAACACGTGACTATGGGGATGTTGTGATAGTACTAAGTACAAAGATAAACCAGACAGGAAAGGAGACCAAAGAATTAAGTTATGGAATTCTTTGTTTTAACTATAAGTTTGAATAACTTTTGAATATTTCTATATTTCATAAGTGAATACTGCATGAACTTCCAGGTCAAGTTCATTTTTCAAGTGTTTATCGTTGATTATTAAAGTCCAGGAGCTTGAGTAAACCACAAATCATTTTTCAATTGGAATCTCAATTTTATAGAGTCAAATTTTTAATGAAGTAAATAAAATCAGGTATGCCATTGGTAAAATTTTATACATAGAGTAATTCTCTTTATGGGTAGCTGTGTTTGCCATTCTAATGTTCTCTCACATTTGCAGCTACTATGCAGTTACTATATGTCCCTAGCATGCCTGTTAAGGGTTAAATATACAGCTTGTTGAATACTTAACCTTTCTTAAAACATATGGCTTTGTACTTCAAGGGCAGATTCCTGAAGGCAGGCAGAATATTGATAGCTGGCAAAAAAAAAAAAAAAAAGTTTTGGGAACGGGCACTTTAAAACATCAACTGCACCTTAGAATGTTTACCTACCCTGACTTCTGATTTAAGGAGATTTAGAGGTTGCAGAATACAAATGTTTTTTTCAGCTGCCCTAACAGAAAAGGGGGAGGGGAGAATAGACCCTTATCTAAATTCACTCTAAAGGGGGATTCAAATGAAATAACGTTTTGTTTAATTAACTAAGACTATAACTTTTAAGGGAGTCTTTCCAATTAATGACTGTAGTTGGAAAATTTATACCATGCCATTCCCACATATCCAATACAAGGGGTATTGAAAAATATATGAATGTAATATATGGCCTTTTAAAATACAATGTAGGTTACAATTATTTCACTAGCATTTAAACACGCCATATATACATCTCTAGCCTTCAAGTAAACTTCCATTCAACTGAACTTTTTGAAAAATTAGCAAATCATCATCTACTCCATTTTAGCATTTAAATAACCTAATTCTTTGGAAAGTGTTTGGCAAAAGCATTGTACAGGAATCCTAGAAAACAGTCAAGCCAACATTAAAATATCTGGCAGTTCCCTTTGACTTTACAGTAGAAAAGCAGCATATATAAGGGATGATTAAGCAATTTTTGCACAGGGCTTGCCTAGGCAACCATTTCTGTCCACAGCTGGTTACATGCTGCCGTGTTAACCAGAAAATAAAAGTCTCTTCTTGTTTAGAGTATTTTCCTTCTAGAACTGTAAGGAATAATTAACATAAATGTAGTACTTGATGAAACCAATGCCTCAAAACTTTAGCCTGGTGTTTAAACTAGCAGGGCAATTTTTACTTTTTTTTTTAATCTGATTTATATGCCGCCCTTCTCCGGAGACTCAGGGCGGCTTACAATGCGTTAAGCAATAGCCTTCATACTTTTTTGTATATTTATACAAAGTCAGCTTATTGCCCCCACAAACTGGGTCCTCATTTCACCTACCTTAGAAAGGATGGAAGGCTGAGTCAACCTTGAGCCTTGGAGAGATTCAAACCAGCAGTATATTGCAGGCAGCTGTGTTAATAACAGGGTGCTTAAACCACTGTACTATCAAGGCTCGTGTGTGAGTTTTAAATTAAGAACTGATAATTGGTAGTGTATTTCCATGCTTATATCATATAAATACCAACAATGATTTCACCGTCATGAGGATGGATGTGGGACTAGGTTATGAAATATATAACGTGTAGAGGAGAAGAATATATATAGATATGTAAAAGAATAGAAATGAAATGTCAAATATAAGATATGATCTATGTATATGAATATGTTATTATGGTTTTAATTGTTTTTATAATTGTTTGATAATTTAATAAAGTTTGTTTAAAAAAAATCAATAAACTAGCAGGGCGAGAGCTCAATCCCACTGTATTTTGTAGGTGCCAGTTGAAAGCGGTCTCTCTCTGCCAACTGGATTTATAAAAAAAACCAGGCAAGAAGTCCCAAAATACAGTAGTGTTTGAATGCTTTGACCTATGCTGACGGAGAAAGGGGTCATGAGATCACCCCATCCCTGGAACAATTACATCCTTATAGGACTCAACAAGCTGAATCAGCTCTGAGCCAATTCTTCTTCAATGCCCATCATACAGAAACATGTAATATTCTACCAGATCATGTTAATCAGGCTTACTTGCAAATTCATAAATTACAATTGCTCAATAATGTACAAAATTGCTTTTATGTATATCTTGCAGCTCATAAAACTCATCAGGAATTAAAAAATACAATCAGAAAATGTTGTAAACAATTATATATTACACAGATGACTATGTAGTAAATTAGAATTGAAATAACATTGAATTATACCTCTAGGGCACAGGTGTCAAACTCCCCATGTCATGTTGCCGTCATGTAATGTTTCACGACGGTTTTCCCATTCGTGGAGCTGGGGTGGGCATGGCCTTCACGTGACGCATCTGGCTTATGGGCCGCCAGTTTGATCTTTAGCCTAATCCTTTTTAAAATTCATACATTCGTATCTATACTTCTTGGGATAATTCACACATGCACATAACTGAATACAGAGTCATAACATGAATTGTTCAGTTTTGACTTTATTTCTTGTGAGAGTGTTTATTATTATAAGCCATGGTTTGCATCTTAGCATCTTGCATAAACTCCTATAACTGTTGCATAGTCAATAAAAGAGCACTAAAAAACTATTGCTGGCAGAATGGATGAAACCATTAAATTTCTTCATTACTTTCACTGACCAATACAGAAACAGCCCCCTCGAAAAATGCTACAGCTGGAACTCATAAAGTAGACATATGAAAAAAAACTAAGGAAATGATATCAAACCACTGTTTTGCAATTATAATGTATAAAGCTCTAGTATGATTGAATATGAAGACTGCCAGCTAAATAAGCAATGAGAAATTCATCAGCTAACAATAGGAGCTAAATTCTACAAACTCTTCAAATCAAGGTATCTTCCTATTAATTGTATCCATCACAAACTAAATCACACCAAGATGACAATACACATACTGTGAAATCACATCACCACATAAATGTCACCATTATTGTACAAATTTGCATCTCCCTTGTTTGGCTGTCAAAGTTTCATCTGTTGTATCCTTCTCCCATCCTTTCATGGATTGTCCTATTCCCTGGGTAGATTTTTTCAATCTTTCAACTCCTCTCCCACACTTGAAATACGTTGTCTGTGTTTTGCATTAGTCAAACGCAGCAGACTTCCTTGGACTGAACCAAATTTGTTTACCATGCTACATAGAAATTCTGCAATATGTCTTCAGGTGAAACAATCAATGCAGAGCAGTTCGCTTTTGCTTGGGATTGAGGATTTCATCAAATGTTAGGTACATTGCCTAAGATGCCCAAACACTGCTGTACTATTAAAAGACAAAGTGTAGAGAAAAATAAAATAATGACATGAAATCATATACAGGTAGTCCTCGACTACAACAATTCGTTTAGGGACCATTCAAAGTTACAACGGCACTGAAAAACCATCCCCATGGTCACATGATTTCCATTCAGATGCTTGACAACTGACTCACACGTATGAAGATTGTGGTGTCCCGTGATCCCCTTTTGCGAACTTCTGACAAGCAAAGTCAATGGGCAAGCCAGATTCACTTAACAACTGTGTTACCAATTTAACAAGTGCAGTGATTCACACTTAACAAAAGTGGCAAGAAAAGTCACAAAATGGGGCACTTAGCAAATTTCACTTAACAACATAAATTTTGTGATAGTAAGATGAGGACTACCTGTATCTCCCAAGAAGTACAATGTGGCAGTAGTCTATTTTAAAATTATTGATTTTGATGAAAAGCTATATAAACCAAAAGGTACTATCATGCCTTCTAAAATATTAGACAGAATTTTAATCTTACTTGTAAATCCTGTAAATCCTATCCATAAACCAAACATTGCTTATTTTAAATAATGCCACATGTTATTCTGCACAGTGTAAGATATCATTGTTATTATTTACCATATTTAAATACCAAGTTTGCCACGGCAATGTAGACACAATAAGCAATTCCAAATCTCTATCTGATTCTTTCCTATAGGTGAGCAAAAAGTATATTTGCTCTTCGATATATAAGAAAGAGCCTAGTAATAACAAAAACTGGGGGGGGGGGTTCTTTGTTTGATTCCCCCAGCTTTTTCTACTTGAAAACTTCTTTCTTCAATAAATCACAAGTAGCCATGGTCATAGAAAATAGCAAGCAAATTAAATGACAAAGATAAAAAAAAAATCTCATATAAACAAGAAACTAGGTTAAGTAAACATATACAGTAGATTCAGCTATAAATGGATAAAGACCTGCTCTTTATAATGGCATACCGGTAGTTTCACATTTTCAGTTATCACCTGAATATAAACAGAAGACTTGCTTGTTTTTACAAGAATCATTATGAGGAAATACTGAAGTTGGGAAAAGGGAAAATAATATTTAAATAAAATATATTACTTTTGGTCCTTTATGTTTCTGCTTTTATAGTGAGTAAACTCTATAATGGTACTGATAAAGGAGAATGTTTGTGGTTCGAGGGTGAAATGAGAGGTCTTCGATGCTCTCTGAGCTTGATTGTTCTAATGCTCCCTACTAGCACTGATGATATTACATAGTTTGGGTAATGAAACACTTGCAAGAAAATAACCAAATCCAGAGAACCACAAGGATGTATTAGTGGTATAACAAATGTGATGTATATGCACAGCATACAGTTGCCACAAATGTCTTAAGACAATTAATTTTAAATAGTTTCATTTCCACCAAATATGGGAACATTCTATATATTGGCTTATATATACTTTTGTTATTGGTAGGCACTTCATATAATTTAAAAGATAAATTTTGCAGTAATCATGTGAGACTTCTACATTCGAGACCAGAAATTGCCAGGGCAACAATTTATTTAACATAGTCAAGATTTTCGCTGTTATCTTCCTTCCAAGTATTTTAAGGGTGGGTGGAAGAATGGAAATCCATGTGTTCTTTAGAAACCGAATACAGGCTTTATTTTTGAATAACAGACTGAAATTCAATTCATGGTATTGTCAGTATTCCCCCATATTTTGTCTAGAAGAAATCTGTCAAGGTTAAAAATCCTTCTCACACTCACTTATAGGATTTCCGATAATCCCGTAGACTTTTTTTTTTTTTTTGAATAAGTGGTATCATACCTATACTGCAAACTGCTTGTAAATTTCATTCATTCACAAAAGTAGGTTTCTATGCAGCAGGTGAGAGAATTTCAATTTGAATAATACAAAATATCGCACTTAACTAGAAGTTTTGGCTCAATTGTTGTCGTAAGTCAAGAACTATCTGTATTCTTCTAGGTCCTTCATTTCTTTCTTGTATTTCATGTCTTACTGTGGTCAGGAACTCTTGCTCTTTCCTTAAATTTTCAAATCTTTGACCATCTTAGTTTGCTGCCATTATAATTTGTTGTTCTTGCAATCACAGTCGCTAGAAACTATGGAGCATGGAATGAATCAGGGTAGAAATATCTTCTTGCACAGGGAGGTAAAACAATACAATTTTTTCTTTCCGAAATTGACAGGTTCATCTGCCTGGTATAAAGATAAATATACCACCAGTATGCTATTACCGGCTAGACCAATGATGTGAGAAAGAAGAAGCTTCAAACATTCCTGGTCATGGTTTATTTTGCTTTCTCTCTGGATGGAATTCTATATTCAGCTATCAATTAACACAGAATGAAATCTTCAGAAGATAGAACGTTACTTATTCAGTCCAGTTTTGTGTTCCCTTAGAGAAATGAATTATAATAGCAATAGCACTTAGACTTATATACCACTTTATTGTGCTTTTACAGCTCTCTCTAAGCGGTTTACAGAGTCAGCATATTGCCCCCAACAATCTGGGTCATTTTACCCACCTCAGAAGGATGGAAGGCTGAGTCAACCTTGAGCCGGTGCGATTTGAACTGCTGAACTGCAGCTAGCAATGAGCTGAAGTAGCCTGCAGTACTGCACTCTAACCACTGCACCATCTCGCCTTTAATAAAAGTTTTAAGGTCTCCAGAAATTGACATCCAGCTAGACTGTAACTGAAGTAACATAAAACCTCAATAATTACTAACAATTTATATCTTTGTTCACTATACCTATATTCTTCCAATTCTTACCTTCAAACTACTATTCTAAGGCCATTCTTTATTATGCTAATAAACCTGTAGATTTACTACAGTCAAAATATCTATGACAGCAAGCAAAATTTGCTAGCAATAAACATCTAATTGGGTACCATTTTTATTTACCAATCTTTTAGTATTTACTAGGTGAATTTTCACAGTCAAAAATACAAATACTGTTAGTCACCTAAAGTTGGCTAAGTTAAGGAAAACAGAATTCCCTAGCAAAAACAATTTAGAAGATGGTAGGAATAGCATTTCAGTTTGGAAAATAAAAGGCTATATTTTGAATAAATTTGTAAAGCAAATGGTTTCCATTACCCATTTCTAACTCATTCAATTGCAGACTTTTTGGAAATTGTCATGATACAAGTAAACTCAAAACAGAATGTACCCCAATGTATTCTCCAAATAGGGATTAAAGGTTAGTAATTATAATCAAAATAAGGAAGTACCTTTCTTAGCTTTAAAAAGATGCAAAGTTTATATACTCCCCAAAAACTGAAATAGTTTTGAAACTTTAAGCAGCTGATGAAATCAAGCTCCAGTTGTGAGCGGACAGCACTACTGAAAGCAATATATTTCTTTGGAATTTAGAGAAATAATTCACTGCTTCTTGCTGTTCATTTAGCATCAAATTATTGTTTCTACTATTCGGCCAGTATTCAAAGATGTATTTAACTATTAACTAAAAAGGCAGTTACAGCTTTAAAAAAGTATTCAAATTTAATCATGATATTTTCTAAAATTAGAACTAAAGCATATATTTCAAGGATCTAAAGCTATGGTGAAATGTTAAACTGAGAACATCCTTTGAAGTGAAAGGTATGTCCCTGACACATTAATTCAGGCAGGATGATTAAGAAATGCTTTAAAACTTCCATCATGCCAAACCCAACTCTGACCTTTACAAGGAACTCTCAGGTCTCTTCAACAGGAGCTAGGTATTTTGTCAAAGCAATTTACTAGACCTATTAGCTTTGTCACTCTTTAATTTGATGAAACGGTTTACAAAATTGTCCTATACACTCTTTGATGACAATGCATGTGGATGAACTATTCTATAATTTTTTTAAAAAAATCTACAGTAGAACATAATATCTGAGAGTTCACCCACTGATCTCCCTGCAATTAGAACTGCTGTGTTCTTTTGATCAGGAGTGCAATTTTCTTACATATATTTACTTTCTTTATCTCCGCATCACCTCATTTCTTTCCATTAAAGTTGAAACACACCCTGGAGCGTGTTGCAGTGAACACACCCATAGTTCATAAAAACAGTTCCAATTCTTTTTTTTTTCCTTCTTCTCTTTCCCTTTTAACTATGAATCATCTGTGCAGATGCATATCATACGTGTTGTCATTTACAACTACAATCTAGTAACTGAATTGTGCTTTTGTACATTCCACTCTTTAATTCAGAAATCACTGTGAACCTAATTTCAACCTACCTGTTAATATGATTAAGAAGTAGTGTGCTAGATTGTCTAATGTTCAAACTTGGGGCCAAATCTAAAAGGTTCAACTAAGTGATTCATGTGTTTCCACGTATCTCCTTCTGTTTTATGGTACCTAAGCACACATGAATCTGAAACGGGAACCAATATGGTAGCATTGTATTTTCATTTCACTGCTCACTAGTTGCGATGTGCTCACTAGTTGTCATCATGAAATAATAGATTCGAGAGTTAGATCTGCAAGTCCCAGTTTGAATAAATATGGAAAGGAATCTGATTAAAAGAAAATATGCCTTTCTTATCACAAGAATTTAGAAATGAGGATCTTCTTCAAAGTGAAAGACTTGAGTGAAAACACACCAGTAAACCTTGCATATGATCGCTGTGTGTACTGTTGCACATGTTTAAGTTGAAATGTCCTTGGAAAGGGTCCAGAAATTGCAATTATAGAAAAGCAGCAGCTAAAGTGCTAGCTGGTGCGATATACGGACATCGTATGATTTCTGAACTGAAGGACCTACACTGGACAAACTCTACTTGATACAATTGAAATTCCTGTGTTATTGCTTTTCCCAATACTGGTAGTCTTCAACTTACAACCATTTGTTTAGCAACTGTTTGAAGTTACAACAGCCCTGAAAAAAGTTACTTATTTAAATGTGCAACTTGTTTTTCACATTTATGACCATTGCGACTATTCACATTGGACCCA
Organism: Pituophis catenifer annectens; assembly: GCF_029215685.1. Lineage (NCBI taxonomy): Eukaryota > Metazoa > Chordata > Lepidosauria > Squamata > Colubridae > Pituophis > Pituophis catenifer. The sequence continues at coordinate 147,511,019 of NW_027256883.1, forward strand.
TTACAATCATTGCAGCATCCCCAAGATCATATGATAAAAATTTGGATGCTTGGCAACTGACTAATATTTATGAAGGTTGCAGTTTCCTGGAGTCATGTGATCATTATTTGCGACTTTTCTACAAGAAAAGTCAATGGGAAAGCCAGATTCACTTAACAACTGTGTTACTAACTTAACAACTGCAATGATTCGCTTAACAACTGTGGCAAGGTAGGTCGTAAAATGGGGTAAAATTCATTTAACAACTGTCTTGCTTAGCAACAGAAATTTTGGGTTCAATTGTGGTTGTAAGTCAAAGACTACCTGTATGAATCTGTCCAGTTACTAACATCAATAGGAAAAATCGTGTAGGAAAGAGCCCCACTACCAAAAGTTTGGGAACCAGGTACCCTGGAAAAGTGTGAAAAATGATCATGTCACTTTTTTCAGTGCTATTGTAACTTCGGTCACTAAAAGAACTGTTGTACGGACTACTTGTACAAACTTTTCATATAATTAGAACATGATTGTGCAAAGTTTATGTCTGTACAGACAACCAACATATCTCCTGCAATGTAAGTATGGTTTTTTTATACATCCCTATAATGACAATAATATATTGTTTATGATAATTAGGGCTATAACTCAATTATTTGAATTTCAGAGTACAAAGGAGTCATTATGCACAACTTTGGAACTGTTCATCTTATGAACATATTAATTAACCAGTATTTTCTGTTAAATTAATTTTGTGTTCAGTTTTATATTAACTATGAATATAAGTTCATGCCAGGGATGAAATATACTTACCTTCCCTACTGGTTCGGAAGTGCGCACTCTGCATGCACGCACATACTTCATTCGCGTGTATCACCTGCGCGCCTGGACCCTCTGCACATGCGCAAAGCCTTCTGTGCATGCGCAGAGGGTCAAAAACAGATTACTTCCTGATTAAAACCAGGAAGTAACGACATCCAGGTGGGTGGGCAGAGCCTCGGGCTGCCGCCGCTATTGGTTCTCCAAACCACACACCGCCACCACTACCAGTTCATCCAAACCGATAGCATTTCACCCCTGGTTCATGCCCAATGATCATGGCAATAAATTTTTTAAAAGATGATTTAATCTAATATTTCCACCATATATATTCCACAGGTCTAAATTCTCACTAGCATCTCTTCACATCTGTCTTATTTTTGAACATTTCTAGTGATTCTATAAAGTAGAGATTCCCGTGTTCCTTTAGCAAGCATTTGAACATGGCCTTCTTTAGGAATTTTTCTGCAATATTCAACCAAAATTAGTGCAGCTATAACTTAAGCCCATTCTTTCTTTCTCGTTATCTTACCAGCCTTGAAATAGTTACATGGCTTATGCCTTTCAAAAGCTTTTTAGAGAACAATTTTCCCATTAATCTTATAGCCTTCTGGACAATATAAATGTGACTGGCCTCTTGCCATGTCTTTAAAGTAATCATTGTTCCTGTGGCTTTCCTGTGAATCTTCAGCAATTTGACTGCATTAAGTGTTTCAGTTAACAGAATCCAAAACAGCATTTGTTTTGCATTGGTTCTAAAAAAACAATTTCATTCATGTTGAAGCAATTTCCCTCTTTCCAGTTGTTACAAAGGGAAAGGATTCCATTTGGAAGCAAAATTTCTTTAACACAGAGGTTTGCTATCATATCTTTCCAAATGCTTCAAAATCTGGGCCTCTAAACAGAAGAGCTTAATTAACATGCGGCAATCATTCAAATCTCCAAAACTTCCAGAATTTAAAAAAATCATCCCAATTATTGTTTTGAAAAGAATCAAAGCTCGCTTAGGTTCAGCACTGACACGAATCTTGATCTTTCAGTAATTCTCATCCAATCTCATTTTGGTATCAACTGCACAGCCCGAATGATAGGATACAAATACAATGTTGAACTAAAGTGAGAAAACTGTAAATCTCCAAATGGTGCTGGACTAAAACTCCTATTCTTGATAGCTGGGAATGCTGGTGAGATTGGTGTCATTAGTATTCAACATTATCCTGTAGGCAAAAGGTCTGCATCCATATTGAACAATTTTCAGTTTTGCTTACTTTCTGCGCATTTGTAATTCCATGGTTGTGACTCAGATGTCATTATTTCTTTTTCTTTTTTTCACTTTTTCTAAAATATTGTAAATAATGAAATAAAGGAATTAACTGCTGATTGTGTTGTTATTGCCATGAAGAGTATGAGAGTGTGATGGTTTTTTAATGGCTTTTTTAAAAAATGGGATGTATTTTTAAAGGTTGTAAGCCACCTGTAAGTCACTTTGTTGGGTGGCGATATAAATTTGTTTAATAAAATAAAATTATTTCTTATTATGAATCTCTGAAAAAAAATCGCAGTGCTGACTTGCTTTTGTTGCTCTTTGATAATCAGAAGGTAAGCAAGTTAGCAGTTACAGCTGATCAAGTATGCATATTTTCATTCCATTCCTTTCTCTGAAAAAGAAAGAAAGATTCCACATGTGCGCCTGCCAGTACAGTGATAAAACTGTTAACACCACATTTTTCTGTGAAAATTGCATGTGTCCAAAAATTCAGAGAACAAGCTGCACTCTGATCCCATCAGTGCTTCTTTTATATTGGAGCCAAGTAACATTCTTTGATAACAGTTTCATCTCCTGAATGGGGTAAATCACTATTTGCTATCTTACAAAAACTGCCTGAAATAAGGCAAGGCTTTAGAAGCTAAATATCTATGCAGTATGAATTGCCCTGCAACTGTTGCTCAGTACAAATATTTTTTCTTTTTACTGTTTTGAGAATCACTTTATGAATTCTACATAATCCTAAAAATCAATGTATCATTTCAGCATAACTATATTTCAATTGAAAAATGTTCTTCTGCAATTTGTTTAGACGTTCATAAAAGAGTTTTTTGCACATCATGCCTAGGCTTGTCCGTTATCAGATCAGTTTTAGCTCAGTCCACTACTAACCATTAGAATCTCAATCTATATCTAGCCTTCTCAACTCATCCAGGGTATGTGGAACACCAAGAAGAAAAATTATATGACCTATGAGCCGCTTTTTGAAATATAATTCAGTACAAAAGAAAAAAGAAAATTATGTTATATTGTACGAAAGAAAGAAAGAAAGAAAGAAAGAAAGAAAGAAAGAAAGAAAGAAAGAAAGAGAAAGGGAAAGGGAAAGGGAAAGAAAAAAAGAGAGAGAAAGAGAATGTGGAAAGCTTTTATGAGGTAAAAATGTTGTGTGTGTGTGTGAGTATATGTGCACACATACACACCACCTACCAGGAACTGGGTAAAACAGACACCTGTTTGCTACTAGTACAACTCACTTTCATTTCTCAGAATATTATTTTGAACATTCCATTTCCCAACCAACTTTTTAATTAAAAGAATCAAAAGCAACTAATCTCGCCTACAGTCACTATATTCCTGAGCACAGTGAAAGCTTGTTCCACAATTCCCTGAGGTGACCACTCAGATCTCAATTCTTTTTCTAAAGCCCATTTCAAAACCACACATGGGAATAAGTGTCTGCACCCAAAAAAGAATTCAAAAATACCTTAGGTACAGAATTCCTTTTCTTGCTAGCCACAGAGTATAAGTACATTGTGGAATGAGAAAATCAGGGCTGAAGGCCCATCCCAACCTTAAACTCACTGGGTAGCTTTTGCTAAGACATTAAATTGCAGGCTTTATAGTAGGAATAATGAATTATCAGAAGCTGTGATTGAATAAAAAAATCACATTAGTTACTGACATGCTAATCAATGAAAGCCTTTTAGAAGTTCCATATATGATAAACACACTATGCACATGTTATTTCAGGTGAGCAAAACATGCTCAGGCACTTCATCATGCTCCTGCATGTTTTGCTAATAATTTACTTAGTCTTTATCTCTATGTCTGCCCTGTCCAATTAAAGCTCCATTTAAATGTTTTATAGCACTAACCTATATATTTTAATAGTCTAATTTCCCATAGAATCTCTCTTCCATTGTTATTGCCTCACCGTTCTGGTTTTTTTTCCAGCTTTGAATCTGACAAATGCACACTTTGCAATCAGCTTAATCATCTGTCTTGAAAGTTATTTCATTTGGTTTTGATAGCATTGGAGTGGGTGACAGCAGGATTTTCCTGATATTCTTTTGATACAGAATAGCAGCAATTGAAGCAGTACCTAGGCTTTCCATTTATCTAAGACTTTCTTTGCACTACTGGGGTTGGTAAGTGGTCTCTTTGTATACAGGTGGCCTCAATTGTGGTCATAGGTTGAGGATTACCTGTATAAAAGCTTCACAACTTTACAAGCATTTCAGAAAATAAGGTGCAATTCGGCAAAGATTAGATATTTTGTTATCTAGAAATATATTTTTTTTTAATCTTGGTATCTCAAGACTTTAAGCTTTTTAAAAACTTTTCCAAACAGGTCAAAATGTGTTGTTGGAATATGACTTCCAGAATATCTTATCACAATCATTCTGGCTATGTATGATAGGGATAATAATTCAGACTTCCATATTACTACTAAAGTTCTTTGCTTCATCATCATTTCTCTACTATGCTTTAAAAGCATTATAATAACTTTTAAAATCAGGAAACTGCATATACAACTATTATTTTTATACTGAATTTCAGTAATGGAAATTCAGCCATTGACCATCAGTATTTCATCTCAATTTTCTGAATCTATCAAGAACTGAATGGCATTATCAGTACCGTGTTTCCCTGAAAATAAGACCCTGTCTTATATTTCTTTGAACCCTAAAATAAGCGCTTGGCCCTATTGGGCTTATTATCAGGGAATGTCTTATTTTGGGAAAAACAGGGTATTTTACTGGTTATGATAAAAATAGCATTCTACCATAATCATGGCTCAGCAACAGTTTAATTTGGGGGACTTGTATTCTCAGCAATAGAATGTAATCGAAGTTAGAACCTTTTCTTTGACATTTTTAAAAATAAGGTTCTGCAAATAACTACTCAGAAGCATGTCTTACAGAGTTTAATGACACTTAGATGAATTTGTATAAAATTACAGCACTGACCTTGTTCTAATTTCAAGAGCAAAATGTTTGACTTAAGATTTTTACTATATGCATGTCAAAATTCTTGCAGGAAAAAAGCCCAAGCACCTTAAGTGTTAGATTGCAATGAAATTCTGAAATAAATTGCAGTCCTCGCTTTTAAGCTTATCTATTAATTTTAAACTTGAATTGGCTTTGTTTTAGAGCATAGACCTTTCCAGCTGTTCCTCAGGATTGTTTTAAAGTTGGAAAAGAAAAGGTAAAGAATATATTTGAGATTTACTGATGGATAAAGCAACAAAGAAATGTTGCTCCCACAAGAATGCAAAGTAAAATCTGGAAATCTGATTAAGGAGAGAATTACCAAACCAGTTCTTACTTTAAAATGACATTCTATCCTAGCTTGAGACTAAAGTCCTTGAGGAATTCTGTCTATCCCAATCAACAAGACTTCAAAGTGGCCTGCATTTTTCCTATTTAATTCATCTGCTTTCGAAGAGTTCTGCTTCCTAGTCAATCATGATGGGATTTAGGATAAAATGTGAAATATGGCCCAAAATTGGAAATTATTTTCTCTGTTCAGAAGTTAAAGAGGGATAAGAATGTTTCATATATACCGCAGTAAAACTGAAATGTCCTGTTATTTTATGGTAACACAGATATTTAAGAAATTAATATTACATTCCAATTCCCAAATTAACCAAGTAATGCAGATCAAAAACAGCAGTGCAAATGCTGTCATTTTATGTAAGATATAAACGTTAATATTAATCTACCACTCCTAAAAGTTGAATTAACATGAGCACAAGCAAAAATGTACTCATTTCCCTTTACTAAACTGATCTATCAACTCTGGAATAAGTAGATTTGTCAAATCTGGCTATTTCTTTAAAAACATGTAAAAATCTCCACTTAGGGCAACATCCATCCAATCTTGTTGAACTCAGAAGTTATACAGAACTAGACCTGGTTGTAACTTGAATGGACTTCACCAATATTTGGGTAGCAAGCTAAACAAAACATATCCTAAAACACCACAGCTGGACAAATTGCTTCTGAACTACTGCTAAGAAAACTGGAGTTATAGCAATATAAGCATCAAAAATCAAATACACTCTCAAAATTTCTTTTATCAGGCTTAACACAATTCAGACAAAATACATTATTTTCGTTTGCCACAAATACTGAGCCAATTCATAAAATTACACAAACCCATATTTGCACTATATACCACATAATTACAGATCTATAAAATTCTTTCTAGCTATGCACTCCATTGATCTTACCCCCTGCTTTACTTTTTAGTGCTTTTAAGGTAGCAAGTCTTCAAATAATTGAAATTTCCATCTTGTCTGACTCAGAAATCTATGCTCAGGTTTAAATTAAGCTAGGATTTTAAAGCAGAGTAATCATAGCTTTGAATGAAAGAATAAAATATAGGAACACAACTTTTCTGAGTTAACATTTTTGTCTGATTAAAAAAAGGTCATAAGACTTGTTGTATGGCAACTTAGTATGCAGAAATACAATTATGCTAGCAGTGATGATGTTATCGGTATCTAGTTAGAATAATGAAAAATTTGCAAGAAAACAAGCAAGCTCAGAGAGCACCAAGGACCCCTCAAATACAATTATTTTTCACTCAAATTTAATGGCAGGCAGGCAGGCAAGCAGATATCACCTATTTCTAGTTTTCACTGTATTATGTATTGATGTCTCAAATGTTCAAAACAATTATTTGCCCCCATGCCAGTTCGAAGTAAATTCTGTAAGGTTTTTCATTTTGCTTAATTTTTTAACTAACATCAGTATCTGGCTCGTTTTTATGTACTGTACATGTAATCAGAAGATTGAATTCTGGGAATCTAAGTCCTTCAATAATACTTTCAAGCTGCCAAAATTGAGTGACACTGCGTTAGAGTATTCAATTTACATTTCCCCTATCAGCTTTCACTATTATCAAGAGTGTCCACAGAGTGTGGTCTAAAAAGTTAAGATGCCCATGGTTGGTGTGATCAAAGCTCTGCCTGTTTTTTATGTCCCTTACATATCTTTATCAGTTGTGTACAGATACAAAACCCTTAAGAACATCATTCCAATAGCTCAGTGTTTCTCAACTTTAGTAGCTTGAAGATGGGTGGACTTCAACTCGCAGAATGCCCTGGCCAGCAGCGCTGGCTGGGGGATTCTGGGAGTTGAAATCCACCCATCTTCAAGCTTCCAAGGTTGAGAAACACTGCAATAGCTGAAGTCACTTTATTGTGAAACCATGTAATCAATAACAGCACACTTTTGATTTTTTTTTTGGTACGTTTAGGCAAATGTATACTTTATTTTTAATGGAAAGGATTTCAGGATGTTTTCCAAGTTTTAAGAAAATCAAAACATTTGTAAGTATATGTTACACCTAAACAAACTTGACTGTTTTTTAAAACTTCACAGTTGACTACAGTATTTCTATTACAAATATTGTGACATAGAGAACATTTAGGGATATTATTTCTGAAATAATGTGCACTGAACCTGTTTTGTAAAATAGCTTGTTAAATAGTCATCAATTTAAGCTGTTAATTTAATAACCTTATTATTAAAAAAAACCAACTTCAATAAATAAGTTCAAGATTACAACTTCAGAGAAATTTGAAGAAATTATGTACTACTATTAAAAAGAATCTTTTTTAAAAATAAAAATATTCTCTACATAAAGTGTCAGGATTTCCCTGGGGAAAAATTACTTCTGATGCAAACCCTATATATCTGGAACATATACTCACAAAAAGCAACCCAGGATAGTCCCAGTAACATGATAAACACAAAGAGACTGAGATACTATAACCTAGTATTTTTCAATTTTGGCAACTTTAAAATATATGAACTTCAACTTATAGTATTGCTGGCTGGGGAATTCTGGAAGTCCACAGATCTTAAACTTGCCAAAGTTGAAAAACCCGACTATTAACCTATGTTTTGAGAACAAATTGATTCTATTTTTATTTTTAAGATCACATCAGTTCATATTCTTCCCACTTAGAAAGCAGCATTACATTATTAAAAGTATGCATGCATTTCCATTAAATTTAGGACCAAAACACTTGTTAGTGATTATGTACCATATTTTTCAGAGTATAAAACACACCGGAATATAAGACGCACCTTAGTTTTTGGGGAGGAAAATAAGAAAAAAGCTGATTGGTGGATGGATGGATCGGCCTCCCGGAATAACCCCAATCAGCTGTTCCCAGTAATAATTTTAGTAACAGGTTTGTTGGTTGTGAGCTCTGTGCCTTGCTTTTTTTTCTGCCTCTGAAACTTCTCAAACTGTTTCAGAAAAAAACTTTTTTTTTCTGAAAGCCTCCAAAACAGAGCTTCAGAAAAAAAGCCTTTTTTCTTTCAGAGGCTTTTATTCTGAAGGACTATCTGTATTCTGTTCAATCTCCTTTCTTTGGTATTGGTGTGTAGATTAACCTCTTCTGATCTGTTGGTTATTGTGTCATTCTCCAGATTTGTTAGCATAGTTCGGTTAGAATCTTTACTGATTCTTCTTTTGTTGCTTGCCATATTATTTTAGATAAAAGCTTTTCTGAGGCTTTTTTTCTGAGGCTTCGTTCAGAGGCTTCTTTCAGCCTCTGAAATCTCCGTTTGGGAGGCTGGGCGGGGCTACAATCGGAGTATAAGATGCACCCAGATTTTTGCCTTTTTGGGGGGGAAAGGTACATCTTATACTCCGAAAAATATGGTAATATGCAACTGACGCTCTTCATTATTTTTGAAAATAACCATGATCCATAATCTCGATAAGGTACAAAGGAAATGTTTAATTATTTCTCTTTCTCCTACCTTTTTGGTCCTTTCTTGAAATTAGTCCCCTCAATATAGAGGGGATTAATAAAATATTCACCAGTGCCTTTTTTTTAAAAAAAGAAGACATAAGGCTAATAATATCTTTCTGTTCTTCCCTAGAAGTCAGTTTTCAATGCTTGTTGCCTCTGTCCTAGTATTTCCAGTGACTAGTAACTACTGAAGTTGTAAATATTCGTAACACTTTAAAAAACAATACTAAATTAAGAGAATGCAAATTTATTACCAGGCAGAAAAAGAAAATGGCTTCAACGTAAATGAATGAAGAAGTTAATTTTAAAGCAAGTACTATTTCCTTGAAAAGTTGAATGACCTCCTAAATACCCCTATTTTCTGCAGCCTGGGGAATTCAGTTTGGCTGCATGTATATGGCTTACAGAAGATTACAGCTACAGCAGTCTGACTGGATATTGCCCCATTCTGACTATGTCAAAATTTATCATATTCAGTGACCTAATCAGGGCTGTCTTCTTTTATCAAGAAATAAAAAGAAAAGTACTAAAGTCACTGTATGATTCTAAAGTCCAAAGACAACACATGGAATCAATTAGATATTACTTTTATTCTGCCTTTATGAAACAGTAGAAAAGGTGGCCTCAAAGGATTTTTAAAGACAACGACTCCCACAATTTGTATTTGGTCTAATCCAGACATAATGAATTTTCAGTGTTGAAATACTCATAATGCTCCTGCTTATATGTAACTTATGATCTATAAAACCTTTAAAAGGTATGTATGTATGTATGTATATATATATATATATATTATGGACAATATTTCAAAATTGTTTTTAAAACAAAAACTTACAGTGTAACTTTAGGACCAATTCCTTTTTAAATCTAGACCAAGGGTGGAAATAATTATACCAATTTACTTTTAAAAATGAATTGACCTAATGTGCATTTCACAAACTTATACAAAAAAAAAGAAAATCAATTTTATATTTCTACAAATATCTCAAAACATTTTTTAGACAAGAGAGAAAAGCACATTGAAATAAATGTATATTAAAAATATATTCGAATTTCCTATTCTATATATTTAACTATATTAGTTCCTTTAATTAAAATACATAATTAAGTTATGCTCAAAATCCTACAAGCTAGGCTCCAGCAGTATGTGGACCGAGAACTATCACAAGTGCAGGCAGGATTTTGAAGAGGCAGAGGAACTAGAGATCACATTGCCAACATACACTGTATCATGGAGAAAGCTAGGGAGTTCCAGAAAAACATCTACTTCTGCTTCATTGACTATGCTAAAGCCTTTGATGGTGTGGATCACAATAAATTATGGCACATTCTCAAAGGGATGGGAGTACCAGACCATCTTATTTGTCTCTTGAAAAACCTATATGTGGGTCAAGAAGCAACAGTGAGAACTGGACATGGAACCACTGATTGGTTCAAAACTGAGAAAGGAGTTCGGCAAGGCTGTATAATGTCACCCTGCCTATTTAACTTATATGCAGAGCACATCATGAGAAAGGCAGGGCTAGATGAATCACAAATTGGAATTAAGATTGCCGGGAGAAATATCAACAACCTCAGATATGCAGACGATACCATTCTAATGTCAGAAAGTGAAGAGGAACTGAAGAGCCTTTTGATGCGGATGAAGGAGGACAGTGCAAAAGTTGGCTTGAAACTCAACATTAAGAAAACTAAGATCATGCCTCCCGACTGTCTCAATTTCTGGCAAATGGATGGGGAAGAAATGGAGGTAGTGACAGATTTTATTTTCCTGGGCTCCAAGATCACCGCAGATGGGGTCTACAGCCAAGAAATTAAAAGACGCTTGCTCCTGGGAAGGAAAGCTATGGCAAATCTAGACAGCATACTAAAAAGGAGAGACATCACTCTGCCAACAAAAGTATGTATAATCAAGGCTATGGTTTTCCCAGTTGCAATGTATGGTTGTGAAAGTTGGACCATAAGGAAGGCTGAGCGTCAAAGAATTAAGGCCTTTGAACTATGGTACTGGAGAAGACTCCTGCGAGTCCCTTGGACTGCAAGGCGATCAAACCAGTCAGTCCTAGAGGAAATCAGGACCATAGGAAACCTGACTACTCTTTAGAAGGATAGATTCTGAAGATGAAACTGAAATACTTTGGCTACTTAATGAGAAGGAAGGACTCACTGGAGAAGAGCCTAATGCTGGGAACAATTGAGGGCAAAAGAAGAACGGGACGGCAAAGAATGAGGTGGCTGGATGGAGTCACTGAAGCAGTTGGTGTGAGTTTAAATGGTCTCCGGGGGATGGTAGGGGACAGGAAGGCCTGGAGGAAAGTTGTCCATGGGGTCGCGATGGGTGGGACACAACTTCGCAACTAACAACAACAACATAATTAAATGTGAAACTGCCATGGTGTAAAGCAAAGTATTAAATTTCCATTAAATTTTGTTTTCAAGAATATTTCTAAACCCCCTCCTAACCCCCCCCTCTTCAAAAAGAGATGGTAGATCATTGCATGCTAGTGGTTTATTTTGTAATATACCTATCTGACCCCAAAATAACCTTGAGACACTAAGCATTATGTGGGGCTGTGTTAGTGGAAAGCAATCTACCCAAATATTTGGGAGCATCTGTACTTACCAACAATCATATTTTTTTGAATACAGATATGCACAATTTTCTGTACAGACTAAGGAAAATATTTACTGTGTATCAGATTCACAAACTTACATTTTAAAAATACAAAACTTACAAAGAGAGAAATGGACATATTTTACCATGGCAAACTTTATTTAATTTTAGTTTCCACTATCTGTCATGCAGTAGTGGGTTTGCTCATGCCTCCCGCAACCGCTGCTACCAGTTCGTCCAATCCGGGGCGAACCAGTAGCAACCCACCACTCCTGTCATGAGTTAAAAAGTAACTAGAAACCATTCATGAATGGACTGAAATCCATCAATCTAACCAAGCAACCTAAAAGCACTTACAAAGAAACAGTTCCACTGAAATCTTTGGACAGAAAGTTCAGATAATGAGACTCATATCTTTTTTGGGGAAAGACCTTTTAAAACTACTTTCTTGTACAAAGAAAGATATAGCTTTGAGAAAGTTAGAGCTGCCAAATACATGGTTCCACTCAACAGTTAAAAGTGTTTCCATCTGGTAATCTGATTTGAAACCAATGGGAGAAACTTTTCAGTGAAATTTGATTGGATTTGTGTCATAAAATACATCTTCAGCATGCAGACTATGATCAAAAAATGAAATATAGTAGGCCGAATTTAAATGATTATCAGGAGGAGAAAAATAGCTACAAGCAGTATTTCAAATTACTTGAGCAGAAATTATAAAAACTCATTTCTGTAGTACTTCCTGTGATTATCATTCTATAAGAGACTGTACATAAAAGATGTTAGAATTTAGTTCCATTTTTCCTCCCACAATATTCAGGCGCAGAGTGAAATATTTCCGTAGGCATATAATCTCAGCATGTATGGGAGCATCCTGAATACAGCTCAATACTTCTGTGAAAATTAAAAAGTGATTTCCTATAAAAATGGACACCGGGAGACAGTTTCCCATCAGAAAAATATAATAGCTGAGAACAGAGAAAAGCATTCACATATTTCTTTCACTACTTTGAGTTCATAGCTGTGTAAAATTCTCACAGTTACTATACAAAACAGAAGTAGATTCAGCCATAACGCAATTAACTGTTCTGTTCAAAGGACTGCTAATGAGATGCTAATGAATTTGGTCAGCTCAGCCAGTTACTAATTAGCTACTGTTTCTGCTGCGGTGGTAAAGTTACAAACACAGTTTTAAACTCCCTCTTTCTTTCCAAAGTAGTATTAATTTTTTAAACTATTTTTCTCTATATTTAATTTTAAACTACTGTATTTTAAATGCTCAAATTTATTGCACTCATAAACATCAGTTTATTTTGAAAAAAATGCTACCTGTTATTGATATAGATTCCCACTCTGAAAACTATTTCTTAAACTTTAGCTAGAATTTTAAGAGAAATTGCTAAATTGTATATCATGTAACTATAATATGCCACTTCTCAGGACAGTTTAATTTTTATACTCTGCTAGTATAAAAGGCAAATGGAACTCAGCAAATGTTCTCTGTTCCATACTAAATAATGATCAATTTTCAAAAAATTGGACAGTATGCAAGGACTCTGAGATTTAATTAAGTAAAAAAAAATCTTTTTTTTCTTAGTATGCACCCAGGACTACTAATATTAATATATTGCTTTCATTGTTTAGAATGTTCTAGTACAATAAACTCTAAATTTAACAGACCTTGATTTTATTGACTTCAGATTTAATGGACAATATCTGGGCCTTCAGCTTTCTCCTGAATTACCATTATTGTATTGGGACTTTCTACTGCGATAATAATTATTATTCAGACATTATTTGTACAGAATTGTATTTCAAGATACCTGGCCACAAAGCAAAAAGCAATTAAAGAGTGAGGCTCATATAACATGTTTACCAAGTCATTGTTTACTCATTAATCTAATTTTCTGGTATTAGCACTTCTTTACCAGGAGCACTTAACAAAAAGCTTGAATGGGGAGGCAGGCGGACTTGCCCTCAGGTACCTGCCCCAGATCATCCTCTTGTTAGCTGAGAGTTGGGAGTTATTCTACAATCCATATTTGGGGAAGCCTACAATACCCCTTTCTCTCATTTTACCATTATCACCTCTGAAGACTATGCCTACTAGAGCAATTAACTGTGCTAAAAGTAAGAAACAGCAAAGGAACATAACAATAAAAAGCTAGAAAAGATACAACAAGACGGTACATTTTATGCTATAAGGTAAAGGTAAAGGTTCCCCTCGCACACATGTGCTAGTTGTTCCGGACTCTAGGGGGCGGTGCTCAACTCTGTTTCAAAGCCAAAGAGCCAGCGCTGTTCGAAGAAGTCTCCGTGGTCATGTGGCCGGCATGACTAAACACTGAAGGCGCACAGAACGCAGTTACCTTCCCACCAAAGGTGGTCCCTATTTTTTATGTGCTTTTGAACTGCTAGGTTGGCAGAAGCTGGGACAAGTAATGGGAGTTCACCCAATTACACAGCACTAGGGATTCAAACTGCTGAACTGCCGATCTTTCGATCGACAAGCTCAGTGTCTTAGCTTTAATGCTATACTAGAGTGTAATGGGAGTTAAATACAGGTAGTCCTCGATTTACGACCACAATTGAGCCCCATATTTTTGTTGCTAAGTAAGACATTGTTAAGTGAATTTTGTTCCATTTTACAACCTTTCCTGCCACAGTTGTTAAGTGAATCATTGCAGTTGTTAAGTTAGTAACATGGTTGTCAAATGAATCTGGCTTCCCACTGACTTTGTCAGAAGGTTGCAAAAAATCACATGACCCCAGGACACAGCAACCATCATAAATATGAGTCAATTGTCATGTGTATGAATTTTGATCACATGACCATGGAGATGCTGCAACGGTTCTATGTGTGAAAAAAGTCATTATTTATTTATTTTGGTGCCATTGTAATTTAGAACGGTTGAACAATGTAAACGAAAGGTTGTAACTTGAGGACTACCTGTAAATCCAATTCATCATTTAACAGGCATTCAGTTTTAATAAGCAACCATCCTTCCAATTAGTTCATTAATTCAAAGTTATTTAACTATTTTTAAAGTTAAAGATGTCCTCTTAAAGGGACACTTGCCTTCAGCCATTTGAATTGCACAAGGATGAAATTATATTCCTTGTCTCAACATTCACAATTTGAGAAAAATATAGCAAGTGGCAAGTTTCAGAAAACATCCTTTTATTTAAACCTATATCCCTGCCCATAACTACCTGCCCAAGATTGAAATAAAATTAGAAAAGAATGTGTTAATTAATGTTAACAATAACTGCACTGTACATTGTACTTTTAAACTGAAGAGAACATTATATTAAATATTTGAAGTGAATGCAGCATATTAGTCGAACAATTTTCTGCGAAACCTAGGAAGACACAGTGTTTTAAAAATTGGAAAAAACCCACAGAGCCACGGCAAAGAAAACAGTACATTTTATGTTATCCTTTTTAAGTTACTGGAATTCATGCTTGGTGAACATGCTTCTTGAATAAATCCTCCCAGGCCATCTTTTGAAGTTATCAAATCCATGATCTGTATCTAAATTAGTTTAATTATGAATCAGCACAGCAAACAATGACTGATTTATTCGTATGGAAGATCTTTTTATCCTCCGCTAATTGGCAGGAATGTGTCACATCTGAGTGCCCATATTACTGTCACTTGTACATTGGTTGGCAAGAACAATGAGGCCTCTTTTGCTGGGCTATGAACATTCACAGGGCTGGCCTTCATTCGGAATTCTCCCCTTGTAGTCAGTTCTGCCTTCTTCTACCCCTCAATACAAACATTGTTATAAGTATATTCTTCAGATATCAGTAAATAACTAAAGAGGCTTACTTACAAGTTAACGGATTCCCCAGCCATACTTGGGAAAGAAAAAGGAACAATAAAAGAGTTTAAACCAGCAAAGGAAAAAGAGGTTTCTGACAAGAATTAAACTAAACAATACTTTGGAAGAGAAACCAGTAGTAATCAAAAAATTAATACAGGGAATCCTCGACTTACAACAGTTCATTTAGTGACTTTTCAAACTTACAATGGTACTGGAAAAATGACTTATGACCGTTTTTCCACAATTATGACTGCTGCAGCATCCCCATGGTCATGTGATCAAAATTCAGATTGGCAATTGGTTCATATTTATGATGGTTGCTATATCCCGGGGTCATGTGATCATCTTTTGTGACCTTTGGAAGAGCAAAGTCAATGAGGAAGCCAGATTCTCTTAGTAACCATGTTACTAACGTAACAACTGCAATGATTTACTTAACAATTGTGGTAAGAAAGCTGGTAAAAAGGGACAAAACTCACTTAACAACTGTCTCACTTAGCAACATAAATTTTGGGCTCAATTGTGGTCCTAAGTCAAGGATTACTGGTACAGTCCATTCTTGCCTTGCCTTTGTTTTTTAATTTATTCTTATAAAATTTATAAGAGAATGGGCATTGGTCCTACCTGAGCGCCGATTCCCTGCGACGAGAATTCAGGTAGGACCAACGCCCATTCTCCAGTGAGGCTGTGGCATTGTCCAGACATGAGACATACCAAAGTTTGGCAGTCCTAAAGGCGGGATGCCAAAGGGCCTGGAGCGACCCCGGCTCGATGCACCTGCTATAAAACTCTCCTTCCGATGGATGCTTCTGCTGAAGCGAAGACATCCAACTTATAATGCCGGATGAAAGGCGAAGGAGAAGACCAGGTGGTCGCCCAGCAGACCTCCTCAGGGGAGGCCTGCGTGGCCCAGGCCGCAGATGTAGCCGCACTCCTAATGGAGTGGGTAGTGACGTGACTGGGAACAGGAAGTGTCTGGACCTGATAGGCCGAGGCGATACAAGCTCTAATCCAGCGACCAATGGTCAAGGATGAGACCTTAGAACCTAGGGAATTTGGTAGGAAGGAGACAAACAAGGCCTCAGATCGTCTGGATGGGACAGTCGTTTTTATATAGATTCGGAGAGCCCTCTGTACATCTAGTGTGTCCCACCTTCATTCCAAAACATGAGATGGCCTAGTACAGAAATTAGGGAGTACTACTTCCTGGGCCCTGAGGAACCAGGAATTAATTTTTGGAATAAACGAAGGATCCAGCCTCAAGATACTTTTTTGGGATGGAACACACAGAGGTCCTCCCTGATGGAAAGTACAGCCAGCTCGGAGATACATCGAGCGGACATTATAGCGACCAAGAAGGTCACCTTCATTGTGAGATACCTGAGTCTGGTAGTCCGGAGAGGCTCAAAGGGGGCCCCAGTCAAGACATTAAGGACTTTAGTCAGATCCCAGGTGGGATAGCGATGAACAATTGGGGGCCGTAAATTACCCGCACCCCATAAAAAGCGGTGGATTACTGGATAACATGTCAGGGGTTCCCCCGTGTTACCTGACAATACTGTGGAGATGGCCGCTATGTGCCTCTGGATGGTGCTGTAAGCCAAGCCGCGATCCAGGCTGTCCTGTAGAAACTCAAGCACCTGTGGAACAGAAGCTTAGAGAGGAATAACCTGGTGCACAGTGCACCACTTGGAGAAGGATAGCAAGGTGGCATTGTAAATGGAGATGGACTCTGATGGCAGTCAAGCTGTGAGATTGTCACGCTCGTTGAAAGGGAGTAGGAACCACTGGAGGTGGTGAGCATGGAGACATGCCCAGGGAACGATCTGCATGCATGAGACCATCTTACCCAATAATTTGGATAAGGTGGCTAAGGAAACTCTGGGATTCTTGTGAATCTGAACTATTAGGTCCCGTATGTTGGTTCTCCGTTCCAGTGAGAGGGACAGTACTCCCTGCGCAGTGTCAATGATGGCGTCCAGATGGACAATCCTGGTGACAGGAACCAGACAGCTTTTCTTGTAATTGACCAGAAAACTGTGGTCGAGTAAGGTCCGAATCGTGAGATTGAGATCTTCTTGTGCTCTGTTGAATCACGATGCCTGGACCAAGATGTTGTCCAGATATGCCTGTAGTCTGATTGGTTTCTGCCACATTTAATTTAATATTTTATTTTATTTTATTTTATTTTATTTTATTTTATTTTATTATTTTATTATTTTATTTTATTTTATTTTATTTTTTTATTTTATTTTATTATTTTTTTATTTTATTTATTTTATTTTATTTTATTTTATTATTTTATTATTTTATTTTATTTTATTTTATTTTATTTATTTTATTTATTTTATTTTATTTTATTTATTTTATTATTTTATTTTATTTTATTTTATTTTATTTTATTATTTTAATTTTATTTATTTTATTTTATTTTATTTTATTTTATTTTATTATTTTATTTTATTTTATTATTTTATTTTATTTTATTTTATTTTATTTTATTTTATTTTATTTTATTTTATTTTATTTTATTTTATTTTATTTTATTTTATTATTTTATTTTATTTTATTATTTTATTTTATTTTATTTTATTTTATTTTATTATTTTATTTTATTTTATTTTATTTTATTTTATTTTATTTTATTTTATTTTATTTTATTTTTTTTATTTTTTTTATTTTATTTTATTTTATTTTATTTTATTTTATTTTATTTTATTTTATTTTATTTTTTTATTTTATTTTTTTATTTTATTATTTTATTTTATTTTATTTTATTTTATTTTATTTTATTTTATTTTATTTTATTTTATTTTATTATTTTATTTTATTTTATTTTATTTTATTTTATTTTATTTTATTTTATTTTATTTTATTCAATTTATATGCCACCCCTCTCCGAAGACTCAGGGCAGCTCACGATACATTTTAAAAAATCATTATAAAAAAAACATTAAAAAATTAAAAACATTAAAAACATTAAAAACTCATTAACACCATTCATGGCCAGATCTCGCCAGATCACAAGAGCGAGATCAACGGCCCTAGGCCTGCCGGAAAAGCCAGGTCTTCACCACTTTTCGGAAGGCCAATAGGGTGGGGATGGTCCGGACCTCAGGAGGTAACTGGTTCCAGAGAGCTGGGACAGCCACAGAGAAGGACCTCCCCCGCGGGCCCGCCAGCCAGCATTGTTTAGCTGACGGGACCCGGAGGAGACCAACTCTGGGATCTTACCGGTCGCTGGGAGCTATGTGGCAGAAGGCGGTCTCGAAGATAACCTGGCCCTAAGCCAAGATTTTTGTGAAGCACCGTGGTGCCGAAGCCAGCCTGAAAGGCAGAGCCCTGTATTGAACGTACTTGCCTGCATAGCAGAAACGTAGGTATTTTTGATGGACTGGCAGAATAGGAATATGGAGGTAGGCCTCCATGAGGTCTATGGAGACCAGAAAGTCGTTGGGACAAATTCCTTGTAATGTGGAGGTTAGGGAACACATTTTGAACCTGTGGTAGACAATGTCCTCCACCCCCCAAAGCACTTCGGCACAACAAACAGAATGGAGTAGTAGCCCTGCTTCCACTGGCTCTTTGGAACAGCCTCTATGGCCTGAATCTGGAGAAGGTGTTGAATAGCTTGTTCCATGAGTGTTTGCCTGGTCCTGCTGTGGGAGATTGGACATTGTATGAAGCAGGTCGGGGGTTGGGAGAGGAACTCTAGGGGAAGTCCGAAATTGACTGCAGTGAGGACCCAACTGTCTGAAGTTGTGAGTTCCCACTTGTCTGCGAAGAGAGCCAAATGGCCCCCTATGGGTGGATCGGGTGGTGAGTCATTTACGGCCACAGGATTGGCGATAGCCGGAACTGCGAAAAGGCCGCATGGACTGGTGGAACTGCTTGGGTCTGTCCTGAAAGAGCTGATGATTGGATGGGTGAGCTGGACCTTGGGAATAGAATTGGGAAGGACCTCCCTGCACATAGGCACGAAAGGGCTGCTTTCTGTAAAGGGGAGTAGACCGCCTGTCAGACCGCCTAGTGGAGGAAGGTAGAATTTTACGTTTAGCCCTAGTCTCAATGAGGAGCAGGTCCAATGATTCGCCAAATAGTTTTCCCCCGGTGTAAGGAGCCACAGCCAGCCACCATTTAGCCTTCAGGTCTGCTGGCCACTGACAAAGCCATAGCAACCTCTGGGCCAACACAGCAGATGCCAGGGCCCTCGACATGATTAAAGTCGCGTCGGCAGAAAACTGAGTAGCAGCGATAATTTTGTTGATGTCTTGATGAAGGTGAGCCTCACTGGCTTGCAGCTGCTGAAGCCACAGAATAGTGATGCAGTTAAAGAAGCTGAGGAAGCCTGGATAGCCCAGGTCGCAGCCAGGTGATTCTTTTTGAACAAGAGATCGAATTTCTTGTCCTCAGGATGGAGGCCTTCTGATGTATCCCCAGCTAAATAAGATGAAGAGGAGAATAGAGTAGCGACTGGGCTGTCCACCGGGGGAACCTGCAACAACTGGGCGAACCTGGGAGCTATTGAGTAGTATTTTCTATCAGACCCATTCGCTGTGGGAATAGCTGCTGGGTTCAACCATTGCTTTTGCACCACATTGATGAATAATTCTGGGGCCAGAATAAAGAGCTGTTCTGGTGCAGGCTCAGAAAAAAGCCACTGTGGTTGGTCCTGCTCGACATCCTGAGCTTCCTTAGGGTTATTGTCCCCTTTTATGGCTGCAGTGGTTCGTGCCTTGTGTAGTCAGGACTTGAACAGGTTTGGAGGAAACAGTCCTGTGAAGGCAGGAGCATCCAGGAATACCCCTTCATTATCTGAGAAATCAGAGTGATGTTCATCCTCCAAATTAAAAACCTCACTGCCCCTGGAAGCATCAGGTGAATGAGAGCCGGTTAAGCTAGCTGAAGGAAGGCTCGAACACGTGCAGACTGTTCAGAAACCACTGATCTGAATGATGACCTTGGAATACAGTCGCCATGTGAGAGGCAATGGCCTAGTCAATAAGGAGTTGTAGACTTTCAGGCAGATCTCTGAAATGATCAGCAGAATGTCTGATAGCTGAAGTGGAAGCGCTTGTTGACGCTGCCAAGGCTGATGTGCTGCCAAGGTTAGCTGGCACTGATGGAGCTAACTGGCAATCAAAAGGGTTGTGAATTGGGCCCTGTTCCCCAGAGATCAGCAAGGCTGGATCCATGGAAGTCTCTCCTGCCCCTTCAGGGGACCAGGCCTGTGGCACAGGAGAGGAGGAACCAGGCCTCAAAGGAACCACGAGGCAGGCCAAATGGTGGCCACTGTGCCGGTACAAACCGGGCTAGCCAGCACACATGTGAGCAGGACGGATGCTGCTCAAGGGGCAGCTTGTCTAGGTAAACCTAGATCGTGCCAGCTCCCAACACTGAAGGCCATGCGGTTGAAGCAAGGCTAGACTGGTAGGCCACTTGTGGAGGCTTCAGTAGAGTGCACAAGGCCGCTTCGCTGTCGAGGGCTGCTGGGCTTTCCAAGTGGCGGTAGAGCGGCATAAAACAGTGAAAAGGCCTGCTGTGGTGCTTCAAAGGGCTGCCTTACAGCTGATAGGTGGTAATAATGTTGTGGGCAGCGGCAGCCAGGAGGCATGATTCTGGAGCTCTGCCAGAATGTAGCTGCCCAAAGTAGTTGGTGCATAGCTCTGGGAACTGTCGCTGCCTCGTTGGTGGTGTAGAGGGCCCAGAAGGTGCCCACCAGAGGCGGGGTGGCTGCAGCGAAGCTGCTAAAATGGCGGTCGTGGAGGGAGAAATAAAAGGGCTGCTGGTAGACCAGTATGCTACAAGACTGCTAGTAGACTGGTATGCTCCAAATAACTGCTAGTAGACTAGTATGCTCCGGATAACTGTTGGTAGACCAGTATGCTTAGAAAGGCTAAGAAAGGTCTGGTAGACCGGTGCCTCTTGAGAATTTTGAAAAAATAGCTGAAAAACTAATGGTGAGATTGAATACACATGGGCTGAAAGCCAGATCAGCAAGAGATGTTTCTCAGGCTAACTGAGTCAAAACTGGGCCCGAGAGGAAGGAGCAAGGAGCGTGGCCGAAAAACTATGACTCAGTCTCTAGGCAGATCCGACTGTAGCAAAAGAAAGCTGAAGATGGCCATTCTAAAACTTTCTAGCATATGGAAATAATGAGAGCAAAACATTAGAAGATGATATCCTCTTCAAGGGAAAAATATGAATATGTGACCTACTTTCAAACCAAAACTATCTCACTGCATCTGAATTTGGCAATACATTCAAATGCCAAAGTTTGGTAAAGCTAAATACATTCATGTGTGATCCACTGGTCATGAAAAGCAGGTGGATGAAAAAGATAGAAGGGGGGGGGAAATGGTAATATGACACAGAAAGACAAGGCCGGGACTTACTGATGAGAACAAGAATAATGCAATAGCTATGACAAAACTGCAATTTGTTAATGATATGATGCTTATCCCAAACATGTGAGAAGCAAGTTACTTAAGGTAATGGTTTTCATTATCTCAATTTCTATTGGTAAGAGCACATTATTTATTTAAACCAATATAACTTTTTTTACTGTCTATTCAAAATACATTACCACTAATGGCAGTACTGTAGCCGGTTTACATGATATCATCTATTTATATGTGCTACTTGGCATTAAGTTTCTGGGGCAATAAAAAGGAAGACGAAATACTTAAATGCCACTGCAGCCCTATAAAACAAGTCAACTTCATTCTTTAAAACAAGAACAACTTTCTTATGCTGTGCATCACAGCGAGCTCTCAAAGCAGCTTGTATACATTAACTCCAGAATGAAACTATAGGCACTCACACGAAGAACAACAAAAATAAAATTAAGATTAAGCAGCGAATGCACATCTAAATTGGCTGTCTTGACTTGGTAATTAAAAGCAGAATAAGCTTGTGAAGACCTGCTTAGGAAGCATGGGTCATGATAAAGGAACAATGACAAGTCTAAATATGTGTCTTGAATTTTCTTTTCCCATTGTAGGAAAATTAGCATTTGGGGCAGAAATCCCAAGAATTACTTTCCTGGGATCCCAGGCAGAAGAAGGCTGACCCAGAAGCAATGGCTGATATTCCCTAGGAATTAGTGAACAATAAAACATCAACAACAACAACAACAAAAATGCAATTTCTTCTCTGGTTTTTGCAAGAAGCTACAATTGCTGCCCTTTTATCTAACCTCTTGGTGTTTTCTCAACTGGCCATAAGAACTACGACATTTCACTTCTCACCCAAGAAGCTTCTTTAGCTTTTTTAAAAAAGACGTTTCGCTTTTCATCCAACAAGCTTCTTCGGATGAGAAGCTTCTTGGATGAGAAATGAAATGTCTTCAAAAAAAACCCCCTAAAAACCAGAAAGTCCAGTTGCCTCTTGTAAAAAACAAAAGGCAGTCAGCTAAAGAGTTAACTTCTGGTCTGTAGACCCCACCCTGGCATGAAACTACACTATACTTTCCAAATTTTGCTGTTATCCCCTCTATCCTTTCAACAAAAATCAGACAAACATCTTTCAAGGTACCCACAGTAAGTGTGATATTGTATTTGTTTTTCATTAGTCTTATTATCTTCCTGTGTGTACAGAGGAACAATAACATTCTTCTCAATTCACAGATGTAGCATTCACACTCATTAAAGGACCTGGACAGCATTTCACATCCCTAATTTAACAGATCCCCAGATATGCCATTTATATGTGCAGCTTTGCCATTCCTTTTTGAATACTCACAAAACATATATAGCTCCAGTTTCCTTGCTCAGATTTATAGATCATGAAGGGTAGCCAAAACTGTTATTTTGGCTATATGAGACTTTACCACCCAGCTCTAATGGAAAGACTTTACCACCCAGACTTGCTATCTTGATCGTAAATGTTGGTACCTTACTTGTGAACAGCTATCAATGTAATGGAAAGCCTGACCAAAATTACCCAGTGTGGGTCAATACTATCTTTATAAAATAGCTACATTCTATATATATCGTAGTTGATTATTTATTTAGCTACAGTATCTATTTTAAAACATTTTGTAAAGCCTGCCATCTTGAAGCCTGGCTGGTTTACAACCCCAAAATAAAATAAGAAATGTAACACTAAAAATGAATTAATTAAAATTAAAAACCAATGTTTTGGCGGGGTTTCCCTCCCTTTTTTTTTCTTGTTTCTATGGGAGTAGCTTTTGTCATTTCAATTCCATTCTCCCACAAATCACCTAATTTCTGTACAAATCTGCATAATACACCTTCCAGCATTTTCATTGTTCATTTTCCCTCAAAATCACATTACTGGTTTTTTTTCATTCCATTTAGTCTGCTGAAGGATTAGTATATAACCTCCTTCAACCTGCATTGCCTCTGCGTTTTTCTTTCTTTCTTTCTTTCTTTCTTTCTTTCTTTCTTTCTTTCTTTCTTTCTTTCTCTTTCCTTCCTTCCTTCCTTCCTTCCTTCCATCCATCCATCCATCCATCTATCCATCCATCCATCAGGATATTTTTTCCATTCTAAAATCTGTAGCAATCATTCTATATTCAGGTGAATGATATTGTTTGCCTGAGTTGTACTCCAACACACAACTGCAGAAAACAAAACTGAGGATAACCAAATATTGAACCCACTGAGATCTTTGGGAGGGGATTATTAGGTTCTAGATAACTGGAAAACGTCTGAGAAATCATCCAAACATACAAGGAAAAAAATAAGTACTATATACCTTTACAGTACCTTGGCCAACTGCTATACGTTCTATTCTATTTTATTTGAAATAAATAAAATTTAAAAATATGAATACTATGTTTTATACAAAGCAAAGAATACATAATACAATTCAGAACAATTCCATTTCTGGCCCGCTGCAAAATAGATCTTTACTATGTAGAAGCTTTTAAATGCCATGAGACATCAGAAAGGAGAACACTCCTTATCCTCCTTAAAGCTATTGAAAATGTTTTTAGAACAGGCTGATCAATAAATCAGCATTGAGGTCTTTGCTCCAGCCTGCACCTTCTAAAATCAATTAGCTGCGGGAATTTTGTGGGGATCTTTATGCTGCCTGATAGTCCACTGGTGCAAATTCCCTTGCCCTTTTAAATATTGTGGGGTCCAAAGAATTGCACTGAAATTCAGTACTCTTTGAAATCTACTCTTTTGTCCATCAAGCCCTACACAGCTGACTAAAATCCCCAAATCTGACAAATTTAAGTATCTTCATTGCTTGACTCTTGGTGACTCCCTAGACTTAGTTCCTTACAGTTTTCTTAGCAAAGTTTTTCAGAAGTGGATTGCCATTGCCTACTTCCTCGGGCTGAAAGAAAGTAACTGGCCCATGGTCACCCAGATAGCTTTGAATCTCATGCAGGACCAGAACTCACATCTCAGTTTTTAGCCAGATGTGCTAACTACTACAGTAAACCGTCTCATATTTTTACTGCTGGTCAGAGATAAATACAGAACTTTGGAAACCGTGAGAAGAATTTCCTGCCTCACTCACAGTGAGTGGATTCAAATAGAATCTCTTTAAAATAATATGAACTGCTTCTTTTCAGTTTTTTTCCCATCTGGATGAAGTTGCCGTGTTTATTCTCCCTTACACCGATTTCTCAGCTTCCCTACAATCTCTCACATTTGCCAGATTGAAGTCTCATGGCTTTTAAAAGCTCCTACATAAAGATCTATATTTTGCAAAAATTGCTCACTGTGCACACTGCCTCACTGTATCACAAACTGGATAATTAGCATGTCCCACTTTTTACCAGAAATTTTATAATGCTTTTTCTTGAACCATAAACCTCTCAGTTTACCTTTTTTACAATTCTGCTCACTGTTATTTTCAGCTTGTATCTTTCCTCTTTGTTTTCCTTCATGTTACTTAAAATTAATTATATTAGTACTTACTTACAGGTAAAGGGGCAGGGGCAAATTTTATTTTCTGCTACTTATGCTCCAAGAATTACAAAAGGTCTCAAAGAAACCCAATCAGCCTTTTAAAAGAATGTGGACACAGAAACGCAACAACAAAATCTTTCTAAAGCAAAAAGAGGAACCTTTTTTGAATGACAGGTAACTTATCATGTCCATGGAATACCTACCTCCACTTAACCCTCTGGGGCTTTCTGCTTCAGCTGGTCCTTTCAAAGAAGTTTGCAGAGTAACAAGAGCTCTTTAAGATTATTCTTAGCTATCAACACAGAAGTTGCATCCATAGGGATTGTCCAGAAAATTAAAAATTAAGGATCACAAGAGAGTTGCTCCCCGAAAGTTTTGTTTCCACCATCTCAGATGTTCTTCTGTTGATTAAGAGAACATCTACAACAGGTCAAGAATTCACCTTTCAATGTTATGAATAAAGGAATGATGCTTCCTAGGTCACGGAAGGCAATACTCTACTTGGAGTCTTAAAGATAACAAAACGTAAAATAAGAGAGCAGATGAAGTGACCACACTAAAGAACAATAAGTTGTACTGAGGTCACAAAGCCTTTTCCACAATAGTGATAAGTAATGATATGTTTCCATTTAATATAGTAGTTCCTTCTAAATCTTCATTAAAACTAAAATTAATAGATACCAAATTTCATGCAAATCCTTCTGTTTTGGCAATCTGATTGCCCTTGGCTGGTTTCTGCATAAATGCCTGCCTTCTGATCATGCATTTATGCTCCTTTAGTTCAGTTGGATAAGTTTGTTACAAAATATGCATGCTTGGGTTTGTATCAGTTTTAGGTTACTAAAACATGCCCTTAAACAGTTCCTAATACATGTCCTCTGCTGAAGAAGACTGCTTTCTTTTTGAAATCATATAATCTTCCTCAATTACATCTATTATGTGTCGCAATCCTCAAACCACTCCATCCAAAATCCACCAGGCCCATTTATCTCAGGCTGTGTTTTCGGCATTTATCTAAATCTCATTTGGGAAGGACGACAACCGGAACTATGCAAGCACACAAACATAATTCTGCCATCCAAAGCAAAGATACCAACACAAATATTTGGGTAAGATATAACCGAAGCAACAAAAAACTGCCCTGTTTCATGTGTGCTGCTGCCTTTGCCAGCCTCTGGCCTGAATTTTTCCTTCTCAGCACGCAACAAGATTATTTTAAAAGGTTGATGCATGTAACTTTTTGCAAATTCCTCTATTTATGCCATTGCTGTTCTGTACACATTAGTTAAGAATTCCACTATTACATCTAAATAAAAGAGCCAATGGAAGGATGGTAAATGATGATGGAAGTGTCAAGCTCAACTAGTTGTTGCATGTTTAGGTTAGTTCTGCTCTTCTCAAAGAAGTCACTATGGCTGGATTTAAAAGTACAAAAGGTAACAGAACTCTGTGGGAGTTAAGATGCTTGACTAGCCCTATTAGCACCCTGCTGCTTCTGCCAAGCCAGGCCAACTCCCTGCGGAGAGACTTTTTATGTGTTATCATTGTTAAACTTCTTTGTGATGCGGAACATTCAGCTGAAAGAATGTACTAAGTGCAGCGATTTAATTGTTGTGTTAACCATTTCAGGGCAAACAACAAGCTGAATAGTATGATTTCTGCACCAACAGTGCGGCTTTTTCTAAGAAACTAAAAATGCTAGGCTAGGGCACTGCAAGTTTTTTCAGTAGTGAAATAAAATTCAGTGCATTGGTGAAAATTGCTGGAATGGTGACATTTTTCTTTATTTTACAATCCAAAATATACGTATATATTTTGGATATATTTCAGATAAATTGTCTTGTTCAGTAACATACCTTTAATTGTACTGTATCCAGTACTGCTATCCAAATGTGTTACGCCAAAAGCTCAAATCTGCATGTACTGTATTAGCTATGAATAATCACCAATTTTCAAATACACAAGGTTTGTCCCCAGCTTTCCCAATACAGGTAGTGCTTGACTTACAACAGCTCATTTAGTGACTGTTCAAAGTTAAACGACACTGAAAAAAGTGACTTATGACCATGTTTCACACTTATGACCATTGCAGCATCCCCATGATCATGCGATTTACATGACTTACATGTGATGTGTTTGACAACTGACTCATGTTTATGATGGTTGCAGTGTCCCAGGGCCAGGTGATCCCCTTTTGCAGATCTTCTCACAAGCAAAATCAATGGGGAAGCCAGATTCACTTAACAACTGTGTTACTAATTTAACAACTGCTGTGATTCACCTAACATATGTGGAAAGAAAAGTCGTAAAATGGTGCAATACTCACTCAACAAATGTTTCACTTAGACCTAAAATTATCTAGTTCAGAGGTATCAAACTCGCAGCCCACAGGCTGGATGTGTCACGCACTGGCCACCCCCACCCCCAGTTTAGCAAAGGGGGGGAAAGCCACAATACGTCAAGTGATGATGTGACACCGCGAGTTTGACACCCCTGATATATTTCCCAATGAATGGCAGGGTTCATACAAAGAGCTAAAAGGGTTTATTTTAACTAGTTTGTTAACTAAGCTACAATAGCTGGCTTCTCAATTTCATTAAACTATGAGTGAATGAATTCATTTAATACATTTACCTACAGTCTGAATCAATCAGATTGCAGCATTCAGCATTCATTTATGCAATTAATGCATAAATTTAACAAAGTACATTTTTTCATGGAAGAAAATATGCACACAATATATGTGTGTTCAAGAAATATATTAATAATTGTGCATGCATAAGCAAAAACGGTATCTGTAAGTGTAAAAGCACTGCTGTAGGACTTCCTAGTATTTGTATCATTATAGGCATACATTTGTAAACAAATATTTCAATATTTCTGTTATAGCTGTAAATATTTCAGCATGCTGGCAAGGAACCATTCAAAATATCATGGACTGCTCCAAGTATTTGTGTATGTTTTTAAAATGGCCTTATTTTGTAAAACAGCTATGAGAAAGACTGCAGTTTCAGTTAGTCAACGCATTAACAATAATAGAGGCTTAATGTTTTATAGGTAGCAAGCAACTGAACTTTTCTCTTCCAATTAGCACAAGCAACCTCTCAATAAGGCTCAGTAACTTTATTTTTTTTCTTCCTGTAGACCTGCAGAATATATAAATTGCACTCCTTTAACTCTAGGAACTCCAATTTGTGACTTCTTTTAATCTCAAATCCGAAATGTCAAAATTAAGAAGATTGCATAAATTGATTTTAAAATTAATGAGATGTCACCAGTTAAAAACAAACCATTCTAGCGTTAATCACCAAATAATTGCATATTTGCACCTACAAATAAAAAAGTTATAGTGCTAGCCAATAACATGTAGGAGAAGAAGAGGCAGAACCTGGAAGTAGAGTCAAGAGAGGACTTAGCCTAGAATCATTACATGTCCATAAACACTCAAAGTCCAGCCCTCCTTCAATTTCACTGATTATTTAGTGCTGATATTGACTATTTAATGCTGACCTTTAGTTTACTAGATTTCTGTATTTAGGCTTGAGCAATAAATCTTTTTAACTGGATTTTAAACTATGGCCCTGATACTTCATACCTGACATAACATTAGTGAATCAGAACATTAGTGTTCTTTTCACTAAAGCAGGCTTTTTAAAACAGGTACTGGATGGATAACAATAGTAGTAGTAGTCCAATATAAATAATGGCACCAGTTTGAAAAGGCCAGCCCAGATACTTTATAATCTCATAAATTTATCTCCCACTAACATGTGCGTAACAAAGTTTACATAGGCCAAACAGAACTACTTTATACATAAAAACGAACACAGTCCAGATAACAATAATTCTACACATATCTCTGAACTGTATTTACTTATATACATATCTGTACTGTACTATA
Source organism: Pituophis catenifer annectens (assembly GCF_029215685.1). NCBI lineage: Eukaryota > Metazoa > Chordata > Lepidosauria > Squamata > Colubridae > Pituophis > Pituophis catenifer. Next base: position 147,540,098 of record NW_027256883.1, read on the forward strand.
CATTAAATTTAAACCTATTTCTTCTCCAATTTCTGTGACGTTCATATCTCCAGTTTGTAAAATCTGCACACAAAAAATTGTTAGATTTTTGTTTTCTTTACATGTTAAAGTCTTCTATTTTCATACTCAGCCCATTAATGTGCAATATTTATATTTTTTCACTAATGTCTCAGATTTAGGCATGGTTTTTATTTAGATAGTGAATCTGGATAAAAGATTTACTACTGGAGAACTCTGAACCTTATAAACAAACATTTCTTTGCCTCCAAAAACTTATTTCCATATAAAAATCCCAAAATGTCAAAGGGAGGGAGGCAGATTACAAAGTTGTTTTTAATTTTATGTTGGCAATAGGATATTTCATGTAATATATAAACACTATTGGCACATATAAGGTTTTTTAAATACATAATGTAAATATTTATATTATTAAGCCATTTTTATCTGGAAATGAAAGATACCAGATATTACTTCATAATTTGCAGGTTGACAATTTTAAAATTACAATTTGCTAATGTATTGTTTTTCTACAGGCCTCACATACAAATTGTATTCACATTATGCAGTATCAGCCAAATCAATTTCTGGGCCTCTTCCAAGACCACCAAGAATCAAATTACTTTAAAATATGTTAAGTAAAAATAGCAATTGAAATTCTACCAAACAGATAAACAACAAATAGAATCAATAAAATAAAAAGAAACCTGAAATACAAAGTTAGGGAAGGAACTCTGTTTTTTTTAATCCCTACAGAACTAATATAAATTGAACATATTTTATTGATAGCTGGCTATCAAAGTAAATTTAAAAAAAAAAACACTTTTTTACAGGCAGACAAACAAACATACAATGTATTTTTTTTCCTGAACAGAGTATTTGCCGGTTCACAGATTTAAACAGTTTTTAGTCATTTCAATTAAATTTACAATTTATATATTCCCTTTTTGCCATAATAATTATTCTATTTTTTAAAAAACCAATATTACCCTTCATCCTAACCTATAATCTTAACCAAATTCAGTTTTTCCCTTCATCTCTATATTAACCCCCTTAAATTTAAAATCTCACAAGCATAATTCCTAGTATCCCCTTATATTCCTTTAATATAATTACTGTTTTCCACTGTCAGCTGTTTCAATATCTAATATCTTAATACAAATCAATTAATTATGTGATCTTACAATCATTCATTTCTTATAAAAATAGTACACCCAATTGCTTTATACCATACATTTCCTTAAATCTTATTTCAAACAATACAATCCAACATCTTAATGCAGATCAGTTAATTATATAGCCAACTTTTCTCTTTATATAATAATAATGAACCAAATAACTTTCTATCGTATAATTCCTTGAATCTTATCTCTAACTTTCAATTATTTTATCAAACTATGTATTTATACCTCTTCAAACACCATCTTAATCATTTCTGCTTTCACCACAATCTAATTAGTTCATAATGCAATATCATTTCAATTTTTCCTTTTTTGATTAGGCACCAAATATGCAATTAAAAATATTCGACTTTGTTCATCTTGACGTCTATGGAGATTCTCAGTCATCCAGGTCTCTTCGCTGTTGAAGACAGGTGCAGGCTGTTGGAGATGGGTCTGTGTTGTCTGCATCTCAGGCTGAGGTACAGATGGTTCCTGGAGTCTGCAATTTTTTTGGAAATCTGCTCATACCCCACAGAGAAAGGACCCAGGGCAGAAAACATCCTGCAGCCAAGGCGGCTCCAAATCCATTTGCACTATTCAGGTGATCCTGTGTTCTGCCCCAGCTACGGATCCCAAAGAACACAGAACACACAAACTCTGAACAAAACTTAAGTTTACTCAAATAACGCAGTTTTAGCAAATGCCGGCTGTTAATAAGTGTTCTTAACAGTCTGCCAGAATTCCACAGATAAGATAGTCAGAGTCTTACTGGAGTTGGCAGAAAGCCCAGAAGCAAGGTTGCAGAGAAATCCCAACGTGATGATTAGCAAACTAAAGTTGTTTCCTGCAGCTTGTTTCAAGCTGTGTTCTTTCTTAAATAGGCTAAGGGAATGGCCAATAGCCTTACTCTCGAGGAGACCTCCTCCTGAGGAACCACTCCTGCCTTTTGGCAGCTCTGCGTGCCCGTGCATTGAGAAGAGGCTGCTCCTCTTCATCCTCTTCACTTAAAGGAGCCTCTGGAGGTTATGAAGGCCCTGACTGAATCCCTGCCTCTGGCACCACATCTTCTTCAGCCTCCTCGCTGTCCGAATCGAGTGCCAGCTGCACAGGCTGCTGGTGCAGCACCACACCAACCTCCTCGTCGTCGGGATCAGCAACAATCCGCGCAGGCCATTGGCAGGCTACAACACCCTGAGAACACAGGTAAACTTCCAAGTGGCCTCAATGTCTCCATAAAAGAATGCAACTGACCAGCTCTCTGCAAAGAATAGAAGTTCTTCAATTCCCCTCTATCCAGTCAAAGCTGAAGAAATTTCCTGAATGAGAAGCAAAACATCTTCAAAGAAAAAACATGAAAATCCATTTGCCTCCTGAAAAAGCACCCTTGCGATGTTCATCTAGATATTTCATTAACAAGAAGCATAAAAATTGTGGTACACTTACTTCTTTACTCTTATATGCTTTGTTGGTTGTCATTAGTTAACACCGGCAATTGGGACTGGAATTCCCATAGTTAAGAGACACGGTTGTAAAGTGAAATGTCACATGATTCTACCACTTGGCGACAGCAGTTCTGGCAGTCTTGGGTTGCTGTCATTAAGTAAGAACCTCATGTGTACATGACTTCCAACTTCCTGCCAGTTTCCCTATTGACTTTACTTGTGGGAAACCAGTAGGAACATCATAGGACCGCAAACCACTGCAATGTATTCATGAGCCCCATAGTAATATAACCACATGGATGCTGCAATGGCTGGAACTCCAAGGACCAGACGTAAGCCCCTCCAATTCAGTGCCATCACAAATTTGAATGGTTGCTGGACATAAGCTGTGGACTACATGTACATTATTTCCCTTGTCTGAATTTTCACCTTTTTAAAGAAACAAATACATAATTTCACATTCTCAAAAACTTGTGTATGGCTCCCTAAAGCATTTCCAAAAATTATTATTGAGTTGCATTGTTGAAATTAAATTTTTATCTAGAACGTGTCCAACTTTTTGTTCTTTTTGAAATGCAATTCCTAAAATTTCATCCAAAAGGCAAAAGCACCCTTCATTTAGAAGACAAGTTAGTATGAACTTAATAAAAAACAGGATCACATTAACAAAATTAACCCCGTCCTGGGTCTCAAAGTATATTTTACTGAAGACTTTATACCAGAATATAGGTTTAGTTGTTCCTGGAAGTTAAATCAACTAATGTCTTTTTTCTGATAAAATAACATTTTAGATATCTGGATATATCAGTATACTATAATAGCAATAGCACTTAGACTTATATACCACTTCACAGAGCTTTACAGCCCTTTCTAAGCAATTTACAGAGTCGGCACATTGCCCCCAACAATCTGGGTCCTCATTTTACTGACCTTGGAAGGATGGAAGGCTGAGTCAACCTTGAGCCAGTGAGATTCGAACTGCCAAACTGCTGGCAGCCGGCAATCAGCAGAATAACCTGCAGTATTGCATTCTAACCACTGTGCCACCACGGCTCATATAAACATTAATATAAACATTATATGCAATACAATATATAATGTAAATATATTACTTACATTTGTGGTAAAAATTACCACAAATGTTGATCAACATCCAAGAAATAATGTTACTGGATGTGTTGGTCACATATTCAGAGGACATAAATACCGGATCTTTAAATATTAAGGAATATCTAGGTTGCGGACAGCTAAACCTCCTGCCCTATATAATATACCTTTTCATAGTAAGAATATTTTTGAGCTTGGAGACAGCTTAGAGAAAATGCCTGAGGAGCAGGAGTTAGGCTCAAAACTTCCCAGCCATGGAAGTTGACTGGGTGACATACATTTATATTTGTGGGGAAAATGTGACAGAGCAGAGGTATGACATGTGCCAAATGGCAGGTTTTCAAGACCTTACAAAAAGCCTGCAGGATCAGGGCAAATCTTCAGCTTAATGATTTTCCAGAGGGCATACACCATATGATAATTCCCTACCAGACAGGACCTGAAATGGAACATGTATCTCCTGCAGGATTTCACATAATGAGTAGATACAACCAGGCCCAGGGAGAAACAGTCCTACAAGGAACAGGTTCCAAGCTAGGAAGGACTTTAAATTAATTACCAACACCTTGGATTGAACCCAAAAGCATACTAGCAACAAGGGAAGCTCAGAAAGCAGTTCTCACAGGTGTTCTACCAGCTTGGTCAGGAGGTCCCAGCTGCTGGTATTGGGTTATGTCCAAATATACAAGTTTCTCTTTTTCCCCAGACTACGATTATGCCTCATATTTGCAGGACGTTTACTGAAAATCTGACTTTTGGAAATAGCAGAACTCCCAGGTTTTCCATTACCAAAGGCAGCAGTCAATGAAGTCAAACAAGATTGTAAAATTCTGTTATATTTTGTACTTCCTAAATATTAAGGAAAAGATTAAGAAAAGCAGGAAAGCTGTTTTAGTTTTTACAATGTTTAGTTCTACCCTAATATTTGATAACCCTATGTTATCAAATAACATCATCAAATAGCCATATTCCACTTTGCTCAACAAAATGCAATAATTTCTCCATATTTAAAATATATCATTTAATAACTTGGTCTAATTTTGATTATTTAATATTTTGCTCTTCAGAAAGAGTTCAGACTGAAAAACAACACTCTTACAAAATGTTAAAAAAGAGAGAAAAGGGAGCAATCCATTCTTCATTGACCATAAAAATATATCTAACTTGGGTTAGCATAAAACATTTCTGGAAAGCAAAAACAAATATAAAGCATAAATATATCCTTGGGTAATTGGTAAGCCAATTACTGCATTGTCCATTATCAGTGGCTCTCTTAGGAAATATTCTTTCTTTAATCTGTATTCATATTTATGCAAATGAAGATGAATAAATGACAAAAAACACTTATGTGAAGGAAGGAGAAAATTATTATTCAATTTTCCAGCCTTCCCAAACTTCCGATAGGCCATTTTTCGCCCTCCCCGAGCCTCCGCACGTGCCCTGCACTTACCTGCATCCAAAACGGGCTGCGTGGGAACTCCTGGGAGGGGAGGGGCGGGCAATTTAGTAATTTAGAAAAATGGGTATTCAGAAAGCTATTTCAGTGTAGTTTTGTGGATGCAGCTCAATTAGACACTATAAAATATAACAATATGTACCCAAAATATTAACCTCTATGGAGGAAAGAAAATTACTGAAGGGGATATGACATTATCCTTCAAGTATCCAAAGGAACTTCATGTGGTTTAAGACTGTTATCTGTAAATCTGTTGTAATTTGAAAGAATAAAATGACTACGGGTCTAAAAACATATTCGAAAAGCTTCTTTATTAACATTTTAGTGCTTTATTTAAAATTAGCTCAATGTTAATCACCAAAACGTACCTTTTCAAATAGTTTCAATTTTTCAAAAATATACTGAAATTCACCAACCTATGAAGCTTTGGAAGGGTTATGATCTGTAAGAACAATGATCATATGGTTCTTCAGACTCTCTGAATGTCTGCATCTCTATTGGCAAAATAAGACATGACTGTTCTTTCCATATATGCTCAATTAACCTTATACACAATTTTAAATACAAATGTGAGAGATAAAAAGATATCAGTATCCCTTTAAAACTGCCTTACATCATTTGTATATTTTTAAAAGTAATCATAAGCATATTTACATTAAAACAATTCTATTTAAAATGGGTTAGTTTTGCTTTCAAAATAAGCAAAACCTAAATAATCAGATTTAAGATATGGGATGGATGCTATCCAACTGAAAAAAATAAAATAAAATGTTTGTTGCTTGAAACTGCTGGTTACTATGTAATGATGTCATTCTGTTTTTTGGTTTTCAATTCTCCTTCCTCCAAGGAAATATGTATGTTGAGAATTAAAGAAAAATTAAAGAAACAGAACTCTGCTTTTATATGCAAGTTAAGATTTAATGGTGCCAAGTATGTTCTTCAGTGGTTTTAGACTAATTTATCTCACAAGAAATTCTTGGTTTCATGAAATAGCTCCATAGCTCAGTCTTTCCCATTAGAGGAGACCCTCAATGCTGTGTTGAGTGTGCCTTAGTCTCTTTACGAACTCTTCTCTAGATACTAAGATGTTGTATTTCAAATAATACTACCATAATTGATGCTGACAATTTTCAAGTTTATTAATCTGTTCCTGGGAAATGATGTGCACATCTCTTTCAAACCACTGGGACAGAATTTCAGGATATATTCCCAACAAACATGGATAAGACAGACGTTAGGATGTTCTGACTTGATAATCCCATTCGTCAAATTTCTACAAAGCAGAAAACAGAAAGGTGAAGAATGAGCTTTTATTTAAATTTCTGAATTTTTCTATTCTTCCCTATCAAGTCCACCAAGCTTTTGGTTCATGTTCTGGTTATGTTTTGTTGTGCTTGGATTATTGCAGCAGCCTATTTACAGGTAGTCCTTGATTTACAATGGTTCACTTAGTGACTATTCAAAGTTACGACGGCACTGAAAAAAGTGACTTATGACTATTTTTCACACTTATGACCGTTGAAGCATCACCAGACCACCCCAATGATGCCCTCGAAGTGATGTCCCAGTGTCTGGAGGCCGTGCGGGTCTGGATGGGGAGGAACAGGCTTCGGCTCAATCCTTCCAAGACCGAGTGGCTGTGGATGCCGGCGTCCCGGTATAGCCAGCTGGTGCCATCGCTGGCTATTGGGGGCGAGTCACTGACCCCCACAGAGGGGGCCCGCAACTTGGGCGTCCTCCTGGACACCCGGCTGTCTTTAGAAGAGCATATGACGGCCGTGGCCAGGGGGGCTTTTTATCAGGTTCGCCTGATACACCAGTTGCGCCCCTTTCTGGATCGGGACTCCTTGTGCACAGTCACTCATGCCTTGGTTGCGTCACGCCTGGACTACTGTAACGCTCTCTACATGGGGCTCCCCCTGAGGAGCACCCGGAGGCTCCAGCTGGTGCAGAATGCGGCCGCGCGGGTGATTATGGGAGCGACGTGGCACTCCCACGTAACACCTCTCCTGCGCGAGCTGCATTGGCTCCCGGTGGTCTTCTGGGTGCGCTTTAAGGTGTTGGTTCTCATCTTTAAAGCGCTCCATGGCTTAGGGCCAGGGTATTTGCGAGATCGCCTGCTGCTACCGATAACCTCCCACCGGCCAATACGCTCTCACAGAGAGGGCCTCCTCGGGGTGCCGTCGGTCAGGCAATGTCGGCTGGCGGCCCCCAGGGGGCGAGCCTTCTCTGTGGGGGCACCCGCCCTGTGGAATGAGCTGCCTCCTGGAATATGATTGATCCCGGACCTCCGGACCTTCCGTAAAGCCCTGAAGACGTTTTTATTTCATCAAGCCGGCCTAGCCTAAATGGTTTTAATTGGGATTTTAAATTTTATGGATTTGGGGTTTTAAATTGGGTAGCCAGTGATTTAATTCTTTTAATTATCTTAACTTTTGCATTTGTATGTTTTTTAATTTTGGCTGTTCACCGCCCTGAGTCCCTTCCGGGAGAAGGGCGGTATACAAATTAAAAAAAAAAAAAAAAACCATGGTCACATGATTTACATTTGGTTGCTGGACAGCTGACTCACATTTATAACTGTTGCAGTGTCCCAAGGTCATATGATCAACTTTTGCAACATTCTGACAAGCAAAGTCAATGGGGAAGCTAGATTCACTTAACAACTATGTTACTTAATTTAACAGCTGCAGGGATTCGCTTAATAAATGTGGCAAAAAATGTCGTGAAATGGGACAAAACTCACTCAACAAATTTTTCACTTGGCAACCTAAATTCTGGCCTCAATTGTGTTCTTAATTTGAGGACTAGCTGTACCCAAAATTTCATTCCATCAGTTGATTTGTTTTCGGAACATTATTCTCAAATGTCCTTATTTGTCCCCATCTATTTTTATTGCCAATGATACATTGGAAATCTGAGAAAAAGGCTAATACCTATTGCTGATTTTGATGCATTGCTTTCTGACTATAAGCATGTTATTGGACTAGAAGACCTCCAAGATCCCTTCCAGCTCTATTCTGATTGATCCAGGGGTGGGCTGCTGGGAGTTCGCACGGGTTCGGGAGAACCTCTAGCTAAGATTCTGTGCAGTTTGGAGAACCCCCAAATCCTAATCCTGGCTGACCCTGCCCCTACTCTCCCAGGAGTCCCCACGCGGCCCTTTTTGGATGCAGGTAAGTGCAAAAGTTCAGGGAGGGTGAAAAACAGGCCTACCGGAAGATTGGGAAGACTGGAAAGGGGCCCATTTCCAGCCTCCAGAGGGCCTCTGGAGCATGGAGAGGCCATTTTCGCCCTCCCAGAAACTCAAGAAAAGCCTCCAGAGCCTGGGGAGGGCAAAAATGCCCCCCCCCCGCCATGGTGCAGGAGGCAAACTAGGCCACGCCCACCCAGCAACTGGGAAGAGAACCCTAAACTTCAAATTATTGAAGCCCACCCCTGGATTGATCTATTGCATATTTTGGTTACTCTGTGGCGTACCATCCTAAAATAGGTTACAGCAATTGTTATTACATGTAACAAGTCATATACAGTTCTTTCTGCATATTTATATATGCATTCTAAAGAAACAATCAAAAATCTAACAAATCTTCCATCAACTTTTAGAAGTTGAGATGTTGACTTGATGCCATTTAAGATTATATTCTGGCAAGAGGACAAATAAGCTTCTGATATAGGTGGTCTACTATGAATATCTTTCAATCATGGAATATGTGAATCACAGATTTGTTTTTCAAGCCAAACACCACTGATTTTTATTCAAAGTTCTAAAACAATACAATATTGCCTCTAGGTAAAAGAAAATGCGAACTCTGGAATATATGTTTCTAAATCCAAGTTTATTGGCACAATGTGAATTTGTATCCAAGAACATTTGCAGACAGAAAATTAGCACGCAGGCAGTTTTTTTACATAAATCCTTCCAATTTGCTCATCTTATACGTTAATACATTGGGAGGGGGGGGGAACCTACTTTGGTTTTTTGCTTTTAAGATCTTTTTTCAGTCCAGGCTGCCTGAGTGGTGTTTTTTTTTTTTGTTTTGTTTTGTTTTCATAGATTTTTGTTTGCTTGTTCTGTATACTGTCCAGAGTCTATCATAATCTATCAGAATTGGCCAGCTATAGCAAATCTGAAATCATGATCATCATGACTATGATAAAATCTTTTTTCATATAAACATTATGAAGGAAACCCAGAATTTAGAATGGTTCTGCAGGAACATGACAATCTGTGCTGAATGTCACTGAAGTAGCTGAGATTACTACCATTGTTAATACTTGTATTTTGTCAGAGAGATAACATTCCAAAAATAAAACATAGATCCTTCAATAGCAGAAATAAATAAAACAGTGCCAGTTATTTTTTCTAAGGGAATTAAGATAAAACTATTTCAATTAGATTTCTTCTGGTGTCATAAATACAAACTAAAAAACTCCAGACTAATCTTACATTAAGGCAATGATTCAAAAATTACAATTACAAAACATTACAACTTATAAAATTTCTTTTTATAATGACTTATTACAATCATCCTAAGGAATACTGGAGCCTGTAAGATCAAGATGAAGTCATACGAACATGGCTCAACAAGTCAGAAAGCTGTATTTTAGAATAAAGACAAACATGGGACAAAACATGTATCCAACTTAATTTTAATTTTCATTATAAGTTAATTTTTTTTAAAAGGGACAATGGCCTAATGGGGGGAAGAAATGAGGGCTTCTAAAAAAGGAAGAAAGGTGACTCCCCAAAATATGGAATTCTGTATTACAAAACTTCTTAGCCCATCCCATCCTTCTTCATTTCCCCCCTCACAAATACACATTTAGAAAGATTAATAATTCAATGTGTAATTCTATATTTTTTCCTTTCCATTGTTTTAAAAAACCTTTGCCAAAATACATCAGTCAGAAACAGAGTCAGGCCGTATGATCTCATAAGAGCACAATTCAATTAATAAACTTTCTGGATGAAATTTAATCTCAGGTGAATTGAGATCAGTTGCATTTAATTTAGTTTGGTTTATTTATATTTTATCTTTGCATATTATTTCTAGATAAAATTGACTCCACAATAATTCTCTGGTCATAAGCCAATCCTCTTTATAAAAAAAAATGACCACATTTGTTTTATTCCAAGAATAAAAGATAACTAAAGCAAATATTTCAGACAAAAGCTATAAAATTAAATATCATTCAGCAGGTGCAGAATAATATAAAATAAAGCTAGATTTCCTACAGCCAGAGATATAGAGGCCCTAAGCATGTAACAAAATACTTAAAGGCAATTCTGAAAAATAAATTATGGGAATGTGTCTGTCAGTCTAGAAAAAAAGAAAGAAAGAAAGATTAAACATCAGAAAAGAACTATACTCTTTTCAAGTTATTATTCAGATTCTTTGAAATATTTTCCAGATTCCTTTTCATATGTTTCAATAAAAAGCATATTGCTGGACCTCAAGGGAAACTTGCTTTATTTATTTACTTACTTACTTACTTTATATTGCCCCCTATTCGCCCATGGTGACTCAAGGTGGCTTACAGAATATAAAACCACATTTTAAACAATAAAAAATAACAAAAGGAATCAAATAAATTAATATAGTATAATATAATAAATTCACCCCCCACCCCAGTGACAGCAGATCACACGAGCCATTTAATGGGTTCCATCCCGCTCTGGGTTCCCCGGGCCTGCTGGCAGAACCAGGTCTTCAGCACCTTCCAGAAGAGTGGGGGCCATTCTAATCTCTGGGGGAATGATGTTCCAGAGAGAGGGAACCACCAGAGAAGGCCCTTCTTCTGGGTCCCATCAGGTGTATCTCCCTCGGGGATGCACCTGCAACATTCCCTGCCTCCCCACTCTGATGGGTCGGGTAGATGTGACCAGCAAGAGACGGTCCCTCAGATAACCTGGTCCCAATATGTTCTAAATTGTAAACTAAAAAAAATTCAGAATATCAAACCAGACTTTGGCCCAACATAAGGAAGCAAATTTCAGTTGTCATTATCTAAGAAGACAAAAGCTACTGAACAGTTAGTCCTCAACTTACAACCATTCCTTTAGGGATTGTTTAGTGATTGTTCAATGGCACTGAAAAAAGAGATTTATGACAATTTTTCACAATTATCACCATTGTAGCATAAAACACTGATCAAAATTCAGATGCTTTGCAACTGGTTCATATTTATGATGGTTGCACTGTCCTGGGATCATATGATCACTTTTTCTGACTTTCTGACAAGAAAAATCAATAGGGAAGCCAGATTCACTTAACAACCCTGTTATTAATTTAATGACTACAGGGATTCACTTAACAATTGGCAAGAAAGGTTGTAAAATGGGGCAAAACTCACTTAACTGTCTTGCTTCGCAATGGAAATTTTGGACTCAATTGTGGTTGTAAATTGAGGACTAACTGCACCAAAGTTTAGTGACATCACTTCCTGTCCTTAGCTGATAAGGATACTAAATGTCAAAACAGCCTATTGACAAGCGAAAAGTATAATCTTAATATAAAACACATCTTATCTCATTACTATTTTTTAGCCATCCTGTGCAATATTTATGCTATATCCTGTTTTTCCCATGTACAGTCACTTCTAAACCTTTCCTCCTTTGTCCTCTTCCATTTTTTTCAAGAAGTCTTTTCACTGCACTTTATAGTCAAGTGATAATGTAGTTACTAGCTTTTCAGTTAATAAATGATATTCTACCACTCCTATCATTTTTGCTGAAAAGATATGAAAAAGGATAGATCTTCTGGAAACAAGACATTTTGATGAACTTTACTTTTACGACGGCCACTCAAAGTAGTTTTGCCCCTCTGCTTGTTTGCACCAGTTCTTCTTTTGGGTTTCCTAACTTCTTGTCTTCCCATACAGAACTATAGTTCCAAAAATGAGTCCCTCTCTTGGACCTTCATACATTTGATGAAGTGAACCGGGATTCATGAAATGTTATATGACAATAATATTGGTCATTCAGAGTGTCTGCTTTTACTCATTAAACATAGCTAGTGGGTACTGTTAAAGGCACCTATTTCTAAATATGTTGCTGACTGACTCATCTCTTTTATCTTTTTCCTGTAGGTTTTTCATTCATTATTGGTCTCTAAGCTTTGCTTAACATGGCTTCCTCCAAAATTTCTATCTAGCATAAAAAAGACAAAATCCAATCTGGTCCTTTACAAGATCTTCAATCTGCCCACCTGCTCTGAAGCAAACCTGCTCCATAATAACTTGTATCCTATTCAAGAGGGAAAGAAGACATCCTGTGTTCCTTGATCATTTTCACTGGATTTGGAACAGGATATATTGCCATTTGTCTATAATTGCTTGGCAGCCAATCAACCAACTTCCCCATTTTTTTCTTCCAAGAACAACGTTCAGACTAGCAGCCACACAGTAACAAGATAAAGGCTGTTTATCAGGCTAAACTTGATGGAGCACTTAATTTTCCTTTATAAATAAGTAGTTCAAATTCTTGGAGGAATGCCGATTTCATCACATTGATAAGAGTAGTAGGTAGTGATATCTTAGAACGGAGACAGCTGTATCTAGTCAGCAAGCTGTTCTGAGCCCTTCAAATTACTCTGGTGCCTTCCTGAACAGGAAATTATACTGCCCTATAACCTGCGTTAAGATCAGATTCAGCTGCTATTCTAATCAGTGCTGATACAATGGAAGTAGTGATGGGTTGCCATGTTGTGTTTTGTCTGAAGTAATGAAAGGCTGAGAGGCAAACCCTTCTCCTGAACCTAAAAAAAAATCGCCTGCAGGAAACTGAAAGCGAGACATGAATTCAGAAGGTTACTTTAATAAAAAAATAAAACCTATAGCTTTGCTGCTCTTATACTGCACTGAAAGGAAATGTACCATATTTTTCCGTGTGTAAGATGAAACTTTTTCTTTAAAATATTTACCTAAAAATGGAGGGGCATCTTATACACAGGGACCGAGAGAAGGACCACGGTTGCGAAACTGCCGATACCTTATCTCTGCAAACTAGCCTCACGAGCGAAACTTCCGATTGCAGAGACAAGCTAACAGGTTTCCTCCAATCATGAGCCTTATGTAACTGATGTCAGCTGATGCTGCGGAGAGGGTGTAGCCAGTGCAACATGTGACAGGGAGCGGTAATGTCGGAGCGTTCTGAGCCCATAAAAATGTCAGAAAACAAAAAAATAAATACTGGTACCAGTAAGCAAATGTCTTACTCTGCAAAATAAATGTCTTCTATTTAATGTTTAAAATATTGATTTCTGAATTTTTGGTAAGAAAAGTGTGGGGCGTCCTATACATGGGGGCATCTTATAGACGGAAAAATGTGGTATGTGAGGATTAGGAATGACATCAGTATAGACAAAGATTAGTAGAAAAGCATCTTGTATTCATACTTATTTTTCCCCCCTGTAGGGATAGCTAAGAGTCAGCATTCACTACTGGTAGAACCTATTATTAGGCAAGGTCTCCAACAGACTCCAACCTATTAATGATTCGAAAGATTTTTTTGGGATCCTGCCAAATTGTAAACAGTCCCATCAAATGAGGACTTCCAACAGGAAATTAAATAACTGCCTTGCTTGAAATAGAAACCGATTTACAGTGGTCAAATGTGAGCTTTCCAAAACACTGACAGTATTTAAGCAACATGAAGCCATAGGAAAATCTGAATGATACCGAATTAATAGTCATTCTAAATCACTTGGCACATTTTGCATCATCCTAAGGACTAAGCCATTATGAGACACTTTGTGTCATACAATTCTTTTCCACATTTAGAACACTGTTTTATATAAAACATAAAGCCATATATAGCAGTAATGAAAAGAGGAACACATTGGCTCAATTGCAGGGTGTTAATTGCAACTGTTCTGAGTTTGTCAAGTTTAGTAAATGTTATCCATGCTTTGGCTATATTTCAACTTAGGTAGTATGATGTGTTTTACACTGGTATCATCCTTGAAAATCACCGGAAGTTGCAATTGGTATCAGTGCAACACCCAAGCTATTAATATCTTAATGCAAGATTCAGCAATCATACTTCTGTAGTAAGGGTGGGTTCTATTTACCTTTACTACCAGTTTGCAATGGGATTGTGCGTGTGTGCGATCCCATTGCATGCGCACCTTGCTTCTGCACATGCGCAGATCGCTGATGATGACACCTGGGGCAGTGGGCGGGGCCTCCCGCCATTTTTTACTACTGGTTCTTGCAAACCGATCCGAACCGGGGGCAACCCACCACTGATCTGTACCGAAAGCATTGCATTGGTTGGGAACTTCTTCCTAGGCACAATTTAAAGTGTTGGCATTAACCTATATTAAGAAGCATCACCTCTGTTATGACCTGCAAGAAAAGACCTCTGAAAACATACCCAATGTCAGAGGATCATAAACCTAGCATGCAGATGAGGGATTTCTCCTGTGTTGCTCAAGAGTTGAATTTGGCTCCTATTCTGAGCCAATTAGAATTATTAATAACTCTACATTTTCTAAGAATAAGCTCCACTGAGAATAGGTATATACAAAGCAGGGTAGATAAAAATCGATGATTTTTTAATCGGATTTTTTTTTTATCAAATTTATTTTAATAAAATGCTTTTGGAGTAAAAATCTATCTAAATATAGTTTTCTATTTAAGATATTTAGTTTATTCAGCATGAACTGGAGCTTAGTAGTTTTTAAAATATTTTTATACAAATGGAATAGACAGCTAAGTTTCATACAAACATATAGTATTCCTTACTATTTGCTTTTTTATGATTGAAAAAGATGACCATTGTAAGACCCAGTTTCCGAGAAGCATGGGGAACATGCTGAATGTTTAGATGATTATTTCAACCCAGAAAAAAAAAGTTTACATACTTATTCCCAAGGCATCAAATCTGCAGAGAAATAGTCATAAAGTATTTTTAGGTCTCCCAGCAAATTACTATAATTTTTAATACTCTGCATCTGCTGACTGAA
This sequence comes from Pituophis catenifer annectens, assembly GCF_029215685.1. NCBI lineage: Eukaryota > Metazoa > Chordata > Lepidosauria > Squamata > Colubridae > Pituophis > Pituophis catenifer. The sequence goes on from NW_027256883.1 coordinate 147,555,234, forward strand.
TACAAACATAGTCCAGAAATAGTTCCAACAGTGTAAAATGCCAGTATAAACTATTCTAATAAGAGAGACCACCCCACACGGTTTATCTCTGTTGTGCTTAGAACATTTATATTATAATGGCCCTTCAATATGAACGTAAATAATTGTTATAGATTGAAATTATCTTTCCATGAACAGGGAAAACTAGATTTCTGGAACAGGATTGTTGGCTTTTCTTTCTTTCTCTCAACAACAAACCTGGGCCATTCTCAAAATCCACAGATGGAAAACCTATGTCTAGGAGTTGGATTTTGTAGTTGATGAGCAAAAGAGATTTTATTGCACATAAACAGCTAGTAATCTTTATCCAAGTTATATGTAACCATAGCTGTGTTTACATGACACCATTATCCACAGCTAACTAGAACAGAGTTTGAATTAAGCCTTTTTTTCCCAGTTAGCAGGATACCCTATATCAGTGATGGCTAACCTTTTTGCCATCGCGTGCCAGGAGAGGGGGGGGCGGGGGAGGGTCGTGCGCGCACGTGCCCACGCGCATGTGTGTGCAACCCCCTCCCCCCTCCCCCCTCGCTCCTGGCACATGATGGCCTGGTAGGCCCGTTTTTCTTTCTTACCTGGTTCCAAATCCTCTCTGTGTATCTGGGAACGGGGAAAACAGCCTTTCCCACTCCCTTGGAGGCCCTACGGAGGCTGAAAGGGCCCATTTCCCATCTCCCGGTGGGACAGGAAGTGACATTTTTTGCTGTCCCCAGCCTCCAGAACTTCTCTAGGAGTCTCTAGGAGACTCTCTAGGAGTCTGTAGGAGCCTCTCTAGGAGTCTCTGGAGGCTGGGGATAGGAAAAAAACGACACTTCCTGTCCCACCGGGAGTGGGAAATGGGCCCTTTCAGCCTCCGTAGGGCCTCCAAGGGAGTGGGAAAGGCTGTTTTCGCCGTTCCCAGACACACAGAGAGAATCTGGAGCCAGGTAAGAAAGAAAAACGGGCCTTCCCCACCCCCCCAGGCCCTCCAGAGGCAGGAAACAGCCTGTTTCCCTACTTCTGGTGGGCCCAGAAGACCCGAAAATCAGCTGGCCAGCGCGCGCATGCGCCCCAGAGCTGAGCTGGCATGCCCACTAATATGGCTCCACGTGCCACCTGTGGCACGCGTGCCATAGGTTCGCCATCACGGCCCTATATCATCCCCAACATAGGTTGACTCAAAGCACTCAGCTAAAACATGGTTGGTTAATTTGTACTTCAACATATTACAGGTAGTTTTCAATTTACGATGACAACTGAGCCCAAAATTTCTGTTGGTAATTGAGTTTTCCCCCATTTTATGACCTTTCTTGACATAGTTGCTAAGTGAATCACTGCAGTTTTTAAGCTAGTCATACATTTTAAGTGAATCTGGTTTACCCATTGACTTTGCTTGTCAGAAAGTTGTAAAAGGTGATCACATGATCCCAGGACACAGCAATCATCATAAATGTGAGTCAGTTGCCAACTGTCTGAATTTTAATCGCATGACTATGTGGATGCTGCAACAGTTTATGTGTGAAAAATGGTCATAAGTCACTTTTTTCAGTGATGTTGTGGTTACTAAATGAACTGTTGTAAGTTGAGAACTACCTGTGTAAGAAAATAGCCACTGGGTATCACCCATTTTCCTGACTGGTTACCAAATCAGTCATTAACTGGATTGAAGGAACATATCACTGTTTTGCTACTGTTTGCAGGTCTTGGATCAATGGCTTTGGATTCTAATAAATCCAGATGATGACCATTAAGGAGCCATAATCACTATGATCCTCAACTAAAGATTTTGAATTTGAATTCAAATTCATATTTATTTAAAAATGTCTGATCACTAGCATTGACCATTGTTAAATAAACAAGGGGGAGTGGGGGAAGCTCAGAAACAATGTTGTAGCTGTTTTTTTTACAGCTTACAATGTTTTTGTAGTAAATACAGGTAGTCCTCAACTTATGACCACAATTGAGCTGAAAATTTCTGTTGCTAAGTGAGACAGTTGTTAAGTGAATTGAATCACTGCAATTGTTAAGTTAGTAACATGTTTGTTAAGCGAATCTGGCTTCCCCATTGACTTTACTTCTCAGAAGATCACAAAAGGTGATCACATAACCCTAGGTTATGAAGAACTGAAGAAGCTTCTTGGATGAGAAGCGAAATGTCTTCAAGCAAAAACAAAGAAAGGACAATTGCCTTTTGAAAAAGCACCTTTAGGTTCACCAAATCTAGCTATCTTTCAAATATTTATTTTAATTGTAAGCAGGAAAACATTTAGTCATCTAATTCTGAATATATAACCGAGACGTTACCATTTCAATGTATGACCTGCAGGATGGAAAAGACGTAAAACAAACATAAATCTTTTGACTGAAGTGTTTAGTCTTTCCTAATTTGGTTGTGAGGCAACACCAATCATCCCTGGTTATAATAATAGTTCTCCGATCCTTGAATCAAAGACAGAAAAAATATGGAGCTGTATTATGCACAGTCCTGGTGTAAGTGGGACTCTTGTTGGTTGGATTTTCTTTTCTTTTCCTCTACTTTTCTACCTTTAATTTCTTCTTACTTTTTTCCTCACACTTTCCATAGAGGTGCTAATCTTCAAGGGAACAGCATGATCTCTATCTATGTATGTAGATCCAAAAAAGTATTTCGGGGAAATCAGGGAAACGTATTTTAGAGTTACAGAGAATGTCTAGATTTCAAAAGGTTAATGACTCAAAACAAATAAACAAGCAATAACGATATCCAATTATCGATATCCAATTTGGCAAGAGAAAATGGACTCATTAGTGACTGAGGCAAATAACAAAATAATTTTGAATCCTGTTCCATGAGATTGCACCAGTTTTACTTCGGTAGGCATGATACATATAGGGAGATGTTACTGTAATAACACCAAGTAATTATTCACTCGTCATAGAGGAAACAAAACTTCAAAAGCAAAAAATAAAATAAAATCCTGGCTGAAGACCAACGTTCATCAATTGACAGATATATTACAGAAAAAGATGAAAGCGAAGAAAATTACTGCCATTATTCACCCATCACAGCATAAAATATACTTTATTAGCATGAAAGCTGCCATTTATACATATTACAACAACAAAAGTCACACTTACTTAGCTAACAAAGCAATCCAAAGCATACATTGTACAAAAATAAGATATGAAAGATGAGAGGAAACACTGGAAGAAATGTTAATTTACTATTTAAAATGAGTTTTTTTAAAATCACGCACTGCGGTTCGCTATGGTTCGATTAACTCAGCAACTTCTTAGCACTTCACTGAAACTTACTGCCAGAGAAGCATGCAGAGTATGTCAACATCTGCAGCAATGGGTGGCCTCTTATTGGAGAGATATGGTGGAGAAAATATGGCCAAATTGTGCTTAGATTTTAACATACACTTTAAAATAAAATATATATTGTAAATTAACTTCAGGTTCAGGAAATCAGAAGCCAGGATAGAGTTCAAAAGTGCTACGAGTTTATTTCATGCAACCTATACATACAAGAATCTGATCTACATACAAATGGTCAAGGGAAATTGGCAGCAGATAAGAGTCAATGGATTTCAATGGGGGCTGGACTTAGTCTCTTATGAGGGCATAGCGACTCCAAATTAATGATGTGCTTGACCCTGCTCTCTGGCTCAGCCAGATCATCTCCTATAGTTAAGCTAGTAAGCCTTCAAATTTTCAAGATGTTAAATGAAAATCAGCAAACAAAACAAAAAGATAAGAAGGAGAAGACAATAAAGATTATAATCACTAATGAAATAAATCAGGGAAAAAGTATTTTAAGAGATTTAAAAATGGAATGGGAATACATCTTTGGAAGAGAGATAGGGCTTTGGGCAGATACTCTGGAGGCTTGGCAGCATAAGGATAGAGATGGGAGGAATACTCAGACTAAATAGTAAAAATGTAGATGCAGATAGAGACAAAGATCCAAGAGGAGTATGGAAGGCATGCCAAAAAACAAACAAGAATTGAAATATTAAAACGGGCGAGAGATGATGGATAGAAAGGAAATGTTTTTTATAATGGGGGCCTGATTAAAAGTTAGAATAGAAGTAAAAATAAGGATACACATCTCTAAATAATAGAATAAAAGCAAGTAGAGGTTGAAAGATTGGTTTAATATGTACGTTTAAATAATATGGTGATTGATGTCAGCATGGAGTATTGGGATTATATTTTAATACAATATGTGTATTACATTAAGATTAGTAAGGATGGCCTGACTAAATAGAATAAATGAAATAATTAAATGGAAAGATTAGAGGTTGAAAGATGGTAAGCCAAAAGAGAGGCACTGACAGAAGAATTTATCAGAAAATTTCTATTTCAACATCCTATCTTCTCTCACAGAATCACATATACGGTATATTAACCAAAATATTTTTTTGAAATCTGATATATTAAATTAAATTAAACTGAAGGAAAACCACATCAATAATCAATTCAATACTGTTCAATACTGAATCCAAGTCATCCAGCTACACTGGGTAACGTGGTCTCAGACAGGGACTATCCACATATCTTCCAATACAAATTAATCATGTTGAAAAATAATAGGGACATTTTCTTTGAACAAAACTATGAAAGTTAAAAAGGTTGCAGAAATATCTTAAGGGCTATAGTCAACAAACACATTTTTCTGGACTCAAATGGATCTTTTTACTGAACAAATTGTAAGCCAGTATAAACAGAAAGGCCACACAGAAAGCAACCATTTCCTATTCACAAGAGTAAATTCCTTGAACTGGAAAAAAAAAACCTTAGAAATAGTTTTCCTTTTTGTTTTCCTCTAAAGAATAAAGCAGAAGAAAGTACACAGCACCATTTCTTTTCTGATGAATGTAATAAAGCTTATGCACAATTAAAAGTAACTTTGTTCAACCCTGAGCTAGATATATTCTCTAATATTGAAAAATGAATTTGCGATATTTAATTAAATATGGTTATGTTACTGTATTATTTGAGTACATGCTATGGGAAACATCTTCCCTAAAGAGTGCTTTAAAAACTTTGGAACAGCACTTTGGAAACTTTTGAACCCAAATTTTTATTGTCTAGAATAAACTTGACTTTGTTGCATAAGGATTATGGATATTTGATTTTATTCTTGTTCTTTGATGAAAGAAGCCAAAGTCAGAATGTTTGTTAATTAAATATGGGCAGCATTTAAATAGCACCTTGTTGTCACTATCGTCTAGACACGAGTAGATATGCTTTTAGTTTATTCAGTAAACTGTATTATTTACTAAACATTAAATATTTTTAAAAATCCTATTTGTTTCTTTTGATTTTACCTTTTTTTCAGCCAGATCTTTGTTCTCAAAGTCAAAGAAATAGATTTAAAAATAAAGGAATAAAAGAATGGGTATTTCTTTTTCATTATCTCTCCATCAAAAGGCAGTAAAATTTATGTAAAGATAGAGTAAAAATAAACTTTCATCAATGTAACATTTATCTACATACTTTTAATGATATGAATGGTTCTTACAACTCTTTGACAAATAACATATGTAAGTAGATCCTTTTAACTAATTACATTTAATAGAAACATACTTAATCCCCTTACTTAGAGAGGACTATTACCCTTAGGACTTTTTATCATTCTATAGGATTATCTGAAGTAATTCCAAAAGCAGCAGCACCAACAGCAAATAACATCTTCCTAGACTTGGCAATAACTAAAAATGGGATCCCACACGGTTGCAATCTTTCTACTCTGGAACAATGCAGTGCTTATTTTAAAGTATCTTATTTGATCTGGCTCCAAAAACACTGAAACTATCTTCTAACATTACGTGAACACTTGTCACAAAATTTATCCTATAACTGGATTTGAATAACAGCTACCTAAAAACAGCTGAACAAATGCAGTTGATCAAAAGTTAAGTGTAACATTAAAAAAAGAACAGTTTAAATATTCAGTTTTAAATGTTTTCACCCCCCTCTTCAAAAAAAAAACCATAGGAGAGATATTTTATATATATAAGTTGCACCACATGTGATGCAGGTTGCAGCCTTAGTGCCTTAAAATAGGACATTATTTTCTTATATTTTCTAATTTTGTGTTTAACTGCAGCAAGCCAACAATCTAATAAATGATGATTAAAACAAGAAATAATTCAAAAGCATCCAGAATACTACTTATATGACCTATTACCATCTCAAAAAAAAATAATGAGGGCTACACTAACAACTCAAAATGATATTCCAGAAAACCACAACTGAACATAAAATATGAGCCATCCCCCAATGAAGAAAAAAGGGCAAAGGAAGACTTTTTAATTGTATTTATAAATCATCAGTGGTGGGTCGTCCCCGGTTTGCACCGGTTCTATAGAACCGGTAATAAAACCGGCAGGAGGCTCCGCCCACCGACCCCGACATCATCAAAATGGTTCTGCACATGCGCACAGCCCCGTTGCAAACCGGTAGTAAAGGGAAGTAGAACCCATCCCTTTAAATCATCCATTGCTATTATAAGAATCAGTGGTAGAATGACTGGACCAAAGTCACCCAGCTGGATTTGTATCTCACAAATATAAGACAAGAATTTGCAGTATCTCAGTTTCTAACCTGGTGCTTTAACCAGTATATCAAACTGTCTGCCACACAAACATTACATATTTGATACATAATGTCTTGCAAATATGGATCCTAAAATTAATTCAGCCCATCTTAATGGATTACAGATTAAATGTATTACCATTTTTTTACATTTAGAATCCACCAAAATTCTTTAATATTGTCTCTGTGTCTTTCCCTTTTTCAGAAAGATACAGGATTTTAAAGCAATTCTAAATAGGAATACTGACAAACTAATTTATCAGCAAGCACACAGAAAATCTCCAAGTAGCTATCATAAAGGAGAAGAGAAGATAGGAATGCTACCCCATGGGGATTGCTCAGTGAGACTTTAATTCATCCAGTATTTATCCATATGTTTGCAACATCTGACATTCTAATGATCAGCCATTCTATAATATGCTAGTGTTTGCATAAAAATGTAACATGCAGACTGGCTTCTATTAAGCCAATTATTATCCAATGTATAAGATTTCACAACAAAAGCTCTGAGAATGAAAGTAACAGGAAACAAAAACAATCTGTTTGACACCACAAGAATTGCTTCCTGATGCAAACCCTAAGGCCATAAAACAGAGCTGCCTTTCCCATCTTATTTCACTAGACAAACAAATAAATAAATTCAAAAATGTATGCATGAAAACTTATCTAAAGAACATAACTGTTCCTTTTATGGTAACTTCTATATGTTTAATATTTTCCCACAGGGTGGATTTGATTTAAATCAAGTCGATTTAAATCATGATTTAAATCACTAGTAAAAAGGCTTGATTTAAATCAACTCAATTTAAATCATAATTTTTAAAGAGCAACTGTCATCTCTGTCCCCCAGCGGCTCCTCCTCTGAACCGCTGCTGACTCACCGACAGTCCCAATATTGCAGAATATACAGCCTCATGCTATATAACTAAGCTCCATTTCATGCTGAATAAACTAAATTATTAATGTATCTTAAATAGAAAACTATCTTTAGAAAGATTACTCCAAAAGCATTTCATTAAAATAAATTTAATAAAAATAAAAAAATCTGATTTAAATAAAAAAAATCCTTTTAAATTTTAAAAAAATATCTCATTGATTTTTATCCACACTGTTTCCCCAAAATAACACAGTAATATGTAGTTCAGATAAAGACTCACTGCCCTATAACTGTCAGAACTTTAATTTCTATCCGAAGCTGTGTGATTCTTAAAAATATCTAAACTATACATAGGGATTTAAAAAAAAAAAAAGAAGAAGAGTGTACAATTCAATTTCATAGACAAACATTTTCTAATTCGGTTATTCAGGAGAACATGAGAATATTTTCTTTTATTTTTTGGACGTATCAATCCACCTTTGAAAAGTTAAACTGGTAACCCGAGAAATGCTGGATTCGCATAGTCCGTAAGATAAATCAAGTATTGCCTGAAATATTCTATTAATATTCCGGTTTGCATGCTCCAATTGATCTCTTAGTAGACTGAAGCACCAACAAAGTGGCTAGATTAGCAACCAATTTTTATAAAACTGACTGATATTTAAAGGATGAAACAAGATAAGTGTCGAGTGTCAAGCACTCCTTGACACAGAGCCTTATATGACAACAGAGCTTTGCATGACGACCATGATGACACAGAACCCTGGCCGTGACAGGGAGGGTTGTCAGGTGAATACCCAGGAAAAGGCCAAGCGGTGCACGGTGGAGGGGGGTGATGCGATTAGGAAACCAAATTGAAGGTGACAGGTGATGGGCGGTGTATGGAAGGGAGAATCGGGAGAACGAGCAGTCAAAGGAGTGATCTTGGCGACATCGGATGACATCACTTACTAGCGTCCTCGGCTCCAAGGGGGGGGAAAGAACGGGCGGTATATTCAAATCTGCTACAGCTGCAACCCATCCCACAGCCGATAAAGCTGAGGCGGAGCATCCAGCTGACTCCATCTTTGTGCTGTTTTCACAGCGCCAGCGTTTACTGTAAACTGCCGCGTATCCAATATTAAACCGGGTTATATTTGCCATTCCATTGCATGTGTGTCGTGCATTACTCGGCTCCGGACACAGTTCCAGAAGCGCTGAGAGTAAGTATCCTCTATGACAGTGTTGGCAAACCTTTTTGTCATTGCGTACCAAAAGTATGTGCCGCCCACGCCGGCACCCATAATGCAATGCGCGCCCCACCTGCACATGCATGCACACCCCTCCCACACATGCAAGCATCCCCACACATGTGCCCCCGGACATGCCCAATGCCCCATTTGGGCCTGGAAAGCCTCCGGCACCAAACTTTGCCGGCACCAAGCCTCCGCCAGGGAGACAGGGAAGCCTCAGCCTGCTGCTCTTGCCGCTGCCGGGGCAGCAGCAGTGCAAGAATCGCTGGGGCGAGGGGGCATGTTTCCCTCCATCCCCACCCAAGCAGGCTTTTTCTGCGGCCCCAAGCCACCGATGGGGAGGGAGGGAAGCCTCAGCCCGCTGCTCCTGCCTCCACCGCCAGGGAAGCAGCAATGCAAGAATCACCGGGGCAAGGGGACACGTTTCCCTCCCTCCCCGTCTGAGCAGGCTTCTTGTACGTCTCCAAGCCTCTGCTGGGGATGGAGGGAAGCCTCAGCCTGCTGTTCCTGCCACCGCAGGGGAAGCAGCAGTTCGAGAATCGCCAGAGCGAGGGGGCTCACTTCCCTCCCTCCCCGCTTGGGCAGGCTTATGGGGCCCCAAGCCTCTGGCAGGGAGGGAGGGAAGCCCCGGCCCACCCGTCCTTGCCACCACCACCCCCTCACCCCGGCAGCAGCGGTCCTCACGTTGCCACTTCCCTGGCAGTGGCAGCAGGCAGGGCTGAGAGGCCAGCGGCAGGCTGCAGTGGCAGGCCGTTCATGCTGGCTAAGAGGCAGCAGTGGCTCCTTTTACTCCTGTCAGCCTCACACTCTGGGCAGTGTCCAGCCAGCCATGCCTGGCCTCCTCCTGCAACAGCCCATGTGGATCCCGGACAGCGCAGCTTCTGGGCCTTTCCTTGCAGCGGTGGCGGCGGTGACGAGGCGGGCGGGCTGGCACAGGGGAACGACTGGCGGCAGTGCTCGTGGCTGGCAATGGGGTGGATGTCCCGGGGCTGCATACGAGCGTTAACGACATGGCCGGTGCACACACGCACACTAAGAGGAACTGCCCAGTGGGCATGCGCACATCGGGAAATGGACGATCAGCTCACCGGCTGATCTTCTGGTTTCTGGCACTGCCGCATGCATGAAGGCCAGCTGATTGTCACACAGGCATGCATATCAGTAACCACAAGACCAGCTGGCTGGTGTGCATGCGTGCGCCAGAAACCCGGAAGAGAAATAGATGACGCCACGCATGCCAGTTGACATGGCTCTGCGTGCCACTTCTGGCACACATGCCATAGGTTCACCATCATGGCTCTATGATCTTTATCCTTTTCCATGGAGAGGTGAACATTTGCATATTCTTGCACTTCTTTGATTAAGAAGGTTCTCTTCACAGATGTTCACCCCCAGAAATGTGGAACTAGAGACTTCATTGTCATAGCCACTTGGATATAAATAAGGTAGGCTATCATGCAATTTCAAATGACTTGAAAACAGATAAGATAGTACTACCAACCAACCTGTATAAAACTGGATGAGTTGCAATTCACTTTGGGGTCTTATGGAAGGCAATGTGGTTTCAAGACAGCAAAATTACACCAATGCAAGTTGAACTTGAGCTTTCAGAGATGGTTTGGGTTGAGTTGAAAATTTTCTTCTGATTAAGACCTATGTCTGGCCTTTGCATGTTACTCAAAGTCAGGACACTACTAAAATAGATATAAAAAAATAATCTAAAAGTGAAAGTAACATTCAGTACAATTCCTACCTATTTCTATGTTTACGTTCCCCTCTTGACACAAACATAATAATTTTCTCGCAATATTTGGACAATCTGTATTAAATTCATTCAAAGGCTTAAAGAGGCATAAAGAAGAAAACCATAACTATACAGATAATTATTAAGGAGGATTTAGGGCATTTGGATAACAAAAAGGGTCTTTAGCATTAGTCATTTTTTTTTGTTTGGAATTTTGGAATTTTTCCTACATATGGAACTCTACGCATATATATTTGTCCTAATAAATATTGCAAAATGGAAAGCAACCAGATTTGAGCCAAAAAAAATGACTGGGAAAAAAAGTTTAAAGCACTTCTTTTCCTGTCATTTTTTTTCTCGCTAAATGCCCCACCACTGTTTTTTATATTTTTTTAAAAAGAGGAGATGAGGGACTGTTGCCATATGTTAGTGTAAAGTAGCACAGTCTTAATCCTTCAATTACAGTTTGGGTTACTCACTACAATTCACTCCACAGATTACCAAATCTATCTCCACAAAAGCAGAATTTATCACTTGTTATTCCCCAACAACTAGTGAATGCTGTATTTCCACAGATCATTGATGCACTGACTGGAGCATGCTGATCCATTACTAAAAGCATAATGTGGAGTTATATTACAATATAAGTCATCAGAGATATACTTTAAAGATAAATTACAAGCCACTATTGCAATGGAAGATCCAGTTTATCTGACAAATTCCTAAGAAGCTTAATGATTGACTCTTTACTAACAAACAAGCCTTAGTACTATAAACATATTCTATTTCAATTGTTGCAAGACCGAATATTTTAAAAATGACCTTAGGGTATGCAACATTATTTTCACAACCTTATTTTCACTGTCCTATTCTAAAATAATGTTTAAAATACTAATTTTAAATAAAAGTTTCCTGGGGTTTTTTTTTTAAGAAATATTTTCTAGGAAAGTAGCTTGGATAATCCCTTTTAGAAACAATACAGTTTCTTCTTGTGGGTCCACAAAGATGAACAAGTTCTTTTAAACAAGATACTACTAGGATGAGTGACAAGAGATGGGCTTTTATTTAAACAATTTTACACACAGCTATTTATTTTATTCTGCATGGAGCAGCTTTATAGATATTCCTGGTATGTAAGATAACATCTGTGTAACAAGCACCTGCTTTTAGTTAAGGGTTTTGAAGCATTTTCAACTGTGAGATTTTCAGTCTCAAATGGTTATTGCATTTCTCTGCTTGTCTCTGCAGAACAGTATCCAATATCACACCTCAGGGAAGCATTTTTTTGTTCAGGCTTATATACTCACAAGTAACCTTCAAACGTCTAGCTCTTTCTTGGGAAAATTTAACTTATGCCAGCCACACTTTTTCCTGAGTGCATAAATCAGTCCAAACTTCCCAAACAACATTCATTAGAGTGGCATGCGAAAATAAGATTTACTAAGTATTTTGGGGCAGAAAGATAGGTAAAAATGGAATAAATAAATAAACCTGAAATAATTCACTCCTAATAATAAAGATCAAGGTTTGTGACACCCTGCCCTTGGCAGATAAGAACTTTATGTTAATTACTTTGGACAATAGGTTTTTTTATCCATTTTTTCCATTCTGCTGTGTTTACCATGTGCCAGAAAAGTATTATTTAAACTGGTTCCTTCTTGTTATAATAGTTTATCTGACAAGTATATATATATATTTTGAAGAGATTTATCTAAAAATTCTCAATTTTATTATGGATAATGTTTTGCTGAACAGCAAAACAAACAAACCCATTCTAAAATCTCATGAAGTACAATATGAAGAGCAGCTGGAAACTGAAGGTAACATTTGTAGTATGGATGTAAGGTCTTAATTGTGATAAATACTCAGGACAAGCTATGGTAAAATTAATAAATTCAAATCTTGGCCAGGACCACAGTTAGCTTAACTTAAGTTACTGAAATGAGCAATATTTTTCTCAGCAAAAAAGCACTAAATTCATCTTGAAGGATCTTTGGATACTTCTCTTATTAGGATTTTATAGTCCACTAGCTAGAAGTGCCAAATAGGTCTTGAGAACTGAAGGAAAGAACTAAATGACTCTGAACAGTCATGCTGGATCATATTAAAAGCTTATCTAGTCTACCATTGTGGTCTTATACTCTTAAATTTGAATCTGCCTTTCTCATGTTCAAGTGGGCTTATATTTTCATCATTAATGGACACTTAAAGATGCAATCTATATTGCTGTAACTATTGAAATACTAATTGCATTGGCTTTATATTTCAGCATGGGTCAAAGGGGAAGACTTAAGATAAAAAGTCTTACGGGCACATTTCTCAGAAACAGAAATTACACAAATATACCTGCTGGGCTTTGAAACAGATACTTAGTAGGGATCAGATGAGATTTTACAAAAAAAGGGGGGGCATATTTTATAAATGAAAGTAGAGATATTTTCGACTTCTATTCTAGTTCTATTAATTTTACTCAAATGTATTGTTGGGATAAATACATGTGCAGCATCCAACAAAAATTTTAAAATAAAAATAATAAAAATAAATAAATAAATAAATAAAAATTAAAAAGAAAACAAAAAACAAGCCAACTCAAAGGACAGACCATCTTTCTGCCATCTGTTTTCTATGTTTCTAGTTGCCCAGAGTTTTTGTTACGAGTCCGGCGACATACAAATTTAATAAATTATTATTAAGTATACAGCAACATGTAAACTTGTGGTTCACTATATATAACAATATGCCTGCTTGAATGTGGAAAGCACTGTATGGTAAAATATTTTGCATGTTATATGTTAAAGGCAGTATAATCCAAAATAGTGACATTTAATATGACTATAGTTTTTAAAATATGCCACTACATCACTGGAGAAAGAAAGTGATGAAATGCAGAACCACAACACCACTATCCCATCCCATCTTTTACTGCAAACTATCTTTATCAGGTGCCACTCTGCAACAGTCACCAAAAAAAAAGTTGGCTATTGAGAAACCACCAGAGCAATACGGAAAAGTTTGTTTCTCTTATGGTCCCCATAATTTTCCTAAATAAGACCATGATAAGGGTCAACAGAGCATTCGCACGGCTGTCAAATATTATTCCACTAAAAGCCTGGAGCTTCTGGGTTTAGACTGTTGAGTTGGGCTACATGCAGGCAGATAGGGCCAATGGCATCAAATGGCCCATCTACTAAATCAGAAAAATGATGGAACTGATTTTATTATCCCACTAGGCTTTTGAGACATCATCACTGGAAAGATCAGCAAAACACCAGTCCTATCTCAAAGAGTGGTCTGAAAGGAGGTTAAAAATGGGTTTTGTCCCAACTGTATAAAGAGCAATAAGGATGTTCATATTCATACAATACTGTTCTACTTCTCATTTGTATATTGTATACCTTAGGTTTGCTAAAGCAAAGGACTGGATGAAGGTTAGACATTGAAACAGAACTGAAAAGTAGTTTAAAAAGTTATCTTAGTGGATGCTCCCTTCTTATCCTTTACTACTATCAGTCTATTTTGTCTTGTAGTCCCAACCCATGCAACTGCCCAGAGAGAAGTACTGAAAAATCACTACAGGCAATCCTCAACTTACAATCACAATTGAACCCAAAATTTCTGTTGTTAAGTAAGACATTTGTTAAGTGAGTTTTGCCTCATGTTACAACCTTTCTTGCCACAGTTGTTAAGTGAATCACTTAAGTTGTGAAGTTAGTAACCCAGTCGTTAAATGAATCTGCCTTTCCCATTGACTTTGCTTGTCAGAAGGTTGCAAAAAGTGATCATATGACCCTGGGACACAGCAACCAACATAAATGTAAACCAGATGTCAAGCTTCTGATTTTTGATCACATGACCATGAGGATGCTGCAAAGATGTTAATTGTGAAAAGTGGTAATAAGTCACTAAGTGCCGTTGTAACTTTATTCAGTGCTGTTGTAACTTTGAACGGTCACTAAATGAGCTGTTGTAAATCAAGGATTAACGGTACTCTGTCTGGTTTGCATGTTCTGAGGGATCAGACAACAGTAGCAAAGAGACCGAAAAGTAAGACTGGGGGGAACCTCAATAGATGGCCTACAATGCTGACCTTTAATGCTGTCTTTCAGGATTAAATTTAGAGGAACTCAAGAACTCAGAGTAACAAGGTATTTTATGCAGTGGTTTACTTGCGGCTTTGCAGTATGAATACAGATGCTGTGATTCGTCAACCACAATTTATAACTCTGTGCATTATGAGAACCCAGGTAACTGTGGTTTAATCAAATAAGCAAATAAAACATGGTTTAAAATGAACTGTGACTGCAGTCACTAATTTACATTGAATAATAATAATCCCTAATAATAATGGATACATGGAGGATTTACATATAACCTTAGTGATATGCGAGTAACTTTGGGAATGAAAATTTCAATCTGTCAAGACCTGACATGAGAGTTCAACTGCTACAGAAGCTCGAGAATTTAATTTTTGAAAAAAGCAAAGAAAAAATTATTTTTTGCAAAATAATGGAAATTATTTTGATAATACAGGTTTCCACATATATTTACTCAAAACACTAGATTCTATTAATAAAGTAATTTTCTGCTGAACAAGAATTCCTGAATTTTTTTAAACAGGTAAACTACATGTGACTTTAAATACTAAAAAAATACGCAAAAATATTTAGAAACACTGGAGAACTTTCTCGTGTTTTTCTTATAGACAGTCAGTTATAGCACTTTGCATAAAAGTGATGATCTGAACTGCAAAAATTCAGTGGAACATTATTTCTGTTTTAAATGTTTAAACCACTAACTGCAAGTTAAAGGTTTTACAGAAGGTAAGAAAAAGTTAAAAATCATTTATTAACATTTATATTTTGCTATACCACAGATTGTTTCACACTAAAGTAACATTTCATTCATTTTTTCACATCAGAAATCATAACATGAACATATTAAAGTCATTATTGCAATAGCCCCTCCATAGTAGATATACCTTTTCTCAAGGATATAAGATTTGTTTAATTCAAAGTACTGCAGAACAACGAAAATATATGATTTCTGTACAGTATAGGAAACCCAAATCATATTTGCACTCAGTCAGAATCTTAAAGGAAAGACTGTTGAAGTCTTTTTGAATATTTTATTTTACAAATAAATGGCAATATTACAACTGGGATCTGCTTGAAATGTATTTTACATTAATACAGCTATGTAACCTTGGACCATGTACCCTTTTCAACCTTACCTACTTCACACTTTTTTACGCAATATAAAAGAGAATATCCTTACTTGTGTATCTCATGTATCTCAATACCAGAATAGTGCCAAAGTAGATAAATTCAAGGCTAAGAACAGCACAATGCAGTCTTCATTATTCCAGCAAAGCTTTAATATTAGCATGGCAGTAGTCCAATTCTCTCTCATATACAAACAAAAATCACACTCCAAATGCAGAATTGTTTTCAGGTGCAACCATATTTATCATATTTGCTTTATTTCCCTGATAGCAATCCTCTGGATTAACAATTGATACTCTGATCTGCTGGAATTTATCCCAGAATAAAATCCAGTCCTAATCTAATATTTTATAACTACAGTTGCTAGTTCCCTAGCACCACTTTACCCAATGAATATTTTGTATCTGTAAACAGCAGAGTATTATTTCTGTAGGAAAAATACATATTATCTTGGACTATCACACATTAACTACCTTAGATTTAAATCAACTCACACACTTAGCAGCCAAAGAGTAAATATGTATTAATTTAGCAATGTACATATACATTAGCCAGATAATCTCCAATACACAAAGTTGTACCAGTAATTGTAGCTGAATCAATGTGGTTGAAGTATATTATCCAATATTAATATTTAAGCTAAGACATCATGAACATGGTCTGCTATAGGCAAGACAAGGTTAAACTTGACCAAATACATGAAGACTCAGTTTTAATTTGTTCAGGATGTGAAAGGAAACTCCTTTGCTCACTCAAAAAGCAACATGCAGTAAGCATAAAGATGCTTGTAAATCTAGCTTCATTACTAGACACCAAACTGCTTGTTTTTTTATGTAGAACTGATATCTAAGATTGTCTACTATAAGGTGCTCAATGGGATGGATGTCTTTGAAGAGAACTCCAAACTTCAGCTTGTGACTTCTAGGATCCACAGTTCAAATTATCTTCCCCACTTTAATTTGGGTGACAATGGTTACTTGAAAAATCTTCACCCAAAGCAACTTGCCAGCACTTACAATCTCAGAAAATGAACTAAACAAACTATGAGAGGAACAAATCAGGGAGTCCTTATCTTTTACATTTCAGCATGTCCATTGACCAAGTAAGTATATATAGGTGGTTTGGGGGGGGGGTTACCCATCTCCTAGTATTTCAGTACATGTTTGCATTAAGTTTAATATTTGGGATCAGTGTTTTCATTTTTAGGTGTTGGTTTTATTCCTTCTGTTTTATCTTAAACTCTATGTGTGGGTTTTCTTTTGAAAACAACTTGGAAGCCTCAACTACCTCTAAAATATGATTTCCAGAATATTAAGCAATAATTTTAAAAGGATTGCACTGCTGCTTATTCACTGGTAACCATTTTAAAAGCTTATCTCCTAAATCCCAAATGATTTAAGATCCAAACAGTTCCCCAAGTCAGTCCAAAACTTTTACTTAAAAAAAAATTAAGATTCATTCTCCATTGGACATGAACTAAGCAAAAAGAAACGCCTTCAGTTCTTTTTGGCACCAAGTTGTCTACTGACTAAAAGGGGCATATATATATATATATATATATATATATATTTTCACTAATACAAATATGTAAATTTATGGGTTTTCCCCCCAATTTACGAAGTTGAGTGGGAGCAGTTTACATGTAGCTCCAAATAACTTCTCACCCAGACCCAATACAGTTCAGCCCCATCAATGTTACTCTTAGGTTACCTTGAATTGAGGCATAGGCCTCGATTGCAATCTGGTGAACATTTTCTGGCAATAAATCTTTCTGAACGTAATGAGTCTGATTTGGCTCTTCCGTGTACAGTAATCTCCAACAAAATCTGATGTCAGAAATTCCTGTCTAGTATCATTCTGAAGTATACACTTTCCCTTTCCTTTATTGTGGTGCCAACACACTTGCGCTTCCAGGTTTCTTTGTGTCACCTCTCAAGACTTGCACCACCCAAAAGCAATTTACTCTACCACAATCTACCAGGGGAACCAGTTTAAGTTTCCTTTGACTTTTGTCAACTTCAGAACAGCATTTCCCCAACTCCATCGCTTCACACCAAGTTTTCCCACCCCTTTAATTGAACTGAATCCAATAGGCCATCTCATCTGCCTTTTTCATTCTGCTTCAGCCCAAGCTGAAGGGGAAAAAAAGCAAAAAAAAAAACAGAAACTCTCAGGGATAAGTAATAAAGCCTAGGCTAGACTGATTAGTTAAATGTTGCCAGTGTCTCATTTTGATCTTTAAAGATGCAAATCCAGGTGATATTTAGGACAACCCCACCTCCACACCCAAAAGGTTACCCTACAAGCTTTCCCCCCAAATCTCTGCAGACTCTGCAGACTCTCCCGCAGTCTGGGACAACAGCTATCAAGTAAACAAGTTTGAAATCCTGGTTTGCTCCGACTGAAGCGTCCACTACTTCCAATGTCTCGATAAAAGAGGCCGAGGATGAAGAAGGGAGGAGAGGCCCGTTCGGATGCCTCCTGCAGCATAAAAATAGCGGGCAAGCGGGAAAAGCTGAGGGGATCCTAAAGAGGAGCCGAGGCGACAAAACAGACCAGCCTTGACGCCCTTCCCAACCCTTGAATTTTCCCGCCGGTGCTTAACTAAAGTGTTCAGCCGCCACCCCAGGGGCTGCAACGCCGCTGCCGGGCAGGCTTGCTCAGGGCACGTGCAGAGTATTTTCGCCTTGCAGCGGAGCACGATTGACTCTTAGGCGGCTTTAGGGTTGGGGGAAAAGAGCCTTTCAAGGCAAAAAAGGCGCGGAGGGCAGGCCGGTTTGGGGATACGGAAACCTCGCTCGTTGCAAGCACAGCATCGGGCCACGGCTCTCGAATTCTGCCAACAAGTACCGGAGGTGGGGGACGCTCGGGAATCACGGGATCGGGACAGATTGGAGCCTTCTGCGGCATCCCCGAGGGGTTTTCGTGCGGACTTGGTAGCAAAAAGAACCGCCTTCGTTACGAAGAAGAGAGCAAGGCACAAACCACGATCAAATGCAGGCCCTAAATGCTATTCCAGTTAATCCCTTGTTTGGGGCGAGTCATTTGCAATCCGCCCCCCGCCATTTCCCCGGCTGCAAAGAAAACTATCTGCGTGGTGCTCAGAGATATTCTCACGTGCGCTTGACACGCCCGACCCTTCCTAGCATCCCAGGGAAGAATGAATCCAGCCTCCAAGTAGGCTTGAGTTCTTAGCAAACAGGCAACTCTCGCTCCCCCCCTCCACACATACACACACACACACCTCTGCGTGCAACACGTTTATCTCAGTTGCTCGGAAGCCGAAGGGGCACTACCCGTCGAGTGCCACCACCCCACGCGAAAAGTCTCCTTTTTAAACCCAACCCAACCCACCCCCCAGAAACGAATCCCGCTGATTGCACCCACGGACGAACCGTCCCGAGCTGGAAGAAGGGCAAAGGAAGCCCGGGACCGCTCTCAATCCGGCAGAAGCGGAGCTTTCTCCGCCGGGGCATCTTTCAACCGCGGGAACAGGAGGCGGACGGGCTGGGCTGGGCTGGGTTTGGCTTACCTGGCGCGGCGGGTTCGGCCAGGCTCCGGCTGTGCAGCCACAGGAGCAGCTGGAGCAGGAAAGGGCTCCTTTTCCAGCTGCCCGGATGGAGCCGCCGCTGCATTCCTGAGCCGGCTCCTCGTCCCTCCTCGCTACTCCAACATCCAGGAATCCCGAGCCCGGTGGCTGGAATGGGCTTTCGCTCGCCCGTCCTCTCCCTCCTTCTCCTCGTCGGCCTCCGGGCGGGCGGTAGGCTGCCTTCGCTGGCCTCCCTCGCTCCTCAGCCTCCTGGCTTGTCACTTTCTCGAAGCTCTGCTCCAGACCGCCCCATCCCCAGCCAAGGCAGCCCCGCCGCCTGGAAGGGGCCGGCCAGTCCGCCCTGATCGACCCTCCCGCGCCCCCTGCTGGACCAGCCGGGACGCGCTTCTCTCTACCTGGAAGAGCAACGGCGCCTCTCAAAGCGAACCTCTCCGCTTAATTAGACGCGCCTCGAGTTTTATTTCGCGCGCGTTGGAAACTATCCACCGGGCCGCAAAAAAAAAAAAAAAAAAAAAAAAAAAAAAAAAGCCAACGGGAGACGCCTCCTCCTCCTCCTTTTCCTAATCTCCGTGGCTTGGAGACGGTGTTTTTTTTTTTTTTTGTTTTTTTTTTTTTTTTAGAAATATCGATGGTGGCACTGTAGTTGCTGCGTTTTTTCTTTTATTAAAGAAAAAAAGAAGAAAAATAAAACTATGGCGGTTGGCATAAGGATTAGTTTCAGCGGGAGAGGGATGAAGAAAGAGATGCTAAGGGAAAACCCACAGTGAAAAAGCGACCCTCTTGCCAGCTTGAGCAAAAGCTGTTTACAGGCTTGGTGAATGGTGGATTTCTGCCAGTGGCTTTTTTTTCCACTCCTGAGCCCATTTGTGGAAGGGGGGAGGGTTGTTAAGTGATGGCTTGATTTTAAATATTATGTTTAGCTAAATAGCACACAATAACAACGTGGAAAATGCCATTTCAAAAGAATTAACAAGATTAGCCTATTGGAAAAGACCGAAGCATAAATCTTGAAATAAAATGTTCCACATTACAGAAAGGCAAAAATAATGTCACACTTTATATTTAAAACCAGGAGAAGTTGGTGAAGGATAGATTATTGCTTGGTTTCATTTCCATTAAAATGCAGGGAAAAAAACTGCCTGGAATATTTCCATGGAAAGAGTGTTAGAAACCTGGGGCAGTTAAAATGTTTACAGGGCCTGAGTTTTACTGTATTTATTTCAAATAAAAATTTGCATTTGTAGACAAAGCCCTTGGAAGGTGACTATGTTATTCTAAAGTAGCCTGCTTTACATAATTCTATCATGGTTTGTTGGACTTTGTATATATCTAATGTATTCCATATTTCCAAGATATTATAACTAGATCTCAGATACAATTACAGTGAAAATACATCCTTTATTATAGAAAGCTGTCATTTTGTCTTTTAATTTGGTATTTAATGCAGAGTTTTTTACATTCATGTGAAAAATATCGTAATTTATTTTAAAAAATTACACGCAAATACTATTTTATTTTAGATATTTTTATTAGAATATGCATTTTTGGAAAGCTTTTCTTAGTTTTCTTCCTGAAATTTCCATTGTAAGGTAAAGTTATAAACATAAACAGTTATTATTATTTTTTATCCCGATGAACCTCTTTCAATTTGTCCCTTTTTCAAGTTGTCCTTTATTTTTCCCTAGAAACTTTGGTCATTGTCAATTTAATACTATATTTTACTGATAGGGCAAAAAATCTACATCACAAGGATTAATGTAAACATTTACTTAATTTGAGGCTGACTTTGGCCTCCTTTCAAATTCTACTCCATTTGCAAAATCCTCCTACTTTGCAGATGGATTTGTGAATTATTAAAGGCTCTTTCCTTTATGCTTGTGTGTTGTGGCATTGCATGCATGTACAGATGGGCTGACTTGCATCAAGGCAGCACAATGGTCCTTTCATTGTTTCAATGAAAACCTTCAATCCTGTGAGCACTAAACTCAGATATTTAGAGTATGGTTTCTAAGGGGAAAAACACAAACTAGATGAAAGGATTCAAGTGGAAATCAGAAACACATCAGAAATATTTGAATGATCAATTGAGGGTAAGAATATACAGGTAGTTCTCACTTATTGACTTATTGGGACCAATGGATATAAAGTGAAATATTTCATGACTGCACTGGACTGTTGCTGTGGTCATTAAGTGAATCAATATGAGCGAGATGCAAATGACCACAACTTGCAACTTCCTCCTGCTTCCCCATTGACTGCTTGCGAGAAACAGGCTCTGAAGGTTGCAAATGGTGATCATGTGACTATGGGACATAATGACTATTGTAAAGGAGCTCCAGCTGTGAAGCACCTAAATCACAATCACATAACCATGGGATGCTGCAATGGACACAGATTCAAGGACCAGTTATAAACATACTTTTTCAGTGCCATTATAACTTCAAACAGTTGCTAAATGAGGCAGTTCCTAAGCGAGGACTACCTGTTATTTGTAATCAAGTTGTTTCCTAATATTGTATAGTAGTGTTTTTATTTATTTATTCTTTTGCATATCAATAGTCACTTTTTCTTTTTTCCTATGTAATTATTTGTATTTAATTTCGAAATCATAATAAAAATGGAAATGGGAAAAAACATCCTAGGAATATCCATGTCACTTGCTTAGCTGTTATATTCAGCTTTTTAGATTTATTCGCCTTTATCAGTTTGGAAGCACATGCATAAGGTTGATGTCTAAAAACACTTCTGCCACTGGATAAGTTAACTAAAACCTGAGTGAGGGGCAAGAAATTATTCACTTTTAAGGTCTAATTTACACAGATACCTTCCTGAGGACTGAAGCAGGTAAATTTATGAATGATATAATTAAACAAAACAAGATTGGTGAAATTATGGATGCACCTACTGCCATGAGCTTGGTTAAGAATGATAAATACACAATTCGGTGCTACTTTTATAATCATTTTCTTTCAGTTACCATTTTTTTAAAAAAAACAACTATGAAAATAGATATCAATTAGTTAAATTCAATTAAGAACTCCAGCCTTGATGACAACTGTGTTGGAAAAATGTGTATAAAACCAGTATGTGAAATTCACCAGATCTGTTTGTGAGTAGAAATAAAATAATTTATAGTAATAAAACATAAAAATATTATTTTTAGCTCCCCATCTGTCCAACTGCCCACAATTAGCAAACACAATTTCTTCCTGGCCCAGAGACTGCTCTGCAGAGCACATCAATGAAAGTTAAAACACATGCTCGGAGAATGCATCTGCTTTTAATCTGCAGCATTCTGAAGTCAACACAAATATTTTTGCTATTTTCCCTTTAACTTGCAACAGTTGCAAAGACTGTGGTGTGCTAAAATGGAACAACTGAAAATAACAGACACTCAAAAATTAGGAAAAAGAAGCAAAACTAACGCCTTAGTTTTAAAAAATTAAAATATGTATTTTTAAAGAAGATTAATTTAATTCAGTAACGATGAATAATAACCAAGATTAAGACAAAGGTAGACCCCAAGTGGGTAATGAGATTTTGACTGGATTCTCTTTCTCTTGTGTTGATGTGATAAAACTCTCTGAAACTACGTCTAGTTGAGCATTTCAACATGTGAAATAAAAGCAATAGTAATAATGTCTTGATGCCAATACTAAATTTGCATGCATTATAGAAAACTCCTTAATTAATGTAAAGTTAACTATGAAGCATACTCCCAGCAATAATTCGTTACAGCAGATATAAAGATACCAAAGCAAATGTTGGAATTAGGTTTAGATCCAGGGCACGTTTTTTGGGGTTGCATGGTTTCTGGTACCCAACCACATTGCATGACTATTTATATTTTCCTTCCAAAATATGCGGCCCACTTCATATTTTCCAATTATACCAATAAATGCTATATTGTACTGACACATTTTGAACATATGAAAACCCTGGTCGACATTCTCCATTAAGTACCCTTTAGGATAAAATAGAAGGAAAAAGAAGAACCATGGATACATTGTGAAGCAACAAAATTGAGCATTTTTAAAAAGTGGTCCCTTGGTTCTGTCCATTTCCTCATAGCGAATGTTCATCTATACCCGTGATGGCGAACCTATGGCACATGTGCTAGAGGTGGCACACAGCGCCCTCTCTGATGGCACGTGAGACATCGCCCCAGTTCAGCTCTGATGCACATGTGCGCGCGCCTCCCGTTGGCCAGCTGGTCTTTGGGTCTCTGCCTAGCATGCGCGGGGGGGCAGGGTGTGTGCGGGGAGTGTGCATGCATGTGCAGGGGAGGAGGGGCATGCAGGGGGATGTGCACACATGCGTGGGGGATGGGGTGCATGCGCAGGGACTGCACACACATTGCATTTTGGGGCTTCGGGCACACTGCTTTTGAACATTCGGTCTGGAAAAGGTTAGCTATCACTGATCTATACTTTTTTTTAAATGTAAATTTATTCCAACTACCTACATATTTATCACTCAGTGCTTCATAATGCCATTCATGAAGGTGACAGATATGAAGGGCGGTTAAACCTCATCTTCTTGTACTTCTCTTTAGTACTGTAACATTTACAACCTTTGTAGTATCTTTGTACACAATGGGGTTGGGATCACACAAATGATACTAATAAAGCAGTTTGCATACTACATACTCATGTCGTTTGTGTGATGACATCATGGTCCATGAAGCATTATACTGGCTTGTAATAAATGCCCATGAGTTCTGTTATTTTGATTGTTGATTCATCTAAAATCAATGTTCACCTACATTTTCCTTTTTTCTTTGATGAAGTCTATTGTGCATTTGTCCTTAATATATGAAGCCTATTTATGACATTTAGTAGTCTTGAGTAACGCTATAAAAATTGATCATTCTATAAGAGTTTGGCTGATCCAAGGTCACCAAAAGCCTAAAATGTACAAACATGTATTTTAATCCTTGGGTAGAATCCACAATATTTATCCTATACATGAATAAAACACATCTCAGGGAATACTATTCTTTCTACAGAGGCTTTCAGAGAGAATTATTTAAGTACTTAGCAGTGACTTTGTATGGGAAAATCTAATTGTGTTTTATTAGAAGTGTAATCATTTTAATGTTGTAAACCACCCAGAGTTGCCTATGACGAGGTGAATGACAAATAAATTTAATCAATAAAATAAATAAATAATAAACCATAGAGTTCTCTCTTTCACCTACAGCCAAGAAATATCTAAAATGAAAAGTACAAAAGAAATGAAGTTATATTAGTATAATCTATAATATTTCTATTTAATTTCTTGCAAGTTTTATTTAGAGGATTTGAAGCCCTAGAGCAAGGGCATCAAACTGGCGGTCTGCAGGCTGGATACATCACGCAGAGGCCACGCCTACCTCAGCTCTGCGAAGGGGGAAAACATCATGAAATGTCACATGACATCAGTGTGACACAACGAGTTTGACACCCAGGCCCTAGAACAAGGATGGGCAATTGGGCCGCTCTATGACCTGTGGATTCCCAGAATTCCTGACCCAACATGTTGAAGTCCACAGTTGAAGTCACGGCCCCCGCCCTAGAGTAATTATATATTTTTCAAGAAAAATGCAGGTAAGGACATATCCAGTCACTATACTATAGTCCAAATTTTTGTTCTGTTCTCAAAATGAAAGAGAAAAACATCAGCTCACTAGATCATACGGTATGAAATGAGAGACCTATCAACCTCTTCCTGAAGTTTATGGGAATGGAATAAAGCTTCTTCTATTAAAGAAATCATGTGGAAACAATGGAAGAAGTGTGTAATCTTAACGGCCTGGAATTTTAGTCATTGATGTGATCATCTGAAATACCATCAAAACATAAAGTGGGTTTTGCTGTGGCGAGATGCAAGCAGTCATCTGGTGAACAGCACTGTTGGTTTGTAAATGAGGAACAGAAGTAAGAGATGGAGAAAGGAAGGCTAATTGTTTTTAATCCTTTATTCTCTTCTATTAATCCCCTTCCTGCCATTCCACTTTGGAATATAAAAGGAGATCTCTCTTTCTATCTTCAGTTACATATATGTTGATTGTTTGAACTAAAAACAAAGATTATATGCTCTAAAGCATTTTGAAAAGATGCTTAATTTTTGGCATAAAGGTCTACAACACCCCTCTACTTACAAGCTGCAGTTAAAAAGTTCTGAAAACTGTGTATGCTTTGGGAGGGAACAAACATATTTTGCATTTTTATCACTTTATAACTAATACAACATTAAAGTAGGGCAAAAAAAAATCTCCATAAATTTTGAGAGTTTATTTATTTATTTATTTGTTCAACTTCTATGCCGCCTTTCTCCGAAAACTCAAGGCACCTTACAATGCATTTAAAAACCATATATAAAAACATTGAAAATTAAAACATTAAAACCAATTAAAAACCATTCACACCATTCATGGCCGGATCTTGCCAGATTGCAACAGCGAGATCAATGGCCCCAGGCCATTTTAAACACTCTAAACATGCACACAGCTTATCTGAATCATCTATTCTTCGAAGATAGCCAAATTGAATGTATATTTACATCAGTAGTGGTTTTCACTTACCTTCGCTACCGGTTTGGAACTGTGAGCATGTGCTTGTCTGCGGCGCTTCTGCACATGTGCAGAGCCTCCGTAATGACGTCCAGGTGAGTGGGCGGAGCCTCCCACCACTGCCGCTACCGGTTCGCCCAAACTGGAGCGAACCAGTAGAAACCCACCAGTGATTTATACAGTATATAATATGCATATGCTAATTAATAATTGTTGCAATCTAAATAGAAATATATATGACCATATTTAGAATAACTGTACCCAGATGATTTACCCAGATTCTATCTACCAAGGAGAAATTTGTGACTTCTAGGCTCCGTTTTCACTTAACTTTTAAATTGGTCTTGCACTAATATTCTACTACAAGTTTAGAAGTACTATATAAACCCAATCTGTGATGACTGTGCTTAGGAGTTTCTTGGACACAACATGAGAAAAAGAATGGAGTCATACAAGATTCCCAACCAAGACTGCCCAGGAGTTAAACACTATGGAGGAGCAGAACCTAGCCACTCAAGGTGTCATATAGCCCAGGGGTCTCCAACCTTGGCAACTTTAAGCCTGGCGGACTTCAAGTCCCAGAATTCAAAGCTGGCTGGGGAAGTCTGGAAGTTGAAGTCCGCCAGACTTAAAGTTGCCATGATTGGAGACCCCTGATCTAGCCAGTTCAATCCATTTCATGAAACACGGTTGCTAAATTTTTCTGCAAAGCTTCTGAGAATGACAGACACCAACTCTGGAAAAAAAAAAGACCCTCACTTCCTCAGTATCCTGCCTGGGTTCTGCCATCAAGGCAGAGACTAAGAGGATACTGGAGTTTAGACAACAGAAGATCTCTCTTAGGCAGACTTTCTCTAAAGGCCAGGCTGTTCAAACATTTTGTCTTCCTGGTCTGAGGACCAATGGCACATAGAGTTCCTTCCAGCAAGGGCAGCTCCCCAGATTTTCTCTAATATGTTAGGGGTGTATTGCAGAAATGCTGAGCTTGTCTCACCATTGCAACTTCAGCAATGAGTTTAGCAGTAACTGGGCCCATATAAAACTTAATTAGCTGAATCAAGAGCCATCTTGTATAGAGTGGACCAAGTAGAATAGTCAGGAGTCAGTGTGGAGCAATGCTTCTATTTCAGGGCAGCAGTCTCATCACTGAGATTTATCTTGCTTGATCCTGACAGCTTCTGGGGCATTATAACCAGAGGGCCTGCAACTGGAGTACTTAATGAAGTAGATACAGCAAGGGGTATCTGCTAGGGAAACCCTATAATTCAGAACTTTCTGGAGGAGGAAGAGAGGCTCTGAGCAGGTCCATACTGTAATGTGTCTATTGCAGTACAGAATTAATATGTAGGAACTGTAACCACCATTCTAGCTGTGCAGAAAGCTCATTTGACCAAAGTGGGGCCTCCCAATCTGTTTGACATTTATATCCTTCTTCCCTAGACTATCATAATAGCTGCTTAGCCTGGGCCCTTTATGATTCTACTAACATGATGAATTACCATTGTTTCCTATTCTAGAGAGCAGGCTTGGAACAATGCTTCTTACTCAAATTGGACAGTTTATCAAGAAGATAATCTTGATCAATCATAACCATAATCAGTACTATTGAAAGTTGAAACTATTGAAAGTTGCTAAGCATTCCGAAAAAAATAGATCAAAAGAACTATAAGTCTTCTGTCTTCTGATAAACCTAATTCCACAAAATGAGCAAGGTGGTGCCAGGGAGGAGATTATTTGTTTGCTTGTAGGAATTTAGAACTGAAACATGATTGTAATTGCACAGTCAGCAATTCCCAACCTATATTTTACCTAGGAAAAGAATTTTAGCAATAAGTAAATGCCATTCGAGTTCAACCTCAGCTTCTTCAGAATTATGGTCATTTAAAAAAAAAATCAGACTTACTCTTTCAGTAAGGTTTTACTCATCTTTTGGGCTAAGGTAGACATTAAGTCCCTCTGGATTTAAGAAGTCTAAACAAAAATCTAACATCCCCAGACATCAACAAATGAAAGATATCCAAAATAAGCAGACTGGAGAAGGCTCCAAACACTTGCATTTGCCTGCCCAACCCATGATGAAAATGAACAGCTTTATCCCTAAAGTCTTCTGCAGGTTTGCCACAGCATGCTCCTTAAGGTTCCTCCAGGCTTCCATAAAGGCCAGATATAAAATAAAGTTCCCTGGACAGGAAAAGCTCTTTTGGAAATATACAGTGATGTACATGCAATGAAATTTTCCATCTTTAGCAAGATATTGTATTTTTCGGAGTATAAGACACACCGGAGTATAAAATGCACCTTAGTTTTTGGGTAGGAAATTAAGAAAAAAGCTGATTGGCAGGTGGATCGACCTCCCGGAATACCCCCAATCAGCTGTTCCCAGAGGTGAATTTTAGCAACAGGTTCCTTGGTTGTGAGCTCTGTGCCTTGCTTTTTTTTCTGCCTCTGAAAGTTCTGAAACTGTTTCAGAAAAAACTTTTTCCTGCCTCTGAAGGCTCTGAAACAGAACTTCAGAAAAAAAGCCTCTGAAGCTCTGTTTGGGGGGTTCTTTTCTGAAGCTTTTTTTTTAATGCTTTTTTCAGCCTCTGAAGCCTCCGTTTGAGAAGCTGGCCAGGGCTACATTTGGAGTATAAGACGCACCCAGATTTTCACCCTCTTTTTTTGGGGGAAAAGGTGCGTCTTATACTTCGAAAAATACGGTAAGTCCTGTAATGAATTCTCAGTGGGCTGTTTTTAGGGGCATTCCTGTACTTGTATTACAGTAGCCTTCCTGCTTCTTCATTTGTTTACATTTTAGGAGCTCAGGTATCCTACTCAACCAAAGTGGAAACTTAGAATAGCAATATCAGTCATTCAACTGACCTTTCTATAGAAGGGATCATTAGAGCTTCAAAAGTTAAGCCAGACACATCAGTTAGAAATCATTCAGAGCCCTCAGAAAACCATTAGAACCCATTAACCACCCTTACAGACTATTCTGCATTTGCAACAGGGTAAAGTCACTGACTGTCTATAAAGAAAGTGATCCAGCCATGACAAGATACTTCCTTTTAAGCCACAATGAAAGGTCCGAAGGTAGAATATTCATTTGGCCATCTTCACCACCATCGTGCCATCTCACTGCATCCAATATTGATAATTTTTTCTCTCTCTACTTTTGTCTCCGTTAAAGTCAGTAGTTCTAATCAGGAGTCTGTGGGAAAACCTGAAATATTAAAACTGTCTGGACTTTTCTGACATTTGATTTTTTTACACCAGCATCCTACATGGAAAAAAATCTCATGATTATCATAGGTATGAAAGGTATGAAACTCCTGATAATGTTACAGAATGAAGACGGAATTCTGCAAATCAGTTTCTATAATGTAGAGAGGCTGAAAGTTTGATTTTCTTAGTTTCAATGTCAAATGATAAACCTGCAGCCTTGACTTTTTAAAAAAGAATCCTATCAACCTTACAATAAATAAGTGCTTTGAAAGATAATTATATAGAAGAGACTAATATTAGTATATAAACACACTTTTTAATCCTCTTTGCATTTATATAATTATCTTAAAATAAAGAACTACTAGCGAACTTCAAAAGTTTTCAAGAGTTGTTGTTTCATCTTAACTACTACTACTACTACTACTACTACTACTACTACCTACCTTACGGAATCATGTAGGAAACTGACTGTAGAGATTCTCAGTTATCCAGGTCATGGTTCTCCCAAAGGTGTTTTTTCAGGAGGTAACTGGACTTCCTTGTTTTTTCTTTGAAGACGTTCCACTTCTCATCCAAAAAGTTTTTTCCGCTTTGACTGGATGGTGGGGAATCCTCACCTGCTTGCCAGCCTGCTTGGAACTCCCAGGCGACTCACAAGCAGGCTGGCAGGCAGGTGAGGGTTTGCTTCTGGGTGAAGAAAGGTGCACAGAGCCCTTGCAAGATGGAGTTGAGTGCAGCAGGTTCAGGGGAAATACTGCCAGGTAGATGAGGGTGTGTAGTTGGCCAGCAAGGGGTAGAGAGAGCATGGCAGGGCCGAAGCAGGCATGGCACCCTGCTACAGGGTGGGAGAGATTGTGAGAGTTTTACTGGAGTGACTTAAGGCCTTGATTTAAGGCTTGTAGAAAGTCAACAGGGAAGGTTGCAAACAGTGACCACGTCACTTTGGGATGCTGCAGCTGTCATAAGTGCAAGCCAGTTGCCAAGCACCCAGATTGCAATCATGTGACCACGGCCATAATTTTGAGGACCGGTCACCACGACATTGTAACTTCAGATGGTCACTGAGTAGTGGTCATTCAATGAGGATTTACCTGCATTCAAAACAGAACAGATTAAGAAAAGCCCTTTGGGATAACTGAAACGTGTTCAAAGGTACACTCCTTGCCTAACTGGAAAGTTGCTTTTGAGCTTCATAAGCCAGCCACATTAGACAAATCACAGCTGCTCTGGTGTTTGGAAATACTTCTGAAATAAGTCTGAAATATAAATGTACAGTATAGAGATCTTACATCTCTCTCTCAGTGGGAGCAGCAACAATGTTTACAGTTGTTCCAAATGTTTGTATCTGTCAACCACTTCAGCACAATGCTGAAATAAGTTCTTTCCTCCTACAAGGAAGGAGAATTAAAAGCTCAGCGTTGTTTAGAAACGCGTTCTTTCATTTTGTGCCATGGGCTTTAAAAGTGGAGATTCTGAAAATGGCCATTATAAAACTTTCTTCTTTGAGGCCCTATAATTACAGAGCAGCATAATGCTTTTATCTTTATTGCATGGATGGTGGGGGTGGAGGGGAGGCGGTGTAAATTGGCATTCGTATTTTTTTTTTTCTGATTCTGCTCTGTTTTATGTCAGAGAAAAGGTACCTAGGAAGAATTTGCAATTATGTAGGAACAATTTATGTGTTCCTTTCATTGCTATGTCAGTGGTAAAGAAAGAGAAACTATAGTATTAGACTGGACTGATTGTACTCCCCGATAGGTTAGGTGTGTCCAATCTTTTGGCTTGCCTGGACTGCATTGAGTACAGGGGAATTGTCTTGGGTTATTTATTTTTATTTTATTTTTATTTTATTGGTTCGATTTATATGCCGCCCTTTTCCGGAGACTCAGGGCGGCTTACAATGTGTTAAGCAATAGCCTTCATACTTTTGTATATACTTGCTTAGTAGGGCTTTCGGCCCCCCCTAAGTCAGCCTCCTGACTTTTATACAAAGTCAGCTTATTGCCCCCACAATCCAGGTCCTCATTTTACCTACCTCAAAAGGATGGAAGGCTGAGTCAACCTTCAGCCTGGTGAGATTTGAACTTGCAGTAATTGCAGGCAGCTGGTGCTACTTAACAGCACTTTAGTCTGCTGCGCCACCAAAGGGTTACATATGAAATATATAATATAGTTAATGTATATAAATAACAAACTTTGTAATTTTTATTTTTTTAAATTACAATGTTGTAGGGCCGCATTACTAGCAGTCCAGGGCCAGGTGGACCCCACGAGCTCCAAATTGGACACACCTGAAATAGATAAATATGACCAAATAATTTCACTTCCCCATTCAGCAAACCAGGGAGAACCCAGAATGTTATAGCCCACTGATGGCTAACCTTTTTGCCATTGTGTGCCAAAAGCGGGGGGAGTGCGGGGGGGGGGGGTCACACACGCACATGCCCACACCCATAATTCAATGCCCCCTCACTTTGCGTCCCCACCCACGCATGCGCACGTGACCCCCTGCGCTCCCCCTGCTTTTGGCACATGATGGCACGGTGGACCTGGTAGGCCCATTTTTCGCCCTCCCCAGGCTCCAGAGAGTTTCTAGGAGCCTTGGGAGGGCAAAAACGGCCTTCCCCACCCACCCCCCAGAGGCCCTCCGGATGCCCAAAACTAAGGTGACCAGATTTTAACATTGGTAAAGAGGGACATTGTGGGCGTGGCTTATTTTGTGGGTGTGGCTAGCTGGTCATGTGACTGGGTGGGCGTGGCTACCTGGTCATGTGACCGGGTGGCCATGGCTATGTCTATAGGGTAAGGTGAACAGATTTTAACATTGGTAAGAAGGACACAATTGTGGGCGTGGCTTATTGTGTGGGCGTGGCTTGGAGGCCATGTGACCGGGTGGGCGTGGCTACCTGGTCATGTGACCGGGTGGCCATGGCTATGTGTATAGGGACTACTCAGAGGGCTGAAAAGTCATTTCTGACAGGTCCTCACACTTTTGACTGGTCCTCACACTTATGACCATCCTCACATTTATGCCCGTGCAGCATTCTTAACAACATGTCACTCATTTCACAACTGCTTCTCTTCAACAAGGTGACAAGATAGGGCAAAAATGTAAAATGTGAGGACAGTCGTAAGTTCGAGGACTGGTCAAAAGTGTGAGGACCAGTCAAAAATAACTTTTTCAGCCCTCTGAGTAGTCCATATGCACAAAAGGACTAACCAGAGGGCTGAAAAAAGTCATTTCTGACAGGTCCTCGCACTTTTGACTGGTCCTCACACTTATGACCATCCTCACATTTATGCCCGTGCAGCATTCTTAACAACCATGTCACTCATTTCACAACTGCTTCTCTTCAACATGGTGACAAGATAGGGCAAAAATGTAAAATGTGAGGACAGTCGTAAGTTCGAGGACTGGTCAAAAGTGTGAGGACCAGTCAAAAATAACTTTTTCAGCCCTCTGAGTAGTCCATATGCATTAAAGGATTACAGCAATAGAGAGGGATGAAGGAATGGAAATTAGAGTAGGAGTGAGGGTAAGAGAGGGAGGAAGAGAGGAGGAGAAGGAGAAAGAAAGAGGAAGTAGGGAGGAGAAAAAGAGGGTGGGGGGAAGAGAAAGTAAGAAGGAAAGAAAAGAGAGAGGTGGTAGGTTTGAGGAGAAAGATTGCTGTACAATAAAAAAGATGAAAGGGAAGAAAGCCAACCCCAAGCAAATATAAAGATATTAAGATTAAGAATGAATTGTTAAACTTTAAAGAATAAAAGAGAACAAATATGAATAAATAGCAATAATTAGAAACACACATACAAACATACAATGTATTTTCTTTGAACAGAATATTTGGCTGGTTCACAAATTTAAACAGCGTTTAGTCATTTCAATTAAATTTACAATTTCTATATTTCCTTTTTGCCATATTTATTCCTCATCTATTTTTTAAAAAAACCAATATTACCCTTCATCCTCATCTCTAATCTTAATCAAATTCAATTTTTCCCTTCTATTCTATATTATACCCCTTCCCATTGTCATCTATTTTTATATCCATCCTCACATTGTTTAATTATGTAATTATGTAATACAGTTGTTTAATACAAATTCAACATTTTAATATAAATCAATTAGTTATAAAACTATCTTTTTTGTATATTAATCAATATGAATATGAATATTCCAATTATTTCCATGCAATCCAATTTCTTACAAATCAATTAATTATATTTACCAATAATAATAAACCAAATAATTTCTCCCATATATTCCTCCGAACCACAACTTAACCATTTCTGCTTTCAACACAATATACAATTAATAGTATCTCAATTATTACAATTCCCTAGTTAAATACAGCTTTTTTTCCTTTGTGTTTTAAAATCTTGAACTCTCCTCCTAAATTTCCCATTGTTTGCAGTTTTTCACCTACCTTTTTTGGGGAGGAAAAATAAAAATAAAAATAAATCTCTCTCTGCCTCATTTTGTCACGCTGCACCAAAGACTGTGGTTTCGTTTTCGTTTCTGAAGCTTAGCTAGGGGAAAAAAAAACTGCTTTACACTGATTGCCTGTAGGGCGGCCCTTTGAAGCCCCGGGCAAGAGTTTAAACAGTTTTTTTTTCTTCTAGCCATCAGCTGGGGCTCAAGAAAAATCGGGACTTTTTTGAAACGCCGCGGGACGCGGGACAAATTGCTCAAAAGCGGGACTGTCCCGCCAAAAGCGGGACGTCTGGTCACCTTACCCAAAACAGCTGTTTCCTGACTTCCGGTGGGCCGGAAAGGCCCGAAAATCAGCTGGCCGGTGCGCATATGTGCACTGGAGCTGAGCTAGAGCAACGCTCACATGCCCACAGATATGACTCCATAGGTTTGCCATCATGGTAGTAGCCAATAGCCACATTTCAAACAATAAGCCTATTGATAGTGGAGTTCTACTTAGACCATTTGGCTCAATGGAACTGCTTCTAGGATTGCAGCAATGTTAAATTTAAATCTGTGTCTGTTGTGTTGGACATCCGCTTCAAGGATTCTCAACTAGAACTGAACTAGAATTCAACTACCTTATGGAAGGTCAAAAGGTAGGTTGGGCAAATTCAAACAAAATTCTTCCCTATTCAATATGTCTTGCTTCTTGGTTCAAATTCTATTTAAAAAGCATATTTCCTACCATTTGCTGCCAGCTATTCAAACATACTGGGAAAAAACCCATCTTCAACCATCTGTTCCTCAAATTGACACACTGGTATCCTAATCCAGGACTCTTAATGATACTCGTTTGGTAGAATTCGTGTGACCTATATTTTTACTATGCTCAGATGAAAGCATATTCTTCCTTCCTGAAAAAGAAGCTATCTGTTCTATAATTTTCTAAATGATTTAAAATGTTCTACAGAACTTTACTATTATCAACGCAGGTTCCAAATCAGCCTTAATCCAAGGAATAAAATCAATTTATCCAGATGGATGCAACTATAGTCTACTCAAATCCTCAGATAGGCTGACGAACCCATCAGCACTCCAGAAGCTGCTGAACCACAAATCCCACCATCTCTTTCCATTGGGTATCCAGATGGGACTTCTGGAGATTGGTTCAACAACAACTGGAGAGTCACAAGTTGCTAGTTTATGCTCTCAATTAAATGAATTATAAAATAGAGAATAAAAAAACTGTAAAGTGGGAAAGGTTTTGTCTTGTTTTGCATTATTGCTAAGTTTCATTTATTTATATATATATATATATATATATATATATATATATATATATATATATATCCAATAAAGCAAAACAACACACACACATTTTAAATTTATGAAATAACAATTAAAGTTGACATCATGAGATGCATACATTCAGAATAGCCACTAAACTAAAGGAACATCAAAGGCTATTACTCCATGAGATGAATACTATATTTAACAATCTTTTTAAAATGATATTAAGCAAGAAGCTGGTTAAGCAGTCCATGGAATCTATAACTCACATTTTCATTATTATGTAGGTCCATGTTTTAATTAATCTGCTTGGAAAGGAAGAGGTATGGAAAGGCAAATGACTTTGCAAGGGGTTACAATTTTTCAGCTGTTTAGGTCCACAAGTCACAGGCATTACATGAAGCTGCACAAAGAGGGAAAGGAATATAACTGCGAATTTCACAACATCTGGATCCAATCTGATGCTGGTAGGATGAGCAACAGCCATGAGGAAGAGAAAGTGTGGGAGGAATAGCTCATGCAACTGCTCTTTTGCCCTTGGATATTAGGCCTCTGTGAAAATATTTACTGTTATCTGTGTCCAATGTGAGATTTAGTGTATCATAAGGCTCATACTATCCATCAACCCACAAATATGCAAATTTAACCCAATACATGCGAAGATTGATTATGACCAAGGCATCTAGAAGTTGTGGTGGTAGCTATAACCTAGAACTACCCTTTGTCTACCAATTTTTATGTTTTCCTTTCCTTCCATTTATATCACAAAATTGCAAATCCTGAACCATGCCATTTATGACAATTATGGATAGAAAGGATTCTGAAATATGCTTTTTTTTTCTTCTCTGACCTTGAATAGACAAATTCCAGTAACATTGTAATGTTCTGATGAAACTATGGCAAGAAATAGGGTTATCTGAGCATCCTATACTCCAGGGATGTCAAACTCACGTCGTCACGGCAGCGCCACATGTCGTATAGGCCAGGGACTTTTTTCTCCTTTGCTAAACTGGGTGTGGGCGTGGCCAATGTGTGATGCATCTGGCCCATGGGCGGGGAGTTTTGACAGCCCTGCTATAATACATATTTAGAACTTCTCTGCTGTCTTTTTATGTATATGCAGTTACATATATGCAGGATAGATTTAGGCATCCACCTATTCAGAGGTGCTGGACTAGCATTCCCCAGTAGATGGTAGAATGAGGTCTCAGATGATGGAGTAGATGTCCAATACAGAGTTCTAGCACAGAATGGTGGTTGGATAAAAAACAGTGAGCCAGTGCTATGCCAGCACTTTGTGTCTGATGGATTTGATTTCATGGGCACTTAGATAGATTCATAGGGCTGGAAGGAACTTTGGAAGTCTTCTATTCCAACTCCCTTGTCGATGTTGTGACTCTGACCCCCGAGCCCGTCTTATCGGAGGGAGAAGACTCCAAAAGTGAAGGAGTTGGCAAGGCCTCCCTCTCCAGGACCCTCCTCTCTGGCAATGCCTCAGGTGTCTTCCGAAGGAGAAGAGATTGGCCAGGAGCCAGGCACTTCCGAGCAGCCGCAGTTAAGACAGCGACGAAGATAAGTCTTGGCTGGATCCCCGACAGTGTCAGAAAGACAAGCGCGCGCAGCAGAGGAGGAGGCGTGCCAGAGATTAAGCTGAGTCACTGGACCACACCCCACAGGGGATAAAAGTGGGTGTGGTGGCCATTCAGGCTTTGTGATGGACAAAACTGAAAAGCTAGCAAGTCATACTGTGTTTCTGGAACTTCGTTATATGCCTTCCTTGGATTTATTATGGACTGGACTTGACAATTCTTTGGCTTTGTGAACTTATTTTGGTTTATCCGACGGAGGAGGAAAACCTCCCTTTGTGAGTAAAGTTTTTGGCAAGCAGCTACTGGGTTGCTGCCAATGCTGTTATCTCAAAGAAATCCCTGACTGCTGGTTTTATTAACTCCTGGCTGACTGTTTGTGTGCGTGTGTGAGACGGGGACAGAACAGTCGAATCCTTATGCCAGACTTCCCCAACCTTTCCATCTTTGCGGCCCAGCCGGGGGGGGGGAAGGGGAGGACATGGAGTGGTGAGCATGTGTGGAGCACATGCGTGTGTGCTTCCCACTGCTTGTGCAAGTGGAGATGTATGTGCGCACTCTTGACCATCTCTTCTGCCGCCTGGTTCCGAACAGCTCAAGGCCTGGTAGTAGGCTACAGCCCAGGGATTGGGGATCTCTGCCTTATGCCATCCCAGACAAATGGTTGTCCAATATTTTCTCCAATTCTGCCAGCAGAGCACCCATAACTCCGGTATTTCATTTATTAATTGTTCCACGTTGGATCTCCCTCTGATGAGCTTCCACCCATTGTGTCTTCTTTTGCCTTCAGTTACTATGTAGAATTAATCAACATCCTCTTCCCTGTGACAGCCCTTCAACCCTTCCAACCCTTGATTGGAAGACTTAATACAACTTAAGTGAGCTTGACTGGATTCCCATAAATTGACAGCAATACTAATCCAATGGCTAGAATAAAGCCCCAAAAATGTGAGCTATTTGCTAGTAATACATATTCAGTGAAGTTATCTACTGTTCACAGGGGGATTGCTAAATGATGATGTGTCACAGTATTTCAAAATACTGTGAAAAGAAGACAAGATAGACAAGGTCTGTTTTCTTCTCAATATTGCTACAAGAAGAACAGAAGAAAAGCAGAGTAAAGGAAAAGGGGATCCTTAAGAGGGAAAGTAAATAATAGCAGCACTCACCATCCAAGTATATATAGATTGAAAAGAAGCAGAGGAAGTCTGAAAAACATCTCGATACACACATAATGAGGGAAGAATTTTGATCATGCCATTGCAACCACCAGCTTTATATTTTTGATCCCCACCCAAAGGAACACTCCTGCTGGGAAAATAGTTTAAGACAGCTTCATACAGACCACTAGAATCATAGCTGAGCTTCTCACAATACTTAAAAAAGACCATATAAAAGTGCTGCCAAATAGATGCTATCAATCCTGCAGTGAAAGTGGCCATTTCTCAATTTATTCCATTTTCTCCCATCTTTGCAAATGAATTGGAGCAGATGCCAATCTTAGAAAATCAAGAGAAAGGAGATGAGTACATGACAGTCTGGACTTCCCGTGAACAAACCTGAGCATTTGCATGTATAAATGTGACAATGAACAGAATCAGAGAGGGCTAGTTGTAAGGTTGCCCTTGCCTTGTATCCCTTTGGACCCAAGGTTGAAGTAAGTCTTTACTTCAGTGAGTAGCCATCTGCAATGATGCCAAAGTGATTAAACATGCCTGTCATCATCTAAATGCTACTCTTTTGAAACAGCATTCCAATGCTTAATACACGTACACAGGTCATGGCTTTTGCATTAGGTCATTGTTCCCCCTTCTCCACAGACAGATATAACTGTTATTAAACTATTGACCGGAAGCATCTTTGGGCTGGTCGGTAGCTAAAATACTTTTATTTAGAAATTGTAAAAAAAAAAATGTCTCTACCCAAGTATACCAATTAAAAAATGAACCGCTATTCATTTTTTAATTGGTATATTAAGACTATTCAGGTACTCATTTGACTTAATTGTTGAAAATAATAACTACTATAAAGCAGTGTTTTGGACCCCCGGCAGTAATTGACAAAATAACATTGTATGTATACAATCCCTACTCTCACCCCACTTCCTCCAATTCTCTTTCCACAGAGATGTCAGTTATTATAAAATCTGTTTTATTCTCTAGTTTGAATACACAGTGGCACATTCAGATTTTTAATAGGCAATGTTTTAAGAAAATATCTACGGTTTAACCTAAATGTAATTTTTTTTTTTTTTTTAAATTGATTTATATGCCTTCTCCGGAGACTCAGGGCGGCTTACAATGTGTTAAGCAATAGCCTTCATACTTTTGTATATTTATACAAAGTCAGCTTATTGCCCCCATAATCTGGGTCCTCATTTTACCTACCTTTGAAAGGATGGAAGGCTGAGTCAACCTTGAGCCTGGTGAGATTTGAACTTGCAGTAATTGCAGGCAGCAGATGTAAGTGGCTGTTAATAATAGTGCTTTAGTCTGCTGAGCCACCAGAGCTCCTTATTTAATTTAAAGCTTTTAAACTAAAAAATAAATAATTTCTTTCAAGGAATGAATTGCGATTTTTTAATATCAAGGTTTGGAATTACTACAGAATAACAGAATTAAATCCATGTCAATATGAGCTGTTTTAGTCTAGAGATAAACTCTTAAAGCAAAGCAACAATTTCAAGGTGAGTAGGATTGCAGTAACCTTCTGGTCTTCGTCTGCTTGGACCAGTGATGTCAAACCTATGACATATGTGTCAAAGGTAACATGCCACATTTTAGATGCCATGCCAGCTTTCACCAACACCTGACAACTATTCGTGAAACCACTCCCCATTTTTGTGCAATTTTCAAAGAATAGGATGTGCTGTCATGCAGCTTCCAAAAACTGTGCAAGAATGGGATATGCTTTCATGTGGTTTTCTGAGGCTGCAGAGGCCACAGAACATTCTCTGAAGTCCCTTCAAGAGTGAAGGGCCTTGTACAAACCTTGAGCTACCTTGGCTAGGTCACAGGGGACCAAAAAAAGGACACTGCCCAAAGGCAGTGCATGGCAGATCCTGCAGGGCTCGCACACGATTGGACTTTAAAAAAAATTAATATGTAAAGAATTGTTTCTTTTTTGTTGGAACGGTGACATGCAGTAGAGTCAAGTTAGGCAGTTTCTGAATTTTTGACAAGCTGAGTCCAAAAGGTTTGCCATCAATGGCTTAGACCAGTGATGGCTAACCTTTTCCGGACCGAGTGCCCAAAGCATGCATACACACGTCCGAACCCCCAAAATGCAATGCGTGTGAGGGCCCCACACATGTGCCCCATGCCCTGCACATGTAAGTAGCCCCCTGCACATGCCCCGCCCCTGCACACACTCCAACCCCGTGCATGTGCATGCGCCCCACCCCTCCACACACGCCCCACCCCCTGCATGCCCCCACACCCCATACATATGCATGCGGCTCCCCACACGTGTCCCCCATGTGTGGCAGAGACCCAAAGACCAGCTGGCTGGTGGGTGGCACACATGCATGCGCAGCAAAGCTTAACTGGGGCGATGGCTCATGTGCCATCAGAGAGGGTGCTGTGTGCCACCTCTGGCACACGTGCATAGGTTCGCCATCACATGCTTAGACAATGTCAGTCATGATTGTACAACACTAGATATCAGAATAACCATAGATCAGGTGTGAAATGCTCCCGGTTCGGACCGGATCGCCTGATCCGGTAGCGATAGCGGCGGGTGGTTTGGAGAACCAGTAGCAAAAATCCCTGCGTACCCCCCATGCCCAGCTGAGCCGCGCGATCATCAGAGGCTGTTTTTTTTACTTTTAAAAGCATTTTTTCTACAACCGCTTCGACCAAAAAAATGCTTTTAAAAGTAAAAAAAAAAAAGCCTCTGATGATCGCGCGGCTCAGCTGGGATCGTCAGAGGCTTTTAAAAGCATTTTTTCTACAACCTCTTCGGCCGAAGAGGTTGTAGAAAAAATGCTTTTAAAAGTAAAAAAGAAAAAAGAAAGTTGGCCACGTCCACCCAGTCACATTACCCCCCCCAAGCCACGCCCACAGAACCCGTAGTAACAAATTTTAGATTTCACTCCTGCTGTAGGTGTCAGCAATTCTAAGCCTCATCCAGGCTAAACATCTTGTTAGATGAAGCCAGTAGGATATTCAATGGCACACAGGTTAGGTTTTGTGCTTCCTTTTTCAATATTGATAGAGGTTGATCCTGAACAACTCTGCAACAGAGATCCTGAAATCTGTTTTAGAGTGACAGTGCAGTTCTTGT
Organism: Pituophis catenifer annectens; assembly: GCF_029215685.1. NCBI lineage: Eukaryota > Metazoa > Chordata > Lepidosauria > Squamata > Colubridae > Pituophis > Pituophis catenifer. The sequence goes on from NW_027256883.1 coordinate 147,595,796, forward strand.
TCTAAAATTCTCTACAAGCAGATACTGATAAAGGTGATTTTCCTTTGCCTAGCTGTTTGTGAACTTCATTGGAAGAACAATAAAGGAAGAAATACTTTTAAAAGAATTTGAATTTTTTTTTTTACTTACAACAGTTCATTTAGTGACTTTTCAATGTTACAACAGCACTGAAAAAAAGTGACTTAAGACCGTTTTTCACACTTACAACCTTTGCAGCATCCCCATCGTCATGTGATCAAAATTCAGATGCTTGGCTACTGACTCATATTTATGACGGTTGCAGTATCCCAGGGTCATGTGATCCCCTTTTGCAACCTTCTGACAAGCAAAATCAATGGGGAAGCCAGATTCACTTAACAGTCGTGAAACTAACTTAACAATTGCAGTAATTCACTTAACAACTATGGCAAGAAAGGTTGTAAAATGGGGCAAAGCTCAGTTAACAAATATCTCACTTAGCAATAGAAATGTTGGGGTTGATTGTGGTCATAAGCCAAGGACCACTTTTATGACAAAAAGGAGAATAAGAGAAAAGGGACTGTCTTATAGAAGAAAAAAAATTTTTCAAAAAAAAAAAACAGGAAGGAGAAAAAAGTGACTTCACATTCTTTAGTCTGCTTCTGCCCACTGCGGAGTCATTGCCCACCTAAAAATTATCTACTTTCTGGAAGGAGCAACACCGAAGCAGCGATTTAAGATTATTGCCCTGCTCATCACCAAAACTCTAAATGCAGGATACTAAACACAGACGTTCTACAGGGATCACAGTGGCCTCTGCAGGCTATATATGAATATGCAGGTTCTTCCTGGAAAGGACAGCATGTAGGAGACTAAACTATTAATCTTTTCCTAAAGGAGGATAGAGGAAGGGAGTGGTTCTTAAGCTGGAATCATGATGCTATGTTCTGCTTCCAGTTTATTTCACTCATATGAATACTGTATGCTAGAATGATTTTAAGTAATTCAGGGTACAAAAAAAATAAAGATGAATACATCAGTATTAAGTAATGTGCTGGTCATCATCCGATCAGAAAATCATTTATAAAAGTAAAGGTTATCCAAATATATTTAAGGATAAGTGAGTGTTGCAAAATTATTCCTGTCAATACTTAGAACATTATGAGAATTCCTTTTAAACAGGCATATAATCCTAAACTACATTAGAATGATGTCACAGCATTAAGATGTTTAGAATTGGTCAATAGGTGACCCAAACAAATTTAACATTCTGATCATAAGTTTGAAATATCTTTTAAAAGAACATTCCCCAATTGCATCATATGGTGCAATTACCTAGGTCCGTGATGGCAAACCTATGGCATGCGTGCCAGAGGTGGCATGCAGTGCCCTCTCTGATGGCATACCAGTTCGGCTCCGCTGTGCATGCACACGTGCCAGCTGCCAGCCAGCTGGTCTTCGGGTCTCTGCCGCACATGTGGGGGGGTGGGGTACGTGTGGGGGCCGTATGCGGATGCGAGGGGTGGGGACATGCAGGGGGCAGGGCGTGTGTGTGTGCACGGGAGGGTGGGGTGCATGAAGGGGGGTGGTGGGTGTGCAGGGGTTGTGCACATGTGCAGGGCACGGGGTGCATGTGCAGGGCCTCCACGTGCATTGCATTTTGGGGGTTTGGGTGTGTGCATGCTTTGGGCACTCGGTCCAGAAAAGGTTAGCCATCACTGACCTAGGTAAATGCTTGTTTGTTAAGGAATTGCAACTTGCATTATTAATAGTCAGAATGAAGTGAGATATATATTACCATTTATTATTAGGTTTGAACATGTCACTAAATAAAAATGAAAGGAATGATTCTGCTCCTTTGCAGGACTTAGAAACCCATGGATAATGCACATTGTACCATTGGTACAAAGGAATTTGAAGACCTCATTGTGTACTCTTATCTGGTTTGTGTGCATTATTTCAATGAGTCACCAGTGGCTACAAGAAAGACAACTAGTCCAGTAGATTCATGAACAGAAGTAATTCCCAAACCACAAGAATAGTTAATATTAATAACGCTAAGAATTGTAGAACAGTGTTTATTAGACTCCGATAATATTATCAAATCAAATCAAGCTTTTATTATGGCCAAGGAGACCAACATAACTTGTTAATATTAAAGCACACAAGCAACTTGTTTATATATCAATTCAAAACATCAGGATCCATTTTTGTCCATATTTAACTTGGTTTGTACTTTGAACATAATGTTGAGATAGGAAGGGATGTGTCAAATGCATTAAATATACTGTAGTTTAGCTACGTATACTGGCCTATGACCATAATAAAAGTTTGATTTGATTTCTATGTAGCTTAGTAAGAAGATAAAATACCAGACTCTCTAAAATATTATAATGAAATAATATTACCGTGTGGCATCTATATGGCAGGTATATATTTCCATAGTTAGGGATATAAACGTAAGAAAAATTAAGAAAGAAAAATGACAACTTATAGAATTAAGTTGTGTCTATTTTAATGTGGGGATTGGAGATCCTATACAAACACACACATACTCACACCCACACACCCACGCACGAACCACCTTGCATAAAATAAATTTACTTATTTGAATAATCCCTCAGGGCTAGCAAATGTAACATCTTTTGTCCAAACACCAACTGACAGGAAAAAGATAATCCTTTGCACATAAGAAATGACAGGTTGCATTGTAAAAATAGAAAACTTCTCCAGTATGTATGTATCTATAACAAATCCTTTCTAAAACATTTCTGTAGCTTAGACATTAGATTCCAAAAGGCATGCCTTCATTTTACTATCAGATTCAATGAAAAGAGATTTAACAAACAGCCATGCTTATTGTTATTTAATGTTACTGTCGTAATTATTATGATTTTTGCATTCAATAGCAACTGCTGTTTAAGTACAAAACCAAGCATTTGAGCATCATGAGAGTAGTGATTTCTGTGCAATCTGATAGTGTTTCTCACAATAATATTTTATTATTATAATTTTGTATTTGTTATATTTTTATCCCAAATTTTCTCTACAAACTGGCTTCTACAGTTAATCCTCGCTTAATGATTGCCCCATTTAGTGACAGTTCAAAGTCATGACAGTGCTGAAAAAGTAACTTTAGGACCAATCCTCTCACTTACGATTGTCACAGTATCCTTGCAGTCACATGATGGAGATTCAAGTGCATCACAGCTGAATGTCATTTACAATTGTCACAGCATCCTGTGGTCACACAATCATCGTTTGAATGCTTCACAGTTGGCTTCCGACAAGTCAATGGAGAAGCTGGCAGTAAAATCTCAAGTCATAATCATGTGACATCCCATTTAATAACGGTGGATGATTTGCATAACAATCATAGTGGAAGTGAGATTGTAAGTCGTTGTCATGTGATGTCTGGCTTAATGACTAGGTCGCTTAACAACACAGTTGCCAGTTCCAATTGCAGTCATTACGTGAGGACTACCTGTATGAGGATCTCCCTATATTTTATCTTAGCACAACTGAATGAGAAAAGTTGGGTTGAGAGACAGTGACCAGCCCAAAGTTACCTTGTGACCTTCTGCGATTGAGTATAACTAGATCCTGGGTTTTCCCACTCCTAGTCCAACATCTTCACTACTCGTCACATAACCTCTTACTTAATTGTCTCATTTGGATGCTGGACAAGGTTCATCTATGTGTGTATTACAGGCAACAAATTGCATAGATTCAGCTCAGTTCAGCTATAACTGTACCAAGAATGCCGAAGGTGCGTTTTCAAAAAGCAACTGAAAGTCCAATTGCCTTTTGAAAAAGCACCTTTGGGCCAACCATGAGCTGGATGACCCAGCTGGCTTGTGTTTCCATAGACACAAGAGTGCCATTTATCCCATAAAGTAATACAGCACCATGTTTACCGATGCTTTTATTCTCTGCCTACTAAGGATAATTTCACGAAGGTTTCTTCTCCGTTGGGTAACTTCATCCGCACAATTACTCCGCAAAATTCCCTCCTGAAAAAAGAAAGGGTGGGAGAAGGAGCCAAAGCTAAACATGAGTAAGTGTGGAGAAAATGAGAAATTGCATCACTATCCGATGGGAACTATCTGAACAGTAAAAGGATAGGAGAAAGTACAAAATAATGGGAGTTGAAGAATAACTATATCTCTATGTATAATCTCATCCAGTAAAGCAAAGGCCAAGATTATGAGATTGCAGGCTGGGACTTGCATGTGAAGATACGTGTGTCTTTCCTTACTTTTTTTTTTTGGTGAAAGCCAAGCCCATTTTAGGTATGTTATAAATAATAATGTGACAAGCAACTGCAATGCACGAGATAAATATGCAGACTGAAAAAATAAACATCTCTAGCTTTTTGCTCTACTGGCAGCTGGGGGTGTTATTTTTCATAGAGATCCTGGTGAATGCATCGTATGCGCGCAATCCATAATTCTTTTTTGAAAATTGAACTCACTCAAGTTACACTGCTTTATTTCATTTAATATGATTAATTTTGTATGTATTAATGATTAATTTTGTCCAGAAGACGCAATGGAATATTTGTACAGGAAATCATAGGTATTCATTTCAGGGGGATCAATTCACAGTGATTGCAATTTTAGAGGGATAAAACTTAAAAAGTCTGCATGTTGCCCACAAATATATGGATACATACCCACATACATATACACATCTGAATTGTGTGCTGAGGCAGTTTGAATCACACCTAATAAAGTTATATTGTTATTTAGTCCTGCTGTTTTTATACAGTAATCTTTTCCATGATTACTTAAAACAAAAGGCAACATAGACCGGTAATAGATAACACTAAAAAGAGAATGTATATCAGCATACACTTAGTGTAAACTTGTAATAACATGTCTACCCTTTTAGCAGATTGTAATGCTTTTGGATACAGTGTTAAGGTGGGGAGAAGGAGAGAATGGAGATAATTGGGGGTAAGATTAGCAGATTCCGAAGGGGAGCAGCCAGCTACCCAAACCGTTTCTATTCAGATGGCTTCAAGTGTTACATTATGTAATGACGGTAGGTCCTGTGCGGCCAGTTCTCTCGTGAAGCTGGGAAAGGCTCAGTGCAATAGAGATGAGAGGAGCCAACATGACCTACCAAAAAAAAAAAAGAGAAAGAAAAATGAAGAGGAACATTGGACAAGATTTTGGAAACCAATGTCAGCTTCAAGAACTCAGGAGCCAGGGTGGAGTTCAAAACCACTACGAGTATATTTCATGCTACCTATATATAAGACTCTGACTTACTAATGATCAGGTGAATTAGTGCCAGATAAGAGTCAATGGACTTTGCAGGGGGGCTGCACTTGGGTCTCTGATGGAGGCATAGAGACTCCAAACTGATGATGTGTTTAACTCCACCCTCAGGTTCAGCCTGGTTGTCTCCTACAACCATCTACTTGCTATTTTTCAGAATTCTTCAGATCAAATTAGGATTCTAGAAACCTGCATGGACACAGTCACACTAGGATGTCTGCTGGGTGTGGTCAAAGATGGCAGCCATGACTGTAATCAAAGTTTCCCTTTTTTTAATGAGCATCAGACAACATCATGGCTGTTACCTTGACATTTCTGACCAGATCCTGCAGACACCCTGCCAACACTCCTGCACAGCTTTAATTCGGTAAACAAGTTTCAAATTCTCACACTATGAAAGAAGAATCCTGGAAGCATTCAGCATACAGTACGTCTTGGAATCAGAGATAGAAAAGGGGCCTTTAATATTTCATATGCCTCACAAAACAAAATGAGTCCTAATTCCTTTATTTTTCTTCCTAGTTTCTCCCTGCTTTCAGGGTCTGCTTTCTTTGCAGTACTGATCCATTGGTTGCAACAGGAATGTTTACAAATTGGAATTACAGCATCAGCACGGCCAATAAATCTATGACCCAATAATTTAAGTAACATAGACTCCTGACTCTGATACTAATGACATTTTCAGTGGTTTTACATGCATGAAAAAGATGATCTAAGGAAAAAAACTGAAAAGGATGACACAGCTTGGCAATTCAACCTACCTGTGGATCCTCATATATTTTTGGTGCGTCTTTTTCATAGCTATCAATATACAGTCGCACAGTTGCTCCAGCACTTCCTGTACCACTAAGTCTGAAAATGATGCGAGAACCATCAGCAAAGATGAGTCTCAAACCCTGAAAAGAAAAAAAAAAAGAAAGAAAAAAGAATTTCAGGGCTCCTGAAATCTATTCTATAAAAAGACTACTCGACTTTCATTGACTTCTGGCTATTACAAGACCATCTTAATAATATGCCTGAAAAGAAAAGATGAGCTCCTAATTTTTATTTTGCTATGCAGAGCTGCAAGTGCTTCAAAACATGTAGGAATTAAACATTAATTTATGTACTGGTATTTTATATGCCATTCTTTTCCAGATAAGTTACATTTCTTAAATATATTTACATGTTTGGATCAAATTAGTTCAGCAAACATAGGATCCTGGCAATGAATAGATATAATTTATCTTGGCCATATCCTTTCAGAATAAGCCACCAAGGCTAGCCATGCTTTAATTAAAATAACAACAGAACCACAATCACAGCAAAGAAAATGTTCCTGTTTTTGCTAGGAATTTGGTAACATCTCCCTTACGTTGAGTTCACCTCCTGCTGTCAATATCAATGTGTTGATGGCAACAATATGGATCTGTCAGCATTTACTTTTTTTCCAATCTCCAGCCTAGTCTATTGACTGGAATCTCCAGGTGAATTTCTGTTCTCATATTGATAGTCCAACTTTGTTAGTTTTTTTCAATATCAGCCAAGGCCAACTAGATACTAATAAATAATGAATATTAAAATATTGTGTGTTATGATTTGTTTTGCTAAATTACTGCTATCAATAGTGACATGTATAGAAAGCTATTTATTAGTAATCATTTATTAATTTCTAAACACCAAAATATAATTATCAGTGCTTCTACTATGCTGTAAATTATCATCATCACTATCATCATAATCACCATCCATCTGAATTCTTTAAACAGGTAAAAAATTGAGGTAAAATTTCTTTTCATTTTTACAGCAATTGCGAATAAAAATAACTTAATTTGAATTTTGTTTAATTTTTACTAAAGTATGCACAGGGCTAAAAGTAACATTGTTAAATATATTGCTAAAAGAAGAACATTTCCCCCCGATATTAAAGCTTCCAGTTTAAACATTTTGCCAACCTGATTCCTTGAAATGCTTCCATCTACAGGATCGCTGTATTCAAAATTATCAGCTTTTTCCACAACAAATGATTTGTCACCAGCTGACAACTTCTTGCCCACAAAGGATCGGTCAAAGAACAGAGTCTCTAGATCTTTCATCATCCGGTTAGCACCATCAGCATCCACCTCTTCATAATCATATCTAGGAATAGTCAGGAAATTTTGACCATAAAAACGCAGACCGCAACCGGCCATCCAATTCTCTGTTTTGTTTTAGAACTTTATATGCAATCATTTATTCCTCTTTTTGGGCAGAAAAGGGAAGAGCTAGGATGCTGCAGACCAATGTCATAAATCAAGCATTAATTAGCATTATTTAAAATAAATGATAGAATTGTATCCTACTGGCCTTATTTCTCTCTCAGCAAACTGGTGTTTAGCTATTGTTGTGTTCCAAGTTTGAAAAAGATAATTTCATGGATATTTATTTATTAAATTTAGAGTCACATGTGATTATTTTCTGAAAAAAGATAGATGAAAATGTTTAGCGTATGCAAACGCTCATATACATACACGTAATACACGTGTGTATCTGTATAGATATGCGTACATTTTAATTAATTAACTAATTAGTATAGCCTCCCATCTCAGTATAGTGACTCTGGGCAGTGAATAATTCTAAAACAATTAAAACAGTTTAAAGCAGTAAAAGAAATAAATATACAGTACACAATAGCTGACAGAATTATGAGTACAATTGTTAGTACAGCTAAGAAACAGTGTCCTTGACACATTTGGGATTCCAAGCCTGGGCACTAGCCATACTTTTAGGGCCCTGAAAAAGGCCAACTGGGTTGGGGCCATATAGTCTCTGAAGGAAGGATGTTCCAAAGGGCAGGGGTTACAGCAGTGAAAGCACGTCTCCTGGTGCCTGCCAGCCGACATTCCTATTGAACTAAATTCCCTGGCCATTCCTATAAGTTTTATTTATAACTCTTACTTTCTGACTCAAAAGACACTCAATTTCTTCAAGCATAATTTTTGTCATGCCAATGTGTAACAATTTGACTGATATGCTTACTTAAATTCATAAATATTAGTTTTATGTTTGCCATATATTTTACATCCTAGAATAAAGACTGTAATAAAGAATCTGTCTATATAATGGCAACTTTTGGCATGTAATTGTTGGTAAAGCCTTTTCCAAACTGATCTTGACTCCAAGTGAAAGTATGGATACTTCTATGTAATTTTCAGTAAGAAGGAACAATAAGACCCGCTTTGCTGTTGCCTTCATCTAGGTTTCAGCTTCTCATTTTGGCCTCTAGCCCTGGGATTCCTTAGTCGTCTCTTCTTCATATACCATGCAAGACTCTCCCCATTTAGTTCTCTAGGTAAGATGAGATCAGCCAGGCACTGTAACCTGCTGAAATATGCACTATATTCATAGTCACAAATATAGTCATGGTATGACCAACATTAAGAAGTTAAGGAAATTTAAGAAAGTGAATCCATGGGGAGAGATAAAATCTACATTTAGAGACCTCTTCACCTCCATTACTTCAAAGTGGGAGGGGACCCTTGGAACTAATCAATGGAAGTATTAGGTATGCTGTGTTTTTAAAAACCTCTCACTCTGCAGACATCGTGCTTCCTAAACTAGTCACACTGAACGAGCAGACTACATGGTAAATTCTCTTATCCACAAACCATGTATCTTCTCCATGTATCTTTGGAGTTACCTATGACTGCCACCTTCTACAAAGACAGTGCATAACGTTGTAACATCATCACAGAGTTGTAGTAGGTGGAAATTAATGTAAAGCAGGGGTGTGCAACTATGGCCCTGTTATGACCTGTGGATTTCAACTTCAGAATTCCTGAGCCATTCCAATAATGGGACAATTAAGAAAATCATGTTGATATTACAAAATTTTGCAATGTGAAATTTTTGCTGGTTTTTTTTTTTATTAAACATCCAATAGTTTTGGATAAAAATCAGAAATCCACAGCAGATAGAAGAAAAGCAGGTCCGGTATACTGTGGGAACCTGAAACATTCACAAAGCTTCTATATCTCTAATTTGGAATCTTACTTTCAAACAACAAATTCTGCATTCAGTTTACATAACAGAGTTTAAAAATAGAATTTTTGATTCCCAAGAATGTGTGTCCTTTAATTGTATTATTTCATGGAAGCTGAACTTAAGAGATTCTATCCATTCTAATTAAACATATCTCAAATCTATGAAATTGATCTACTACCTTGTGAAGAAATTCCGCCCATATTGTTGCCAGTGATCTTTCAGGATTGATTCCACGCTCTGTTTTCGGGTAGCTATAATAGACAACCATGCCAACACTGCCCAGAGGCCATCTTTTTCACGAATATGATCCGATCCTGCAACACAGACAGATAAACAGCATACAAATGGGATCAATCCTTCATCTATGTAAAGAATGATGGAACAGAGCAGGATTGGATAACCTGTGGCCCCCCAGGTAGATGGCCCACTAGGTATGGACCACCTTTAAAGTACTGAATGACATAGGGCCAACTTATCTGTGGGACACTTCTTCCTAAGGGTATGTGCCTGTTCCATTAGATCTGACAGAGTGGATGAGATTCAGGTCCTTTCTGTCAAATGTTGCCATATAATTGGACCTAGGTGTTGTTCCTTTTTCATAGCTTTTCCTTCCCCTATGAATTGGTAGGACTCTCCCCTCGTGGACTTTTGAGAAGCCATCAAGACCTGTTGTTTCCCACAAGATTTAGGATGAAATGAGGCTGGAGCACAGAAAGATTATATTTTGATGCCAGAAATTTTCCATACTGACTTTTATGTTTATATAGTGGTTTATGAGCCATCCACAGGTATACTGCATAAGATGGGTGGTAATATACTGTACATCTTATAAATAAACACATGTTAGGCCTGTCTTTCTCCACATTTGAAACAGAATGACCCCCACCACCACTTCCCCCCCACCCCAAAATCCAAGCACATAGTAGTAGTAGATGTTACTACAGAAAAAATTCAGACAAATAGAAAATCTAGCTATGTAATGTTTCACTAACAAATATCAGATGTATGATTATAATGTGGGAACTAATATTTTGCAGATTTCATGCCTTATTTGCTATTACAAAGAATTCAGCTTTCAGAGGAACAAATTAGTTCACTTATAATTTTTACTCTACAGAAACATCTTTAATCTAAATTCTGTTGATCGGGTAAAACAGATTTGAATCCATTATTCTCAGCCCACCACTTTGTCTTACTTCACAGGTAGTGGCTAAATTCATCTGTCATGCTAAGCTAAGGCTGAACAACTTATGTTGGCTTGAGGGCCACACCAGGCTTTGAGTGGCATGTCAAGGACTATACTCTCTAAAGCAGTAAGAGTAAGGACCCAACTGGGAAGGGGTAGGGGGACATCAAGGGTAAAAGCAGTGCTTGGCAGTACTTAGCACATTTATAATGTCTTTTAAACGAGTCCACCAATCGAGGGATCACAAAAGGGAGTTGCATTTTACCTCCAAGCCATGCTTTTCAAACTTTACAGTAAAATCTGGTTTGCAGTAATAATAGTTTGTTGTACAAGTCCTGTCTAGTTTCAGATAGATTGCAAAAGCACATAATAGGCTTCATAAAAAGCACTGACTGGATTTACCTGTCACCTGGTTGATAAGCCAAAGGAACTGAAGTTGAACTTCTTGCAATGTGTAAACCTAGTCCACTATTACATGAATGTGCTCTCTGTTGGACTTAAAAGTCTAGAGGTCTTGTTTGGGAAGAAATATGAGGTACTAATGTTGTAACAAAAATAATTAATAGTAGGAATGTTTACGTACCAGTACCAAAACTCTCCTCTCCACACAGAGAGAGTTTGTTTGCATCCATCAGATTTCCAAAGAACTTCCAACCTGTTGGAGTTTCATATAAAGCAATCTTTGTAGCATTGGCCACCCTTCAAAAGACAGGAATAATAGCACCGTTATTGATGAATGAAACACAGGAACTTCTGTTGGACATCTTATTTAATAAACAAGATCACAAATCCCATTTTAGAAGTCATCCCTTTCATATTTATTGTACTCAGTCATTAGGTAGCCAGCATTAAACTGAATGCAATCCACATTTCAACTTTTAAAGCACACTGCTGAGGGAAACCACATTTCAAGGAATGCTAACCATTTGTCTACATTTCAGAAACAGAAGCTACATAAGAAATTGGAGAAAGTAGTTTATTTGTCCAGTTCTGTCATTAAAAAGAAAAGAAAAAGGTCATAACTTCACTGGCTGTCCATCCAGGTTCCTGAAGCCAAGATCTGTTCCAATATATTTAGCAATAATACTATTATTCATTTTCTTCTAAATGTACCTAATTTTTATTTCTAACATTTTTCCTTCTTGGTGAACTTCTCCGCACAAAAATCTTAAATTAATACATTTTTAATGAATTCAGTTCAGGTATGTTAAACCATACAGTGATTTAGTGGTACTATAATATTAAAAACACCCAATACTCACAGCTAAGGAACCTCATTCTTAAGTCACCTTAAAGAGAAAATTTCACCATCCTAAATCTGAGCATGGAATTAGCTTATTCCAACTTGATTTCTTCTGAATAGGTTGGAGCATCCATTGCCCCAAAGCAGAACAATGGTTGGCCATTAGAAAATGGGAATTGTAATCCAACACATCTGAAATGGCACTGAGCTGGGGAAAGCTAATCTTGATGGTGTAGCTCTTAAATGAAAATTGCATGTATCTTCTGGTCAGGTACAAGGAACCTTCTGCACATTTGCGATTTTGATTCGTTGTGGGTGCCCCTGCCTCAATTTTAATTTTCTAAGATTGCCTTTTTTAAACAAGTAATTTTATTAAAGATACCTAATACTCCTTCCTCCTATTTCCCCACAACAACAACTCTGTGAAGTGGGTTAGGCTGAGATAGAGTGACTGGCAAAAAGTCACCCAGCCGGCATTCATTTCTGAATTCCTTTCTGGATCGGGACGCCTTGCGCACGGTCACTCATGCCCTAGTTACCTCCCGTATGGACTACTGTAATGCTCTCTACATGGGGCTCCCCTTGAAAAGCACCCGGAGGCTCCAACTGGTCCAGAACGTAGCTGCACGGGTGATTATGGGCGCAGCTCGTTACGCCCATGTAACACCTCTCCTACGCGAGCTGCACTGGCTCCCGGTGGTCTTCTGGGTGCGATTCAAGGTGTTAGTTATCACATTTAAAGCGCTCCATGGCTTAGGACCTGGGTACTTACGAGACCGCCTTTTGCCACCAATAGCCTCCCACCGACCAGTTCGTTCTCACAGGGAGGGATTACTCAGGGTACCGTCAGTCAAATTATGTCGACTGGCGACTCCCAGGGGGAGGGCCTTCTCTGTGGGGGCTCCAACCCTTTGGAATGAACTGCCCCCGGAGATACGGAATATCCCTGATCTCCGTGCTTTCTGCCGTGCCCTCAAGACCCTGATGTTCCAACAGACGGGGCTAAACATACGAACATGTGAATGATTTTTTAAATGTTATCTAATTCTGGGTTTTATTTAATTGACCAAACTAAGTAATAATTTTAATTAGCAATTTTATGATGTTTGTGTGTCTATATTTTTCTTGACTGTACACTGCCTTGAGTCCTACGGGAGAAAGGCGGTATAGAAATATAATAAATAAATAAATAAATAAATTCATATCTAAGATGGGTCTAGAACTTCAAGACATTTTTTTAGCCTGGTTCCTTAAATGCAAGACTAAACTGGCTAAAAGATACATGGGAAAAGATGGGACCATCAATATCCTGTTGCTCAGCCCCAGCTTGTAATCAAGCTCAATAAGAAAGGCTATTCTACTTGTTTAAAATAAAATTACCTGTCAATTGCTCCACTTGTAGGCATACTTCGGGCAAATCCTCGAACCCCCGTTTGTTGAAAATAAGGAATACTAAAAATATTTGCAGCGATAACAGCAACCGAGTCTGAAGGATTCACGAAGAACCCATGTTTTCCAAGTATCATGTTGCGATCCTAATAAAGGCATTAAAAAAAAATGGTGGCAGAAATTACCTTGTTGAAAGGTTTCATATTCTTACTGGTCTCCTAGGCTGCTATGTCTTCAATTTGAAAAGAAGCACCCAATTTAAGTAATCAGAGGCTATAAAACTGAGGTCAATTCCTTTATATAAAAAAAAGCTCTAATCTTCAGAATGGTTCTTTAGACATTTTTAATCAATTATTTTATGATATTTCCAGAAAGTAAGTAACGTTGAGTCTTTGGTTCTCTCTGAGCTTGGTTGTTTCTTTACAGATGTTTCATTACCACAGTAGATAATATCATCAGTGCTAGCTCTATTTGGTAATAGAATAGATGTTTCTTGGAAACATCTCCAAGAAAACTACCAAATTCAGAGAGCAACAAGTACCCTGAGGTTAACCCTGAGATATAAATATTCCTTTCTATTGGTAAATAACTTCTTCTGTTATTTTATAGCTTAGTTTGTAATGTATTTTCATACTCGCTGAACAAAATGATAATGGCCTTAAGTAAATACATAAACAAGAAATTGGAACTTCCCCATCTTTAACAATCGTCTGTAAAGGAAAATTTCAGCAGATGTTGTTTGCAGTCTTTTAGCTCTGTTATCCCACTATTAGAGAACAGAAGCCCTATCTTTAAATTGAAATGCATATATTTAGATGATTTATGAGCACTGGAGCCTATAATTAAGGCAATGTTATGTCATTATTAATTTTACATACTGTATACTGCTGGAAGACAAAAGGGGAATAATGAATAGCAATTCTCCTGCAATGTTGAGAAATTTGCACTGCAGATTTTAGGTTTGAGACCAGTTTTGCCACTGGTAACATGAGTAAAAAAAGAAAAAAGCAGCAGGGATTCACTTAATAGCATGTGTAACTGGAATGGCACTTTCCTTCCCAAATGAAAAACATGGAAAATGGCACAAACTATCAGGATTGATTAATGCAGTGTTTATTCCTTAAGGAGTTGTGACAGCTCAGCAGCACTCTTTGAAAAATGTTCTATTTAGACTTGGTTTTTAATATAATAGGAATTGGAATATCCAGATTCCAAAATTTTTAACTCCATGACTTTAACTCAGCTATCCTAAACTTAAAACCACTTGCAGCCATATCAGTTCTAAGAATAGTGAGTTAGAGAAGGTTGCCGTAAATTAGATATAAAGTAATCCTGGACTGGTAATTGTAGCTGCTCAGAGTTATTGCAGCAAGATGGGAAGCCTTATCATTTGTTTGAATGAATAATTTGTTTAAGTAAACAATTGTGACAATGTCGTCTTCTAGTATCCAAAGATCCTGTTGCTGAAATTCAGTTGCAACGTAGTTGAATTTTGGGAGCAAGCTTTTGGTTCAAATTTAAATGATTTTAAGGATGTTAATGGGAATGGTTTGCCTCTGAAAGGTTCTTAGTCTCATCCTGCCCTTAAAACTCTCCAAAGAAGAACCAAATATTTTAGCCATGCTCCTCTGGGAAAACCAAAGAGTCACCATCCCGCCTTCTGATACTCTTCAGAAAATTTAGTTGTGACCTCCACTCCTTCAAGCAACACCAAACCCTGCCTCTCATGAATGGTAGCTTTAACTAATGCAGACAAACACAATCTAATTTATAACTTGCTGATAATTATGATTTCGCTCATAGCTTGTCACCTGTTAAATGTGAATACTTTTCCAACATTCAATACCAAACATGTTTCCCCAAACAACACTAACATGTAAAGCTATCAACTGGAATTCAATTTATTCCTATCAAGGCAGTCCCACTACTTAGGTATGCATGAACTATGTATCCAAATCTACTTCCTGGCATGGTCCATGTCTGCAAAAGGGAAGAAAAAAACAAATCCAAAAAGCATATACGTACCCCATCTCCATCAAAGGCCGCACCAAAATCATACTCTCCTGTCTTCATGGTCTGTACCAGATCGGCAGCGTAAGTTAAATTTGGATCAGGATGGTGGCCACCAAAGTCTTCAAGAGGTACGCAATTCACAGCAGAATTAGCAGCTGCTCCAAGCTCTTCACAGAGAATCTTTTTTACATATGGGCCAACAACTGGTTCAGCAAAAAAGAAAAATACACATGAGATTATCATTTTTAAAGTAGTGACGAATTTTGGGGAATATTAATGACAACGTCTTTTCCCCATCTCCCCCTCACATCTGAAGGCCTATAAGCATAAATCTAGTAGGTTGTAATGTTTCTCTCTCTAGAGCAGAGGTGTCCAACTTTGGCAACTTTAAGACTTGTGGACTTCTACTCCTGTAATTACCCAGCCAGACATGTTGGAGCTTCAAAAGTTAATATACATTAAGTTTTCATTTCTAAGATAGGTCAAATAGATTTCCCATATCAATAAAAATATGAAAAAATGAATGTTTACAAATATTCAATGGGTTATTGTTTACAGTAAAGACAAAGTGTGGCTCTGCTATTACTTTCTATCTATACCATCAATAAGATTTACAAAAACAAAATGACAATCCCTATACATCAAGGAGAGAGCATATGATGCCACAAAGGAAATGAACTAACTTTTCCTTGCCCTAGCTCTAAGAGAAGTAATGGGAGTGTGTGTGTGTGTGTGTGTGTGTGTGTGTGTGTGTGTGTGTGTGTGAGATGTACTTATGTAAGATCGATTTCAATTTACAGGAAAATGTAGATTAGTTTTTTTTCCAAGCATATGAAAAAGGAAAGAACTGCAGGATGATCTATGGGTTAGACTGGCAGTCAGTGCTTACAGTTACTGCACTTACATTATCTTACATACCTCCATGCATAGCATCTATCCGAATCTTTAGATGGTTTGGACCTGACAATAGTTCTTTCAGTGCGCTAAAATCAAAAATATTCCTCAACATATTTGCATAAGCTTCTACGGAGTCCACAATTTCAACTGAAAAACAAAAGCAAGAAATTAAATTGAAGAAACTAATCAGACCAAAGCATCTGCTGCTATTGAACAAGCGCCTTGATAAATATAAAGAAAAGCTATTGATGCAAGCGGGAACCCTTTTAATGAGGGAAGAAACAGATTTTACTTGCCTGTAAATGGTTTAAACTTGTTTTCCAAGTCAAACTGCTGCTTTCCAATTGTACTGAGGTCGACATTTAGATCTGGGCATATAGCATACTCTTCAATGGTCTTGCTAATTTGGAAAATTTTATCAGTAATTCCTTCAGGAGCAGGACCTAATAAGAAATAGATTTTAAGAGACAAATAGACTTCTAGAAAAGTGTGTTAAGTGTTACAAATGTTAAGTGGAGGACATTTTATTAGAGTTGTATGTAAACTTAACAGAGCTAATGTATCACATTCCAAAAACAACTATAATAAAAAAAGTTTTAATATTATGATTCAGAGTAATAGGAACAGAATACACCCACTCCTTAATTAGTGACTACATTGATTAGCAACCATTTGCAAATACAACTGTAATAAATGGTAATAAAAATCAGTTTACAACCAATGCAGGCATTTATGACTAAATTTGTGTGCCTGACAACAATGCATGATAGTATAAGAATAATACCAGCACAGCAATACAAGAGAAATTTATCTGAATGACTTGGTAGCAATCAGTGATCTTCATAGCCTTTCCCTCTTTCTCTGTCAGTGTTCACTTAAAGACCAGTTTAATTAAAAATGTGGTCATTGGAATGGAACTAGCTTACTAAACAAGGAGAGGGTGTAATAGTAATAATAGTTTATTAAAGCTTGAATTCCTGTCAGGAGGAATTTGGTGCAAGCAACAACTTCTACAGCAGGGTATAGAGTGGCCTCGCTTGTCCATATTCTGCTGAATTTTTCTCTTCTATATCATTATTACAACCCTATCATGTTTTAGATCTCTATTTAAAAATATATAATCTACTTCAGGGCTATCAACCTCGCAGCCTGCAGGTTGGATGCATCACGCCCTGGCCACACCCACACCTGGTTTAGCGAAGGGTGAAAAGTTGCAATACGTCACGTGACAATGTCGTGACAATGCAAGTTTGACACTCCTCATCTACTTGGTTTCTTTCTAAGACAATAGCAAGTGCCTTGGTAAGCAAGAAATGATTATTATCTTAGAAACAGACACTATTACAGAATTGTTGAAGTTAATGAACAGTAGCTCTCAGGTCTCAATAGTAATTGGCTCTGAAATTTCTACAGCAAAGGGATAAGGTTGTAAAGCGTGATATAATTGGATGGCAAACCCAGAAATCCTCATTAATATGGTCATTAAATGACCATAAGTCATTAAGCAAAGACCTTATATGACCATAATTTGTGACTCCCGGCCAGTTTCCAACAAGCAAAGTAAATGTGGAAGGTGGTCAGAAGTCACAAGTTGGGGTTGCTACAAGATTTTCCTTTTTAGGCAGTTTGCAAGCAGGTTGGTAGCTAATTTAATAATTTAATTTAATATTTAAATTTATATACCGCCCTTCTCCCGAAGGACTCAGGCCAGTAGCTAAGAAGTACAGGCAGGTGAGTGAGCACTATGGAGTGTAAGCAAGTGTGTGGGTGGATGCTATGAGCAGGTACGAGTACAGTTGCTATCACCAGGCAAGAGAGTATACAGGCAGGTGCATGAGCAGGTGAGTTGGTACTATGGTAAGGGCAAGTGCAGGCAGGCTAGCAGACATCATGGAATATAAAATTTTCCTGCCACCCAAGAGCTTCTCAGGAGAAAAAGTGACTGGACCAAGAGCAATTTACAGGAGTGACTTGCAACTGCCTGCTGGTTTCCCCACCGATTTTGCTTGATTGGAAGCTGGCAGACAAGGTTGCAAATGGTAATTACATGACCGCAGAATGAAACTGCAATTATTGTAAATGTGAGCTGCGTTTATCAAGTGCCTAGACTACAATCATGTCACCGCAGGGACGCCGCATCAGCCACAACTTTGAGGACCTGTCATAGGTTCCCCCTTGTTCAGGGCAATCGTAGCTTTGAATGGTTGCTGAATGAGTGGCTATAACCCAAGGACTATATGTACATGGCCTAAGAGTTGTAAAGGGTCAGAAAAATTGACTAGACACGGAGGGGGATAGAATGGACGTTGGTCTTACCTGAGACGTCCGTTCTCGTTGTAGGGAAACGTCTGTCACTCTGGGTTCGACCTTCCATGCTTTGTGTGACCGAGTCCTATAAATTTACATAGCTCCGCCCTCCTGGCCCAGTGTTTCGGCGAGGGCGTTGCGTAAACTGACGTGTCTCCCTAAAACGAGAAAGAATTAGTACACCTCCCACCCCATAAACCCATCAGGGAGGGCGTGACAGACGTTTCCCTACAACGAGAACGGACGTCTCAGGTAAGACCAACGTCCATTCTCCGTGAGAGGGAAACGTCTGTCACTCTGGGGACATACCAGAGCTGAATGTCCTCCAGGGCGGGAGAAAGAAGAACTGGAACTGCTGGGGTCACGGGCGATGAACCGCCTGTAGGACCCGACGGCCAAAGGCAGCGTCCGCTGAGGCGAAGGAATCCACCCGGTAATGTCTGATGAACGGCGTAAGGGATGTCCAAGTGGCCGCACGACAGACCTCTTCCAATGGAGCGCGGGTAGCCCAGGCCGCGGAAGTCGCAGCGCTCCGGGTGGAATGAGCCGTAATGTGAGGAGGAACAGGCAAATGGAGGCGTTGGTAGGCCGTAGCTATGGTAGCCCGAATCCAGCGGCCCAGAGTAGGCCCAGAAACTCTGGTGCCGATGGAGTCCAACTGAAAAGAAACAAACAGGGCTTCCGTCTTCCGGAAGGAACATGTCCGCGAAATATAAATGCGGAGGGCTCGTCGTACATCCAAAGTGTGCCAGGAACGTTCGAGATGGTGAGAGGGACGGGGACAGAAGTTAGGGAGGACCAGTTCTTGAGATCGATGAAAAAGGGAGTTCACTTTGGGAAGAAAGGCGGGGTCAAGGCGGAGAACCACTCTGTCCTTGTGGAAAATACAAAGGTCCTGGCGAATGGAGAGGGCTCCCAACTCAGAAATACGACGAGCCGAGGTGATCGCCACCAAGAATAAAACTTTGAACGACAAAAAACGTAAAGAGACCTCCCGGAGCGGCTCAAAGGGAGAAGCCATAAGAGCCCGAAGAACGGAGTTCAAATTCCAGGTAGGGAACCTGTGAACTACTGGAGGCCTCAAATTAGTAGCTCCACGCATGAAAGTCCTGATGAGCGGATGACGGGCTAGAGAGTCCTTAGAACCACACGATAGAACCGTAGACAGAGCCGCTACCTGCCGGCGCAGGGTAGAGGGAGCTAAACCCGCATCAAACCCTTCGAGCAGAAAGGAAAGAACTGCAGTGACAGAGGCAGTTAACGGGTCTACCGCGTTCCTCCGGCACCAAGACGAAAATGCGGACCACGTAGCCTCATAAATGCGCGTTGTGGAACCGCGGCGGGCAGCCTGCATAATGGAGATGACACGTGGAGGGACGTTGGCGTTGGTCAGCAAACGCCGCTCAGCCTCCAAACGGACAATTGGAGGCTCGACGGGTCCGGATGCTGGATTGCCCCCTGGGAAAGAGAGAGATAAGCTGGGGGAATGCGCCAAGGAGCTGCTACCGACAGGGAGCAGAGGTCCGCATACCACGGTTGGCGAGGCCAATGCGGGGCAACGAGAATCAGTTCTGCCCTCTCCTCTAGGAGTTTTCGAATTACCTTTGCCAGAAGAGGAAGAGGAGGGAACGCATAAAGGAGCCCGGGAGGCCAGTGGCTGCGGAGGGCGTTCGTGGCCTCCGCCCGAGGATCCGGATAGCGGGAAAAGAACCGAGGTACCCGGTGGTTCGACGAGGAGGCGAACAAATCGACAACAGGCATCCCAAACTTGGTGATGATCTTCCGAAATAGGGCCTGTGGAATGCTCCATTCCCCCGGATCCAGGACGTGTCGACTGAGGGCATCCGCCTGAGTGTTCAAAGCCCCCGAAATATAGTCTGCTCTGAGGGACCGAAGGTGCCGTTCGGCCCAGAAGCCCAGACGTAGAGACTCCGTCAGGAGCAATCGGGAATGAGTGCCCCCCTGCTTGTTGATGTGAGCCTTTGTGGATATATTGTCCGTGAGGACCAGGAGATCTTGGCCCTCCACGAGATGTTGAAAACGAAGAAGAGCCAGACGGACAGCTCGCAGTTCCAAGAGATTTATGCTGTTCTGACGTTCTCGAGTTGTCCAAAGGCCCTGGGCCTGATGGTGAAGAAGATGGGCCCCCCAGCCCAGAAGGCTGGCGTCCGTCACCAGCGACAGGCGGTGAGGTTCTCGAAAACAGCTGCCTCGAGCGATGGCATCTGAAGTCCACCACCGAAGGGATGCGGAAACTTGCGGGGACAATCGGAGGCGGACGAGGGAGGAACTGCGACCGGCTCGTTGTAGAGGGAGCAGAAACCACTGGAGCTGTCTGCTGTGTAATTGAGACCAGGGAACTATTCCAAAAGTGGAAACCATTTTGCCCAATAACTGAGAAAGCTTTAGAGCAGAACAAGAACCCTCCCTCAAACACAGAGATGCTAGAGAAGAAAGACTGATTTGGCGCTCTGGGGAGAGAGATACTACAGACGAAACCGTATCGATAGAAGCCCCCAAGTGGATAATACGGGGACCAGGGGTAAGCTGGCTTTTGTCCCAGTTAATCGAAAAGCCATGAGCCTGCAAAATGGACAGAACAGAGGACAAATCCTGTTGGGCCGAGGAGGAAGAGGAAGACAGAACTAAAATGTCATCTAAATAATGTTGCAGACGTATAGAAAGGGTCCGAATATGCCCAATAAGGGCGGCCATAATCTTAGTAAAAACCCTCGGGGCAGAAGAGAGGCCAAAGGGGAGAGCCCTATACTGGTAATGACGCCCCAAAAAACTAAAACGGAGATACTGACGGTGGGAAGGTGCAATACGAATGTGAAGGTATGCCTCGGTTAAATCTATAGAGGATAGCCAATCCCCTGGGCGAATACATTCCAAGATGGTAGACAAGGAATGCATCTTGAACCGGCGGTACGAGACATACCGGTTCAAGGCCTTTAAATCTAAGATGGGACGCCATCCCCCCGAGGACTTCTTAACAAGAAACAAACGGGAATAAAAACCATGGCCTCTCTGCTCCCGAGGAACCTCCTGGACTGCCCTAATGTCTAAAAGATGGGAAATAGCGGAGGACACCAAGGCCCTCTTAGCGACATTGTGGGAAACGGGGCAGGGAAGAAAAACCAAAGGAGGAGGAGATAGGAATTCCAGATAAAGACCAGACCTAATGGTAGACAGGACCCAGGCATCAGAGGTAGAAACCTCCCATTGATGGAAAAAAAGGGACAAACGCCCCCCAATAGGGGCAGAATTAGCGGGATCTACGTTGGAAACGACCCCTGCCTCCCCGGGAGGAACGTCTAGGAAAAAACCGGTTTCCCTGTCTGACCTGATTTTCCTGGGAGAAGCCTCTCGCAGGGAAGGGACGCTGGAATCTTTGTTGGTAAGTACCCGAGTAGGAAGCACGAAAGGGCTGGTTCCGAGGTAGAGCAGAGAAACGAGAATCGGAGCGTCTGGAGGCCGAGGGAAGAATCTTACGTCGGTCTCTCGTTTCCACCAGAAGAGGCTCTAATGGAGGCCCGAACAAAGAACCTGCAGAATAGGAAGCGGAAGCTAGTTGCCACTTGCTCCGCATATCGGCATTCCAGTTGCGTAGCCATAGGAGGCGACGCGAAGTCACGTTGGAACTAAGGGCTTTTGCCGCAAATCTAGAAGCATTTAGAGTGGCGTCCGCTGAATATTCTAGGGCTGCCGCGATTTTACTCAAATCCTGACGTGATCGTGAGTCGGAAGGTTGTATGCGTTCCTGAAGCTGCTTAATCCATAACAGCGCGGCTCTGTTGAAAAATGAGGCAGATGTTGAAGCCTTGATGGCCCAGGCAGCCGCCTGGTGCCCCTTAACCAGAGTCTTCTCTGCCCTGCGATCTTCCGGACGCAGAGCATCTTCCGGAGGACCAGCGGGATGGGATGAGTTGCACAGAGCCACTATTGGGGCGTCCACCGGAGGGGGCTGTAACAACTCCGCCAGAGCAGGGGCAGAATTGTACAGCCGTTTATCAAGGGAATTAGGGCTCGGCCCGGCACCTGGTAAATTCCACTGGCGAAGAAGTACATCCAAGAAGAGCTTGGGTGCCGGAATAGTCTCTGGGTCGACTGAAGGTTCCGCAAAGACAGCGGAAGCTGGATCAGGGGCAACGGGATCTGTAGGAGGAGCAGGAACATTTCCGAGACGAGTGGTCACAATTGCCTTACGTAACAACGAACGAAAGAGTTGCGGCTTGAACAGACCAATGAAGGGGGTCTGGTCAGCAACAGGCCCCTCGTCATCGGATAAGGCGGAATCCGGAACCTCATCTAACTCTAAAAGAGAAGCTTGATCCTGGGAGGCAATGGAATCAGCTTGGTCTAATTCAGACACCGAATCCCCGGCTGGATCCGGTTGATGACGTTGCAAAAGACGGGATTCAGGATCGGGATTGCCTTGCTGAAGGCATTGAGCCAGTCCTTGTTTAATGAACCTGGCCAGCATAAGCTCAAAGGACTCTGGAATAGGTGGAGCAGGAGCCACCTGAGGGGCCAACGGGGTTGGAATGTTAAGGACAGTTTCCGCAGGAGCCTCAGCAGTAGGCCTAATTTGAAACAGAGGTTCCGAACCAGGTAAATGAGGCGGGGCTGCCGTAATAGATCCATCTGGTGAAAGCTCTCGGACAGCACTAACTGCCAATGATGGGGCTGGAGAACTAGCCCTTGAGGAAACAACGGGATCCTTGGTCTGAGTGCCATGAGACTGGGCCTTGGTAAAGGCCTTCTCAATGGCCTTGTGGCGGCGTTGTTCGTCCCTAGAAGCAGCCGATTTGGCAGACCTGCCCCGATGATGAGACTTGGGCTGCTTAGGGGAAGGCCCCTCTAGGGGGTCATCGAGAGCAGGTCTCTTAGACCCTCTGCCTGAATGCTGAGAAGCAGATTGACCTCTAGCCGCCATTTGGAAATCGGTTAAGAAGGCCGTCGACACCAGCAGAACAAAATGGCTGCCGTCACAAACAGCTCTTGCCGCCACTGTAAGAAACAATAAGGGAGCCCAAATCAGTGGATAAACAATGAAAAGCGGCAAGAAGATCGCTAGCTCCAGGCTATTACTGCGATCGCCGCGAAAAGAGAGCTCCGGGCCGCCAATTACCTTTAAAATTATGCCGCCAGCCGAAGGGCTGTTACCGCGGCAATCAGGGGAGCGCGACAATGCCGAAACTTAAAAAGGAAATCCCGATCGCAGACCAACAGGTCGAGTAGCGATCTAATCAGCTCCCCTTGCTGTAGAAAAACCGCCAATATTAAAGCTCAGAGAGGCTTACCCGATGGTGAGGCGTGAGGCGAGGGCTGGCGCCAAAAAGCGCCGCCGCGCTCAACCCGAAGGCTGAGGGGAGCGCGAGGCGGCGAAAGGCAGCACTAACAAAATAAAACAAAATAAAATAAAATAAAACAAAATAATCGAAAGAAAAAACTCCAGAGCAAGCAATAACAAGCGTTGAAGCAGGAGATGAATAGAGGACTACCAGGGAGACACGACCGGTCAGCATAGACCGAGTCGAAACACTGGGCCAGGAGGGCGGAGCTATGTAAATTTATAGGACTCGGTCACACAAAGCATGGAAGGTCGAACCCAGAGTGACAGACGTTTCCCTCTCACGGAGAAAAAGTGGTAACGTTTATAAAAATTAAGAAAAAGGAAGAAGGAAAGGGAGAAAATGCAACATTTTTCTCCTACAATTTTTTATTTTTCCCCAAGGATTTCCTATTTCTATGCAGGCCTAGACAGGAGATCACTGGTTGTGGAAAGAAGAGTATAATTGTACATGCAAACACTGCTTCTAACACCTTTTATTAATATATGATATATAGTAAGAGTGATTACAGATAATTTCTAGCAGACAGTGATACAAAGTATATATTTCAGAAAGAGTAGCCTAGGCTACTCTTGTATCTTTAGGTCTTTCTTTCCTTGTCTTTCCTTCAGTTAAATATTTTTCCTCTAGAAACCCACTGGATTTCTTCAACAGACCCAAATCATAAACATACCATAGTCAGCAATGCAGCATAGGTGGGTAATGTCTACACACTCAACATAAGAGTAGGAGAGAAATTAACTTGGGAAGAATGGAAATGAGAAGATTAGAATTACTTACCTCCATTTGAAGTATTGAATTTAATGCCAAAATCTCCATTCGGTCCACCAGGGTTATGACTTGCTGTCAAAATTATACCACCAATGGCTTTTATTTTCCTAATAATACAGGACACTGCAGGGGTAGAAAGAATTCCATTCTGTCCAATTACTAACCGGCCAATCTAAAACAAGAACAGAAGAAAAGCAAAATTCACAAAAGGGTGTCAGAAGACACAAAAAGTTGCTTTTTTTTAGATTGCAATATTTACCAATGTTTTCTTCAGCTTTTACAACAGCCAGTGTTTCTTTCACATTTGACACCCTATTAAAAAAATTGGGCAGACAAAAGCATTTACATGTTTCTTTATCTTAAGTATTTGTTCCATTTACCAAATTATGCACAACAAATTTGCTTCATTTTAAATAACTACATTGGTTACTATAAAGGTAGTTCCCAGTTTAAGAACCAATTCTGTTCACAAAATCTGTCCTTAAGTGGAACAGTATTGTTGTATGATATTGTAAATTTGGTATTGTGTAATGTATTTGAACCATTGTGTATTTAACTCAAATTTTACTACAATAGTCTCTATTCTTCACTATGGGTTGTCCTTAAAAGAAGGAAGTCTTAACCCAGGGACTCATAGCACCGGCATAATCTCTCATCAGTTACTAAGTTTGCATTATTCTTTAGCTTATTCAATTTCTAAAACTATATGCTCAAAAAATATCTGGATATTTGACAGCATCTTCATGTTCTAGTAATCTAAACCAAGAGAATGTTATTCAAATAAATTTTGATGATCAAAATATCCTCTGATAAAGTTAGGGTTTTCAATGTTTCATTTATAGGTGCTTTAAGCTATTAAACTGTATTTCTTTTTGCCTTTGCTGTAACTTCATGCCAAATATGCAAACTCCTAAGCTAAACAAGTTTACAATATAGAATAGTAAACTGACTGAAATTATTATCCAACCTCTTCTGCAAAGCTAAACATGTTATTCTTTACTTTTGTTATATAATGATCTGTGAAAATGACCTTGAAGGATGGATGAGGCAAAGAATTGCTGCCTAGGAAATGATCAGTCGAAAGAAGGGGGAGGCCCCCCTTGCTTAATAGTCAGAAAAAGAAATTTAGGGAAGACCTGCCTTAATAGATCAGCCTATTAAAACTGTCACTGGGAGATTTGTACTTTCAGACTTTTAAGATTCTATTAATGTAACTTTAAAATAAAGTAAAATTAGCTTATCCTTGTTTCCTGTCTGGTTTATCTGTGAGCACCTACAGTAAGCAGCAACACCTCATTTATAAAATAAACTAAGATGGTAATTTACTTTCACGTGTCTGTAAACACACGAATGTGGGTATGGGACCTCAAAATTATGGCAGCTATGTTTCAAGCTAACCAGTAGGAACAGGCACTTGGAATGGATTCCCATTTGGAACATGTATGCTGCTAACATGCTTTTAACCCCATTCTCAAATTCTATTCACTTGCTAAAGATGGCACATGGGTCTGAGACTCAATCTACAACATTCCAAGTGATCAGAGATTCCTCCCAAATGGAATAGATACACACTAATCACTGCAACAAAATTAATAAAAAAAATTAAAATTCACCCTTTGAAGCATTTTTTAAAAATCTCCAGTGAGATTTAACATTTAAATATTTTTATATTTGCAGGTTTCTTTTTCCACCCACCCATGCACGCACACGCACACACACACACGCACACGCACACGCACACACACACACAGTTATTTTGGTGTTTCTGGTGCTTTCCTATTAGAGTAAAAAGAGCACCATGACTCTTTCCTGGACCTGTGGAGTGTGAGGTATGTGAACTTCACTCAACTAGCTGTATTCAGGAGGCTTCTGTAAGAGATAGGGTATATGGATAGCCTGCCGTGACTCTATATAAGTTATGACTTTCTCATTTAGGATCAAGTTGGATGGTGAAGGTGGAAATTGGTGTCACTTACAATTTACACTTCAGACATGCACATTTCAATCTTCATTTTCTCCAGCTACCCACTGAAGACATGTGTATGATTGTAAATGTAATATATTTACAAATGTACAATATTTGCAATGCTCTGTGATCCTCATGGATTTTTTATTTGAATTGCAAATTTAAAAAAATCCACACTACCCAGGTGAAAACATTCTATGGTCACCTGAGAAATTTATGTAGGATAAGAAATAATGTTCAGGAAAAGCTGAAATGTTTATTTGTTGTATCTTCCATAAAGGCAAAGAATATTTGAGATTCAGTTCAAAATAAATCTACTGATTAAATGAGATGGATTTTTTCCCCATCTAGAATTATGTGGTACTGTCTGAATTTTTGGCAAATTACAGTACATATCTCATTTTCCCTTTCAGCAGAAACACAGTTTATTGCAACCTTAAACAGTAGAGATCAGATTCCCAATTGAGTTAGCTGCCTTAAATGCTTTCTTCTTCAGAAGAAGATCTATTAGACAGGAAAGTACGGGAACTGTAGATCAACATTCTAAATATGGCTTCAGCAGCTCCTGGACCTCGCTATAATTGTAACTCTAATTATAGATTCTCCTGTGTAGGCATGCAAACTAAGGGAATTCTGTCACATTAAGTTTTATTTTAATTAAAGTCAGAAATTAATAAAGGCATTTAATTACTTAACTGATTATCACTTCTGGCAATATAAATCCATATATTCTAAGAACAACAAAGTTCAATATATAAATTAATGAATCAACAGGAAAAAACTAATATAGAGATAATATTATCTTATTTGGAAAATATGACTCATCCTTCATAAAATTACATATTCCATATGCTGTGTCTCCTATATATTGATACCATAGAACTGACATTCAAGTAATATGTTTACCCAATTTAACTTTAAGAGCTTTCCAACAAAAGATGCATTTGGATAGCAACCATCTCCCAAGAAGGGCACAATATCAATAGATTTTAATTAAATCTAATTAGGGATAACTAGTCCAGGTGCCAGTTGGGTTTAAAAAAAAATTAAACAAAGCTAGCTCAATTTTTGTGAAGCAAAAACAAAAACAAAAAAGAAAAATCCTTTGTAATGTCTGCACCAAATAGATTAAAAATGTATAATGCCTTGTACATTCATAGGTCAAGATCCACCTCATCAGATTGATCAATGTGATCAATGCATGAAATATCTAAAGGGAAATTACAATTTATTGGGTATGCAATAAACTAAAGCTCACAAAATAACAGCAGTGGCAGAAGAGTGAATCACAATATTATCCAGATCAAAAATGAATATAGAATTCATTCAAACGGAAATCAACTACAGGTAGTCCGTGACTTACGACCACAATTGAGCCCAATATTTCTATTGCTAAGCGAGATATCTGTTAAATGAGTTTTACTACATTTTATGACTTTTCCTGCCACAGTTATTAAGTGAATCACTGCAAGTGTTAAGTTTATAACCCGGTTGTTAAGTGAATCTAGCTTCCCAATGGAGTTTGCTTGTCAGAAGGTTGCAAAAGAGGATTACATGACCCCATGCAACTGTCATAAATCTGAGTTAGTTGCCAAGCCTCTGAATTTTGATCACGTGACCATGAGGATGCTGAAATGGTTGTAAGTGTGAAAAATGGTCAAAAGTCAGATAACTTTGAATGCTCACTAAATGAACTGTTGCAAGTCAAGGACTACCTGTTTACATAGGATGATTATGACTGAGCCCATCCACCACTTGTCCCGAGCACAATATAGTAATGTAGATATCTGAAATAGGGGAAAGATCCTGTAGGGGAAAGGTCCTGTAGTAATCTCTGCATGATCAGGATTTGCTGAGACAAACTTGGGAATTGGTTTTATTCAGCTACTTCAGAGGAGAAGCACTTTGATGCTGACTGCTCCTTTGGGCAAGCTGGCTTACATTGCCCAGGTTGACACATTAAAATCATATACCAATACAGCCATTCTAGTTTATTACCTCTGGGAGGGACTGCTGCATCAAACCAACTCAACAAATGATTGAGGTCACCATAGTTTAGTACCTTATATAAACTCAGCCAGTAAGTCAGTCTATTGGTCAGAAAAGATACAAATTAACAGCAGGACTGAACTAAGCAACATCTGTGTAAAGAGCATGGTTATTTTCAAGAAAAAAAACAGGGAACAAAATACAACCCAATGTAGAATTTGTTCCTAAGGCATGCGGGGAGCAAATGCAGGAATAGGGAGACACAATTTCTAATCCACCCTCAATCATGGACGATCACTGAATGCATTTGAGCCAGTCATTCTCTCTAAACCTATTCTAGACAGTGGGGCAAGTAGTGGGGAAAACTAGGAGGGATCGCTATGTATGGTGCCTTGGGCTCCAGATATAAATAAGACACTGTAGCTTCAACTCTCCATCTTCAAATATCATCCTAAACCATTTTATATTTATTTACAGTATTCCTAGACTCCCAACTCCACATGAGCTTTATGTAGTAGGAAGAATGAAATGATGCAGAGCAGTTGGCTCTATGCGGATGCTCCTAAAGCAGAACTTCCACACGCAACTGGTCATTTATTGAAAGAGGTGCAAGACTAAAAGTCTTCCCTGTTGAACAGCTTTAGGCTGTCATTTTAAAATATCTGAAATATAGGTGTGTCCATTCATTATTTAGCATTCAGCCTCATTGTTATTCTTTCCATTATTTTTGCATTGGATTGGTAGCCTATATGGCCACAGAAAGTTATAGTAATTTACCTCTCCCTTTGAATTAGCAGCCTTGTGATCAGAAGAACCAATTATACCGCCATTAGAAATCTGCTTCTTGTTAGTCATATCTAACAGGAAGGAGGATATTCACAATCTGGGTTTCCATATTGTAAGGATGGAAGAACTCACTTATAAAGCACTCTTATCTACCCAAACTCACTCCAGCTGTTAACAATCACTCTTCTATGATGCTGAAAATTCAGATATGAAATATATTTTTTCTGCTATTTAATTGTTTTTGAAACCTTTAAATATGTCTTGAAGGGCCATAATATCAGAAACTAACTGAAAAATATCTAGATCCACTTTTACTAGATTTATGGACAATATGGCTATTGATGAATACTCGTAATAATGCCAAGTAATCAATTACTGCAATATAACAATGAATATCTGCCATCAAGAGCATCATCCAAAAATGGCTACTGTCTTCAAGTCCTAAACAATATATGCTTTGTAAAGTTTCAATAATCTACTTTGAAAAATGGGATTCTGAATTAGATAGACAGTTTGTCTAATGAGACAGCGCTCTAATATTCCTAAACTGATAATATACTTGGGGTCCACATGTCTGATCTGACTTAAAAGCTATCCAGTGGTTGCTGCTTTAATGTCTATCATCACCAAATCCTTCTTCTCTTTTCTGTGTTTTGGCAGAGAAAAGGAGGGCTCTATACCTTATGCTGAGTTTTGGGGCATTCTGATTTAAAGTACTATAAAATATGAGACCCTCTTTCTGATTCAGGAAGGTTAAGAAATGAGTTGACACAAAGTAAAAACCCTTTCTCTGGGGAAATCTGTGACTGATATGGATGGAATTTGTTCTTGTTATCTGAAGTGCCACTTCATGCTGAAGACAATCCTAAACGTTTACACTAATCATACTGTAGAATAAAAAAGTATCTGCATTTTAAAAAAAACTAATATTACATAGGAAAAGCCAAGATAAAAAGATGCATCTTTTTTAAAATGCCCAAAATATATCAGAATTAAGCTTTGGTGAAGCACAAAGAGGACAACATTCTACATGATAGAGAGTATGGCAATCTATATAAAGGGCACCAGATTATGAAGGATAGTGTAACCTTTGGATTTTTTAAATTTCCCCACTTGAAACCTTTTAGATATAACAGTACAGTAGTTTGGCATGTTGAAAATGAATTACAGAAAACTTCTGGTATAACTTCATACTATAAGAACTTTAAAAGCTTTAAATGACTTAATTATGGTTAAATTGTTTTATATGTTTGGACTTGGCCATTGTCTTTTATGAGCCATTCAAACTATAGATGGCTTCCATCCAAATTTGCTGTTGAACTAATTTAAGCAGAACCAAGCAAACCTTCACATAAAATAATTTCATTTCAAAAGTATGATTTCCCTTCCAAATTAATAATATTCACTTGGCGGAAAATTGGCATTCATGAGGCTCAAGTGAAATTTCTAATATTATTTTAAAAAACTTCTCAGGGACACTAAAGATAAAAGTACTTTTACCTTACATTTAGGCAGAACTCTAATGGAATTTTGTCACACCTGAAGCTTACGGGATAATGTACTCAAAATTATGGTTTTTAAGCACACTAATATTTTTCTGACAAAACTATTTATGTACAGTACATTGAGAAACTTAACACTTGCTTTGTTGTGTCATATGTGTGGCTCAGATGCACAGTAAGAATTTCGGCTATTTTAACTATAGCAGGGAAAAATGCACAAACAGTCATATACTTCCTAATTTAAGCACAAACACTGAACCTATTATTAAATTCACATAATAATCAGTCATTCACAGTAGATAACAAAAAAACAAAGAACCAAAATATTTTTATCTGCAATAATTTCCATCTACTTTTCAAAGCAAACCATGGAATAAAGATCATTGTTTTCAATACTAACTTAAGCAATTCTGTCCTTCAGCTCCTTATAATCATTCTAGTAAAAATATATATTGGCACATTTACAAAAAATAATAGACATGCCCCTAAATGAGCCAATCCTATATTAAGCATTAGTGATATAATATTTATGATATACCAACCCCGTTGGCAGCAGCCATCTGAGCTATCAGATTTATTGCAATCTTATTAAAATATCTCCCATCTCCTCCAACCACCACGGTAGATCCTTGTCGATTTCTTAGGTCTATGGAAAAAAATATACTCTGAATAAAATTGTGCAGGTAGTTTAGCTTGGTCTGAAAAATGAATGTCTTCTTCCGTAAGCCACTAGTTCCTGGTTTCTGATCATTGTAAGGTGCTGTTGGCAAAGTCAATATTGGTAGTGGGTTGTCTTCCATGATCCTTTTTGATATAAATGCATTAAAAATAAGGAATTATATTAACAATGAAGATTTAAGATCAGCTTGGATACCGATAACATGAAATAGAGGTTCAGTGAAGTCGTTCTATATCCTAAAATAGCTCCTTGAACCTTCAGCCAAATGTGGTTTCTGTAACTGAAGAGCTTTCTTGCACTTGCTCTGAAAGATCACTGTCAGAGAAAATACATACAATTTCACCCAGAGATCCCTCAGGAAAATGGATGTCCTGGAAAAGTTGAAAGCCGTTTTGTTTGCTGTGGTGTCACAATTTTGGGTCTCCTACAGCATCACAAACAGGATTTGACAGCTGTAAATTCTGCCTGGTATTCTTCTTTTGATCAGAGAAGAGTATACAAGAGTCTTAGAGCTCTGCTCTTCAGTCAGAAGTACTGATGAATTGTCTCCAGCTGTGAAGTCCAACTAAGGTAAAGCTAAATTGATTTAGGTAGGGAAGGTTTATAGCCTGGTTTCAGTTTGGCTCCCATTTTCACATAGTCTTCATTGAGACATGAATATCATAAAGATAGGTCTTGAGTGGAGAGTGTAAGTCAAGTGTGGAGACTTTAAAGGTCACTCTTAAAATGGAAGTCAGGACTTCTCAGTTACTTACAGTTTCTTTATCCACCTGTTATTCTAATAACCAGAGAGTTCTATAGGGCCAAAAGGATATATAATACCACTCCCCATAATATTGAGGCAATCAAAAGAATTACGGTATCTAGCAACATCAACATTTTTTCTTAATTTCTTCCTTCTCTCACATAAAAGCACAGCTTGATATTTAGATTTCAACCAGTTTGTTTTAAGTTCATGTTAAGTAAAAACACTTTTTATAAAATTTCTTAACTTGAGTGCACACATTTCTTTTATTCTTTGGAAATACTTGAAAATTATCTGAGCATTTTTCATGAGGAATTAAGATAAATCTAAGTTCTTGATATTTATTTTCCTAGACAGCTTGTATCTCTCCAGAGATTCAAACTTGGCTCCCAAATCTGCTTTAAATAGTGATGCTGTATTAATTTTAAATTTTTAATACATTAATTTTAATGTAACAGAAGGGGAAATTATTAAATACATAGATTGTCATAATAATAAAAATAACATAATTTTAACTGATCTAAAAATTAAATTATTACCTTCTGGTTAGTTTTTTGGGGAGTATTTTTTACTCTGCCCCATGTCTACTAAATGTTGACTGCTGCTCTGTGTTTGACAAACATTGCACACCCTATTCTGTTGCAAATGTGATCATTTGCAAAACCTTCCATGAAGTTATTTCCTGCCATCATGGCTGTCCAAGCATGCAACTAGCGTGTAACAGACTGGATTGTTAAAAGATTATTTGATCCTTTGAAGAGAAAGAGAACAAACGTATAAAAACTCCTAACTTAATATACCTGATAAATAACCTTTATGTTGCAAATAAATCCTTATGTTGCAAAGTAAAACTTAGCTCCTTTTTTTTTTTTTGCTACTGGTACAGGTTTATACTTTTTATATGTGGATTATATCATCTTTTCTCTTCTTGATACATATAATCTGATTACTAAGAGTATTCAAAGTACATTATTTTGAATATTATGTACTTGGTTAACCTTTCTCTTGAAACTGGTTGGTGTATACAGTATATAGCATGGAAAATAAATAATTGAGGACGCAGAAGAGAAACAATATTCTTTTTAAAAAATTTCATTGAAAATTCGAGGATACATGTAGGTTAAATTCACAGGTAGAAGCTGCCCTCTTGTGGTATACACTGCAATCACAAAATTCAGAGAGTTTTGACCAATAAGGACTGTAAATTGGTGAATAATTTACAGCAATTTAATTACTGAAAGTTAACTAATATCCTGTAGTTACAGTCTCTAGTAACTATTAATTTATGTTACATTAGCCAGACAGCAGACTGCACTGCAGACATTTACACATTTAAGATCATTGAGTGGGATTTATACTCTATTTTTTCACTACAGTGATGAGTTTTTCCAATAACAATTTGAAGGCAATATGGGTCATTGGAGAATTTGCATTCATATTCTATCCTATTATTCACTGCATGACCTTGGGAAAGCATCTCCTTGTCCAATTTCCAATTTCACTACATTCTTGTCCAATTTCACTACATTCTTGTTGAAATGAAGTTGAAATGAAAGAAATGCTAATCTGAGCTCCTTATAAGAACAGTCAGAAAGAAACTTTTATCTTAAAAATGACCTGCAGTATGCGAGATTGAGCGGGATACTAGAGAACAATAAAAAGGGGGAAGGTAAATCAATTGGCATCTTATTTCATCTTAAAAGGCAATAAGAGGAGGAAGGAGTATTAAGTATGTTTGCTACCTTAAGTTATGTATAAAAATAAGAAAGGTGGGGTAAATAAAATAAAAAAATAAAAGTCCAGTAACAAACATTTCTCTTATTCAGTTCATTGAGCCATGACCTTAAATAATTCATTGTTAATGAGAATTGGAAATTCTTGTTATGGATTCATATACTTCATATTTATCTTCAGTAAGATATCTTATATAAATCTGTAATTGGTATACTTCCTTGATGTTGTCCAAAATGAAGCTTGGCAGCTAAAAAAATGGTTTCCAAGGAACTCTAATATGTTTAAAATTCAGTAAGAAAAAAAAATCTGGAGCAGAAACCTCAGTTGTATCTTTGTTTGTCTTCACTAACTCATGAACCAGACTACAGAAATGAATTATTGGATTTACAGTGTTATATAATATTTTCTTCAAATACTTACGTACAAAGCATTTAGCCCTCTCTACTCTACTGATCTGTAATACTGCCATAAATAACAAAGTTGGCTTAGCAAAATATATATATAACTCTGATGAGTAATATACATTTGTACCAGGGTGGATTTGATTTAAATCGAGTTGATTTAAATCACAATTTAAATCATGATTTAGTAAAAAGGCTCGATTTAAATCATAATTTTTAAAGAGCAACTATCATCTCTGCTCTTTTGACCCACTGTTGACTCACTGATAGTCCCAGTGTTGCAGAATATATAGTCTCATGCTACATAACTAAGCTCCATTTCATGCTGAATAAACTAAATTATTTATGTGTCTTAAATAGAAAACTATCTCGATAGATTTTTACCCCAAAAGTTTTTTATTAAAATAAATTCGATAAAAATTAAAAAAATCCGATTTAAATCAAAAAAATCCGATTTAAATTTAAAAAATCTGATTTTTTTTTGATTTTTTTTAAAAAAAAATCATTGATTTTTATCCACCCTGATTTGTACTAGTCCCATCCTAAATAAAGAATATTCAAGCTTGCATCCTAAATTGCATGTGTCTATCAAGAGTTCATAATACCTCATATATAATAACCATCTATCTCTGATGATAAGCCATTAGCTAGGTTCCCTGGTCATGATAGGATTTGTACTAATTCCGTTTATTAAGTTATCTAGCCATTGCATTTTGAAAACCATGATTTATGGCTCAATATAAAGGTGATGCCCAATAAAGGGGACTTACTCCCCAAAGTATGACTAAATAAACAAGACTTAGCACAATGTGTAATGTGTTATCAGAATGATCAAAATAGAAGTAATTGTTAATTAGTAATTATTTTTCAATTAGCTCGTGTTGCAGACAATATAATAGTTCCTCCTATCAAAATGCAGAGCAACTCCATTTACAGGTTAAAACTATTTTCTACTCACAAATTACATGTTGTCATTAGCTTTAAACAGGCTGTATGTTCTCCTGGAGGTTATGTAATGATCTCTCTTACTATAACTAGTTTGAACCTTTGTACTCCAGCAATGATATTATCAGTATTTAGAACATGAATTACAAGAACATCTCAAAGAAAGATGCTAAGCAAATGCAAGAACATTCTTGATGGATTGTAAAGATCAAAGCAACTAATGATAGATGATGCTTCAGATGGTAGCCTCAATAGGTCAAAATCTACACTAAGAGGTTAGAAAGCCCTGAAGTACTTACAAAAGAATTAGGGCCTGTTATCTCAAAGTCCCAGTTCAATCCTAGCATGTTAGAAGATAGTTGATTGGGTTTTAGAGTTTCCCACAGTGTAGAAATCCTGCCGATCTAGTTATTTAGCCTGTAATCTTTCTGTCCTGCCCAGCATTCCTTATGAAAAATTAGTTGCCTACTAGGACAGTGAAAACAATTTAGGACAATAAAGGAACAATTTATTTAATGCATGCTGTGAGAAGATGGAATGGACTTGAGGGACAAGAACAAGAGCTACTACTAAGACAAATAGTCTGATAAAAGAAACCTGAGTCTGGGCAGAACTACACTTAAGAAAATATCTTAGAGAAAATTCCGTTATTACATTTTTATAATAAAAGTAATATTAGCCCTCATGACTTTGATTTCCCAGTTTGATCTTCCTTGAAGGACTGACATGAATTTTGCAAGTCTGAATGTGCTTTCCTTTTCTCTCTCTTTATCTCTGTACAAACAAGGGTCTTCCCTGAGAAATTTCCTCAGATTACACTTCTATTCCAGACCCAGGTTTCTTTTACATGACTATTGTCTTGGTGTTCTTGCTGTTCCTCAAGGCCGTTCCTTTTCCCATTACAGTGCATCAACATAATTGAAATATCCCTCCTTTAAAAGCATTCCTTTAAAAGCACTCACATTATCTTCCTGTGGCTATTTAGCTTTGCTGGCACTTTCAACAAAAGTAATGTATGTACATAAACTTGCTTGTGGAGACAGAGAAAGAAGGCACTAACTGAGCCTATTGAATCTCAAATTTCCCACTGATTTCCATGGGGTTTATACTTAGGCAGGGATGTGCAGATCAGAGTAAATCCAACCTACTTTATTACTTAGTTTTTCAAGATGAATTTTTGTTCCAGAAGATTTCTCCTAATTTGTTGCTTGGCGATTTAGGGGCTATCTGGTATGATTTATTTATACAAATACATGGTTGCTAAGATTCTTGGCCTTTTCTCTTTTTTTCATACAAAAAATTCTCGTTGATCCTGGTTCCAGTGGTCAGGATGCCACACCCAGTGGTATGAAGCTCTTGTGGATGGTTAGTTCCAGGGAATACAGAAATGAAAAGTAATTTCTCAGAGAATTCCACAGCATTAGCAGATTTTTGCTATGAAAAGATAGAAGCCAGATTTATTTTTTATGTAGAAGGAATCCAAGAAGACCTTGGATTACAACTATTTGTTTAGCAACCTTTCAAAGTTAAAACTGTGCTGAAAAATGTGACTTAGGACTGGTCCTTGCACTTATAGCAACAACACTTAAGAGTTATATACTGCTTTACAGCTCTCTCTAAGCAGTTTACAGAGTCAGCGTATTGCTCCCAACAATATGGCTGCTCATTTTACCAACCTCAGAAGGTTGAAGGACTGACCTCTGAAGGCTGAGTCAACCTTGAGCCTGGTGAGGTTTGAACTGCCAAATTGCAGTCAGCCGGCAGTCAGCAGGAGTAGCCTGCAGTACTGCATTCTAACTCTGCACCACCATCTTAGGATAGTTACTCCTAACTATCCTAACTACTCCTAACAAAACTTGAACAACAAGTATTTACAATGGTTGCAGTATCCTGGAGTCATGTGATCACCATTTGTGACCTCCACAGCCAGCTTTCAACAGTAAAATCTGAGGGAAGCCAGATGTGCTTAACAAGCACTCAATTCCCACTTAACCACAGTGATTTGCTTAATGACCATTGCAAAAACATTGTAAATCAGGTTTACAACTATTTTGTTTATTGATAGATATTCTGCTCACAATTGTGGCCATAAGTTGAGAACTACTTGTATCCAGACCTTTTGCTGCAGAAACATATGTCCATCCACTAGGGATAAAAAAACTCAAATCTAGTCTTAGCGGAATCAAGGCATGCTGTGTGCCTCAATTCACTATTTTCAAAATTTAAATTAACAGTCAGATATGTTGGCTTTATCTAGAGACCATAGAAGGCTGATCTCCGATAAGAATTTGGTGAATTGCAGACCAATTGCAGACGAAATCATGAGCAAATAAATTTGCTATTTTAAATGTGACAAGAGAAATCTGATTTTAGCTTTAAAAAATCATGGTATGTGAAGCAGGTCTCTCTGTCCCATAAAAAATAAATTTGGAATATGGGAGAAAGGAAACTTTTTTTTTTTACTGTGGCATTTTCATAAAAGTACAGAAAATCCTACCTATAGATACTGAGGAGTCAGTCCTTCTATGTTCCTAGCCAACACCCCCCCCCCCAAAAAAAACTACAACAAAAGCAGCAGCTGGGGACTTGAACATGACCTAGATTCGTATTCAGTAATTCCTTCTTGGCATGCAGAGTGACTGCTACTCTTGGACTGCTACTCACTCTGCTGGAAATGTCCATCTTTTATTACAATCCTCTGAGTATGTTTCCAGACTCAGGACAAACCAGCCTTTCTATTTAACTACGGTAATTGCGAGGATTGCCCATTTGCATGCTGTCTGGAGGCAAGAAGTGTCTGTACTCTTACCCTAAAGAATCTCGCTAACTTTCAGTGAAATAGTCTTATTCAACAGCTCTTATTCTGTAAGGTCTCTTTTGTAGGGGGAAATGCTTACAGTTTATTTTAAAAGAAAGGGAAAATTTTCTTCTGTAACCTTGAAAAGATTAATTATAAAACAGTAGAGATGTATTTCATTTTTATACTAGGGAAATTGTATTAGTTTAAAATGAACTTTCACTAGGCATCATGGGGCTCTACAAGCTCTTCTGATGCTTGTCAATTAAAGCACCATCATATTGTGCACCAGCAATATATGAACAAAAGGGGTACAGCTAATGCTGAGAAGATGGGATCTTACTTTCAACAGACTGACCTGCTGACAGACAGGCATAATTGGGGATTGGACGCACTATTCTGCAGTTGCTTCCCTCCTTGTTGAGTGGGTGGTTCCGTTCTCTATCAATGGAAAAGAGAAGCTGAATCCTTGGGTTACCCAATGTGGGCTGCCCAGGACTTGGCCCACTCCCTCATATATATGATATCAATGGAGGAGTCATCCATTAGATGGGATTAGACATCTTCAATATGCTGATGATATTTTATGATTGTAAGCCGCCCAGAATTACCTTGATATAAGATGGGCAGGCTATAACTTTTATAAATCAGTCAATCAATCAAATCAAATCAAGCCAATCAAACTTATCTCAAGCCAAACAGAAAATGATATGGCCAGGTTATTTGAGATATTATCTTTTCCCAATTACTTCAGGTCTACCAGAAGCAGCATACTCCAGGTCCCATCTGCTAAGGAACTGTTTGGCAAAACCCAAGATATGGGCCTTTTCTGCCATGGAGTCCAACATTAACCCCCCTCAACAAGACTGGTTCCCTCTTTGATGTCACTCTGGAAGTCTGATGAACTTGGTTATGTCTATAGGCTTGAGGTTTCATGGAAATGAGGATTTAATAAGGTGGCTACATTGTATGCAACATGTATGCTCTCCCTTCTATTTTAGGTTTGTAAAAATAATATTTATGTTTTAGTTTTATAATATTTTTGAAATTATTGTCTTTTATGGTTCCATAGGCTTGTTTCTGTCAGATGGATGTTATATAAATATGATAATTAAGTCCTGATTTGGTATTTGGAAGCTGTGAGGGACCGAATGGATAAAATAATCCCAGTAAAACAAAACTGTTAAAAAACAAGATTGATTTACACCAGAACTCAATCAATTTAATCCCCTGCCACAGTAAAAGTATGTCCATCGTTCTGTTGTTTTCAAGCTGGTACCTTTCATACATGTTGTAATTCACTATAATAAACCTCCCCCCCCAAAAAAAAGGGTGTGTTTCTAAGTGAGAAAGGATTTGAAAACAAAGAGATAGTAAGCACCAGATTAAATTTTTAAATTTGTATGCTGCTCATCTCACCAAGAGAGAACTCTAGGCAGTTTACAACCAAGTTAAAACATAAAAAATAAACATAATATAAAGGTTGGGAAGAGAAAGTCTGTTCAGTTTAAGGGAGTAACAATGCTTTTGAATAGCCCATCTGAAAAAAAAATCATACCAATAGAATAGGGTTTTTTTTTTTTGAACCGATGCTCTTTAATGCAGTTCCTGATTGGAAATAATTATTTATACAAATAATAAAGGCAGGTTATAAATAAATAAAATGTTTTAAAATATATAGGTCAACTCTTCACACAAATGTTTACTCAGAGGAATTTAATCCATACTTGTTTAAAACATCAGATTATTTGCTCTTTTAACTAGTATGGACACAATCTAAAGGACAGGCTTTTGAACCCTCCAGGGCTTGCAAAACTATTACAATGAATTTTGCACCTGCATGCAAAGATCCGAAGACCCAAATCCTGTCCCAAAGCATTCCTGCAAATAGGGATGAAGCCTATTTGCCCATGTTAGGAAAACCCTATTTATTTTAAAACAAGGATAACCTTTGGACAGACAGGCTCTGTTAAAAGAGTTGCTGGTACCTCAAGGGCCGAAACCGTATCTGCAATGTCTGAAAAGGTTAACTTAAATGTCAAGAGATTGCGGTGCCTTTTACAGTTTAGCCAGCCCTGACTGCCATCACAGTGCCCCCACCACCACCACCACTCAAAACCGGCAAGGAACCCGTGTGTAAAAATAATTTTCTCGCCAATGCCACAATCCCAAATCGCCCTAACCGTTTCAGCCTTGCCTCCATTCTCCGCTGGAGGTCATTTCCTCTCAACGAAGGGTTATTTGCAGCTCCGAATACACATTTGCAAAACCCAGGCAGCACCAACTAGGAAAGGCCCATTGCAAACTTGCAAACTAAATGCACTTCCCTTAACGTAATCTTTATTCGCTGAGGGACAAAAAAAAACGGGTCCGAGCGTTGGTGCGTGGTTTAAGGAGGCCTGCGGGGAGGAAGCGAAGCAGGCTCTAAAATTTAGCCCCAAACGGGCGCACTTCTGCACTGCCATCCGCCCCGTCAGTCTCAAAGCTCGCAGACGCCATTCAAAGGCATGAGGCGGACTCCAAACGGCGGCGGCCAACGGGCACCCCCCCCCCCCCAAACGGAGCCTCCTTTAAGATCGCTTCAGCCGCCGCCAGCTACTTCTCCGGAAGGCATTTCCCTCTCAGCCCCGTACCAAGCTCACCGGTACGGAATTGGGCGGAGGTGGCGGTGGAGAGGCAACCGGAAAGAGTCACACTCCCGTCGCCTGTCCGAAGCGGTGCAGGCAAGCACGCAACAACGCGACGTTCTCACAACCGGTGTGCAAACTCGCGGGCACCCCTGACGTGAGAGGGAGACAAGATAGACCGAGGCGGCTTCCCGACTTACCCCGTTGGCGGCGGCGATGCGGAGGATCAGCTGGATGGCCTCCTTCATGTAAAACCGCCCGTCGCCCCCCACCACCAGCGTGGCCGCCTGCCTCTCCGCCGGCTCGATGGTGGAGATAATGCTCTGGATGAAGTTCTCGGCGTAGTGGGCATTGCCTTGGAAAACCTTGACCCGCTTACGGAGGCCGCTGGTGCCCGGCTTTTGGTCGAGGTAGGCGGTGGTTTTGACGGTCACGATCTTCACCATGGTGGCCCTGGGGTTGGCGGGCGGTTTGGAGAGGAGCTGGCTTGGCTGCAAGGGTGGCTCTACCTTTCGTAGCAGCCGCTGGGCTGGCTTTACCCCAAGCAGCCACATCTCCTCCCACTTGTAATTTAAAGTCGCAGAGGATCCTTTCCCCACGACCGGTTTAAAACGCTCATAAAGCCCCAGTCTGGCTTTGCAGGAAAATATCCAGACGCTGCCCAAGCAGATCCTTCTCCTCTCTTTAGTGCCAGCCTGCCTCCTCCAGCCCAATGGGTTACAAATTTCTGCACATCTTGAGACTGCATAAGAGGAAAACTAGAGGAGTTCAGCTAAGGATAATTGAAGACTGACTCCAGGGTTTTCCTCCACTTGTACCTAAGTAATGTACAGATGTGCCTTGGAAATCTTGTAGTATGGTCCCAGGATATGCCTTGGTTTCATTCTCAGCCCATGACTGAGATATGTACTGTACAAGTTAGTCCTCAACTTAGTGACCACAATTGAGCCCAACATTTATTAAGTGAGAAATTTGTTAAGTGAGTTTTGCTCCATTTTACGACTTTTAAGACATTTGTAACTGAATCACTACAGGTGTTAAATTAGTAACACACTTGTTAAGTGAATCTGGTTTCCCCATTGACTTTGCTTGTTAGAAAGTTGCAAAAGGTGGGACCTTTTGCAACTTTATGACCTTTATGACCCTGGGACACTGCAATTGTCATAAACTTGAGTCAGTTGCCAAGCATCCGAATGTAAATCACGTGACCATGGGTATGCTTCAGTGGTCGTAAGTGTGAAAAATGGTGATAAGTCACTTTTTTCAGTGCTGTTGTAAATTCGAACAGCCACTAAATGAACTATTGTTAAGTCAAGGATTACCTGTACTTAGGTATCTGCAATGTCATTGGATTAGAATTTCATGCCTTATTCTGACATTGTCCAAGGATGCCCAAGATGTATAAAGATAACTATATCCTAACCAAACCGTCCACCATATCCACAGGGGAGACCCCAAACTTTTTCTGAAAATCCCCAGGATCCATCATGCACCTGATGCAGGCCGATCAAACAGACCATGACTTCCTGCAGGGAAAGTGACACCACTGAGCCAAAAGCCAAACCAAGATTGATTTTTCCATACCAATGGATCAATGTTAATATCCTCCACAATCAGATCACATCTCAACAAACCCGAGACAAAACCCAGATCTAACTTTCAGCCTCTGGTATGCGTCAGGCTTTTGATGACTTGGGACAGGTCATGGAAGCCACCAACTCCTGAACTGTCCCAGATTCAACATTACTGATGGCAAATTGAAATCTTCAAGAACTAGCAGCCATAGGACTTTATTGCCAGTTCAGACTGGATAACCACTGGGCAGAAGGGAGGGTGATAACACAGCAGCAACAATCCCAATTGTTTCTTTGAGTCCAGATTCAGACAGACATCTCCTCTTTCCCTTGGGCTCCCAGCTGCAGCAACACCTGAAACCCAGTGGGCACATTTTCTGAGAGGGGAACCAAACCAGATCCCTGTAAGATGTGCCAGGTCAATGCCCTCCTCT
The DNA here is from genome assembly GCF_029215685.1 of Pituophis catenifer annectens. Classification (NCBI taxonomy): domain Eukaryota; kingdom Metazoa; phylum Chordata; class Lepidosauria; order Squamata; family Colubridae; genus Pituophis; species Pituophis catenifer. The sequence continues at coordinate 147,638,383 of NW_027256883.1, forward strand.
AAGGTAAGATCGTGGACAAAGGCAGCTTTGTTACACAGCAACCTGCCACTTAAAAGCAATACCCACAGAAAGGTGTGGCAAACATCTCAGAAGTGATTTCCCTAGTTTCCTTGTAATGGTGAGGGGAGAAATGTACTATCAGGCTTGCAAGATTCTATTAACCTTACAATAAAGATAATCCTAGTACTTCTGGGGGTGGGGGGGCGTTGTCTGGAGTGTCTTGCAAGACTAAACTCAATCTTGCAAGTTCTCTTCCTAAGCAAGTTTTAGAAATAGCCTAATTTCTGCAGCTTCTCTTTTTCCTCCTGTCTCAAGGATATTCTCTCCCATGCTGGCGGGCGTGGCCAGCACATGACCTTTATCATCGTTACAAAAACTCAAGTGGTGAATGTATCCAACATACCTTCCTTCTCCTATTTTGTGAGGTGAATTGGGCTGACAGACAATGATTGACCTAGGGTTGCCCACCTGGTTTCTTTGAGCCATAAACTAGCTAACTACATCTTACCCTGGCATATTGTGCAAAAACAAACTCATTGGATTGAATTCCGAACAGTTACAATTACTGCTTCTTATTCCACTATTGACATTTAACAAAGATATTAACTATTAACATTTAACAAAGATATGATACTTAAAAATTTGGAGAAAACGCATGAATGGAAAACGGCTGGGTGTAAACATCGCACAAACAAGGGTTTAGCATAACCAAAGACTAAGTAGTAACATGAGGATGAATAAGAGGCTGCATACTGGGAGTGAAATAAGTTCCCAGTTCCAGATACATGTCCTTTGAGTTTAACACGTAAACCTAAAACAAAAAGGTAACATATTAATGATTAAGTCAGGTAGGAAACATTAAAGAGAAAAATCCAAGTTTTTGCTTCTCATGGTCTATGTTCTTTAAGTGAAAAAGCCAAAATGATGTTGAGTCAATGCAGTTCAGGATTATCATAGATTAGGAGTCAGGTTTCTATTGATGGATATTTTGTCAAATACATTTTTTATTTTTTTTCTATCTGCATACTACACCAAGGGTTTGCAATACAACACTGGCAATAAATATTTTGATGGTACATTCTTGAAAATCTCAATACATTTACAAAATCATGATACATTCCAATCATACCACACACAAAATCTTCCCGATTTTATAGATGTGGTTGATTTGATTTTTGGTAAATAGGAAGATGGATCTTTAACTCTTAAGAGCAGAATTTTTGTTCCTTGTGTATGGATTTACATAGATGAAAACTGGAAACAACTTTCTTTTTTTTTCTCTAAGTTTATAGCAATGAGTACACATTTGCTCTTTTTTCACTGTCAGTCACAATCCTAACTATCATCTTTGGTGAGATTGAAAGAGGGAACTCATAACCAAGCTTCTTATTCCTTGACCATGTTACACCCTGGTTATGGGTTGTTTAATGGAATAAAATGCTGCATGGGTTTTTTTTCCAGTGGGACATAACCATGATGGATGTATTCCAACAGTGGCTTCAGTCTAAAGCAGACTTAGTTTTGTGCTCAAAAATTGTTTTCTAATTATAATTTCATTTCTTCCATAAATTAAAATACAGCTACACTAAGCATCACTATGAATGCCTTCAGCTTGATTTGAAAGACAGATTCTGAAATTACTAGCATGGTTTTAATTTCAGAACTGACATTTACTTGTCTAGTGTTCTGTTACTGCCGAAGTTAGTCTATGAGATGGGCTCAGATAAATATAGCATTTCAATACTTCTTGCTCTTGAAGGTTATATAAATCTGATATCTTACTGAAATTTTAAGCTTGTTTGTAGAAAGGCAAGAGATAAGGCTATCATTCTTCAGACTGAATAAACACAATAAATAAATGAAGGAGCAGTGTATTTCAGTATTAAGGTAAACAAACATTGAATTTTTAAAAAATCTCCATTCATTGGACAGAACCACTATTTTCCAGTCTTTTTAATCTGGAACCAATCAACATGCTACATATAATTTATATAACCACCCTTTCTCAACATTTTTCTATGCTCAAATTTGAAAATTTAATCATGGGACTTATAAAAATATATATTCAATGGTGACGCCAGGATTCTGGAGACTCTATTTATGGTTGACAATGAAAATATTTTCATTACTGAAACCGACAACGTATTCATTTTAAACAATTTGAGGTAATGTTCATTTTTTTTTCATAAACCTTATTCCATCACAAACTTACTCAAAGACTGCAATTCTATTCTGTGAGATTCTATTGAATTCAACTGGGCCTTTTCAAGCAATCACAATAAACATTTGGATGGAAGCAGAACATTGCAATATATTGGGATCAGTGGAAAGTGAGAACAGAAGAAAAATGGAAAAAAACCCACAAAAACCATCATAGTCATTACTTAACTTAAAATATAAAGGAGAACACAGTTATGAATGATCAAAGAATAGTATTTACTGTGCATAATCCCTTCAATTCAGAAGTTTTCAATTAATCATTACCTTGTTATTTAGGATTCTCTTCTCTTCCAAGGGCTTCCAAAAATCACTGAGGAGAAACTACATATCTGGTCTCCAGCAACAATACTATGAATCAGGGGTGTCAAACTGGCGGCCCACAGGCTGGATGAGTCACGGACAGGCCACGCCCAAGCCAGTTCCACAAAGGGAAAAAAGTCGCGAAATGTCACATGACAGCAACGTGACGTCGCGAGTTTGACACCCATGCTGTAAAACAACACTTCAAAACCAATACCATCTGCTAATTTGTTAAGTGTGGGTGAGGATATTCCACATCTGTATGATCATTTTTCCTTTTTTTTTTTTTTAAAAAAAGCATCCTTCAGATTTTTAGTCAATGGAAGCCAAGATATAGCTGAGTAAAAGAGTACAGAATATAAAGTGTAACTAGAGTCTTCCACAGGGTGCAATAAAAGATGGGTTTATGATGCTCATAATGAAAATAGGGCTGTTACAACTATGTCCCCAATATTATCTGGGACATTTTGGAGAATATAATAATTCATTCTCAACGCTTAGAAAAGAATAGCCTTTTATAATATATCTTATCTGTAACAATAAATTCAGGGTATTTGTAAAAAGTACCACACTTCCAATATCATTCACTTAAGACTCCGGCTAGAAAATCAACTACTGAAATACTTTGAGATCAGTATATAAACACAAAATGTAAACGTTCACATGACATATTATTAAAAATTGTTTCTGTATTTCAAGATAATGTTGAACATTATATAGTGTTGGAAATAAACTATCAGGGCATTATAAACAGATTGAACTTTATTCTTTAGAATCTTGATGTACTGTTGCTCTTTTATAGTCTATTTAATTTGTTATAATCCTACTGAAACAGTTCATTAATTTCAGTTTCTTTTCTGCATTGTAAAGTTTCTTATCAACATTAATGAATTCATCTATATGACATCCATGTGCCAGAGAATCTGTTCTCTGGATGCTTTTCCTAATTCCTTATCTTATATTAAAGGTGAAATAAAAGTGTTAAAATTAATTATATCTGCAGATTACCTATATAGGGTTTCATTAAAGAATCAGAAGGCAAATATAATTTTACAGCTTTATAATTGAACTATAATAATGCCATTTTGACAGCATATGGAGCTCTGTTAGCTTTCATTTAAGTATTTATACTTTATACTTTAAGTAAGTGACTACTGCAACACTCTCTACATGGGGCTCCCCTTGAGGAGCACTCGGAGGCTCCAACTGGTGCAGAATGCGGCCGCGCAGGTACTTATGGGGGCGACATGGCGCTCCCACGTGACACCTCTCCCGCGCGAGCTGCATTGGCTTCCAGTGGTCTTCTGGGTGCGCTTCAAGGTATTGGTTCTCATCTTCAAAGCTCTCCATGGCTTAGGTCCCAGTTATTTACGAGACCACCTGCCACCGATAACCTCCCACCGGCCAATATGCTCCCACAGAGAGGGCCTCCTCAGGGTGCCATCGGTCAGGCAATGTCGGCTGGCGATCCCCCGGGGAAGAGCCTTCTCTGTGGGGGCACCTGCCCTCTGGAATGAGCTACCCCCAGGGATATGACTGATCCCGGACCTCCGGACCTTCCGCCTGGCCCTGAAGACTTTTTTATTTCAGCAAGCCGGCTGGGTTAAAAATCTTTTAATTGGGGAATTTTAAATTGGGGAAGCCAAAGATAAATTTAATTTCGTTTTTATGGTATTTTAATATTTGTATTGTGTGTTTTTTAATTTTGGCTGTTCACCGCCCCGAGTCCTTCGGGAAAGGGGGCGGTATAAAAATTTAAAAAATAAATAAATAAATAATATATATATATTTACTTTATTGTACAAACTCAGGTAATTCCAAAAGACAATAGATTGACATTATTTATTTTTTTTTTTTGGTTGGATCAAGGCATCTACAGTTTTGCATATGGTCATTTGAATGTTTTAATGAAATATATTACAACACATATAAAAATGTATACAGTTTTTTAAAACAAAGTTCTTAACAGAATCCTATTTTTTTCTAAAGACCTGACAAGGAATCCTTCCATTCAAAGGAGTCCTCCCTAAAATTAATGACTTGGAAATATTTATTTAAAAAAATAACAAAAGATAAGGCTGCTTACAAGTTGATTTAAACTGTTGTTGACTACATCCATGCATTTTTAGCAGTATAATAATAGACACAAGTAGAAAGAAATTGCAATGGAATAGGTTTCCTGCTACACGTGGACTTTTTCCTTTGCAGTTTGAAAGGATATGCTGTGCCATTGAGGCATTACTGTAGACATGACATGGGATAAGTCTTTCAAAAGGATGCTGAAAGAAGAATGGGAAATATATCAGTCATCGCTGATAATCTCAGGAGCCTAAGTCATCTAGTGCCTTCAACATAAACCCAGATTCCAAAAAGTACTTCTTCGAAATGTACAAGGTATGTTAGTTGGAGGATAACATGTTTTTTCCATCAACAAAATAATACATCCGGAAATTGGAAAGGAAAAACTTTCCAATTTCCTTAAAGGAAACAAATTTCTATCTTTTGCAAAAAAGAGAGAGAGAATAACTACATATTTATTGTGCGATAAAATGACCACCTGGAATACCTTTCATAACTGATGTGAGATTTACTGAAGCTGCAATAGCACAGGTGACTAAAAAGATAGAGCAATGGAAGGACAACTTTTATTTATTTTGTTATTCCCTATCATAAGCCTTTATTAATGACATTTGACAGTAGGCAGAAGCAAAACAAAACACAAATGTGGATGTTATTCATTTCCTAGATATGAGGGTGTTTGTTGGGGCACCTTGTAAGTATAGCCCTCTTGTTTCTTGTGTGGTTTCCAGTTAAGACAAAAATAAAAATAACATCCAAATTGAGTAGGTAAAGCCCTTTAAGTATCTAATTATTGATTTTAAATCCTTTACCCCACAGAAATTTCAGTCTTCAGTCTTGAAGTTTTCTCTAAATTGAGAAACTTATTTTACACGTTCTTATGTGTACTGTCATTCTTATGACAGTACATATTGGTAGTTTTTGGATTGGGTTGAGAATATACATATGTCACATATGATTTATTATCAAATTCCTAACTGTTCTGTCTTGTAGAGAAGTAAGATATTCTTAGTCTGAGAGGTAATTTTGCTGGTATGTGGTATTTGTATTTGTTGGTGCTTGTTTTTTATTTTTATGATCCAATATGTAAGGAGTTCCTTGGAGAACTTTGTATGTTTATACGGGTTGTCTAGCCTATAGAAATGGGCAGCATTCAAGCTATATAAATAAATGAATGCTATCTTCTTACATATCATCTGAGAGTCTTGATTACATAGAAATACAGCCTAAGTTGAACAAACCAAACAAATTTGTTATAGCTACCAGCCTGATAGTTTACCAGCAAGAGATTGGAAAGCTAGGTTCTCATTATTTCTTTATTAGGCTGTTGAAATAGAACCTGTTATCAGTGGTTCAAAACTCTATATTTTCACATACAATATATCATCTTTGAACATACTGGAATTACAGGCTAAATTGTGTAGAGGTTCAAATACCTAAACACAGAGAAAAAATATCCTCAGAGAGGATGCTTTAAAATTTTAATATAGAACAAATGTCACTGCCTAGCAATGTTCAAGATATAAAGGACTTCAGAGTTCAATAACAAATAGAGAGTTGTTATTTGAAACAAAAATGTAACTCCAGAGAACAATCAGTTCAGTCTTCTAGCAGCAGTTACATTATGTGGTCATAACCATTCTCTCTCCCTTACACAGTGGTCTCAAGGTGCACATTTTTAATGCATTTTAACAGTTTCCAACTAATGTTTTTTATTTCTCTAGCTATTATTTTCCGTTGAAAGAAAACTAGTAAAGGTTGAATCAGGAAAGGGAAAACAAATGGGAAAAGATCAATATTAACACTCTACAAATATTGACTTAGCAAAGTGACTTGGTTGCTTTTCTCCCACCGGAATGGGTATTGAATGGATGACTTATTTAAAAGAAATTACCTGTAAAACTTATTAGTCTAGATAATAGTCAATATTTTCAAGCAACAGTGTATATTTACCAATTAATGTCTTCCGATCTGAGCAGGCTTGAAAATATTTCTTTCCAATTACCTTTCCTATAGATGGTTGTGATATATAATCTTTCAGGCTACTTAAGCATTTAAGTATTGAATATATTATTCAATTTTGAATTTCTCAGTGCAATTTTATTCAAGAATGCTTTGCTTTATGGAAAGGTTTAGGTTGTTCTACCAAACTTTCATATCTGCAGAGCCTGTATCTGGTGAGGAAACCATGAAGAACAACGAAACCTTACCTCTGTTCGATTTGCTTCAATAAAACTTTGAAGTTTTGTTGCTCGTGGTATCCATACTAACAAGAGTAATATATGTGATTTGCAGTGACTTCAAGTTCACTGATAATTGGAAATAAACATCTATATCTGCCAAGCAACATTGTACTCAAACATTACAGAATCTATCTGGTTTGAATTAATAAACATTAGAATCCATTTTTTGAAATCAGCATCGTTATAAGGTGTTGGTTATCACCTTTAAAGCGCTCCATGGCATAGGGCCTAGCTATCTTCGAGACCGCCTGCTGCCACCGACAATCTCCCATCGACCCGTGCGCTCCCACAGAGAGGGCCTCCTCGGGGTGCCATCAGCCAAACAGTGCAGGCTGGTGACCCCCAGGGGGAGGGCCTTCTCTGTGGGGGCACCTACCCTCTGGAATCAATTGCCTCCAGAGATAAGGAGAATCCAAGACCTCGGTGCCTTCCGCCGTGCCCTTAAAACCTTCCTTTTCCAGCAAGCCGGGCTGGCCTAATTTTTTTTTAAGTGTTTTTAGTGTTTTGTTTATTGTTTTTAATTAATGGGGCCAAATTTATATATGTATATTTTAATTGTATTTTAATATTTGTACTTGATGTTTTTACTTGGCTGTTCACCGCCCTGAGTCCTCAGGGAGAAGGGCGGTATACAAATTCAAAATAAAATAAATAAAAAATAAATGATACTAAAGGGAGCTCTAGTTTAGTGACCATAATTGGGACTGGCAGTCTGGCTGCTAAGCGCTACAGTTACTAAATGGAAAAATCACATGACTGATGGTCTTATGACCTTATTTCCCCTTCAGTTGTTAACTGAAGCAACATGGTTGCTAAGCAAAGAATCACATGACTGCAAATTATGATTTTACTTCCTCCTTTTCTAATAACTGCTTGTGACAAAGCATGGGATGGTGATCACTTAACCATGGGATGCTACATTGGCCATAAATATGAAGGATGGTTTTTTTCTTTCATGTTTCTAACTTTGAATGGTTGCTGCATGAGGCAGGCATTAAGCAAAGACTACCTGTATGTCTTCTCATTATGAAGGAAAGTTCCCTAGGTTATGTTTTTTTTCTCAATTATAAAACTAAAGTCTGAATAGAATATTCTCTGAAATTGAAAAAAGTTATCAGTAAATGAATAAGATGAACTAACTTGTTAAATGACTGAGTATAATGAAACTTCCTAAGCTCATATCATTTGCCCTATATTTATTGCTTGAATTTGGATATAAAAGCAGAGCACTGCTAGTACGTTTCCATAATCTTATTTGCTATTTTCTAAGCTGTAATTATATTATTTGAGTTATACTATTTAAGCAAAAAAGAAACATTTATGGAACTTTTATACTATTTCCTTTTCAATTGAGGGAAGAACACAAATTAATATACAAATCACAGCCACTGATGATACTTCAGTAGTACTGAGTCCATTTAATTTCACAGGGACAGGCAAATATTTAATTAAGCTTATTGCACTACAGTCAATGGCACAGTTAAATGTTTTCTGCTGGCTGCATCACAACCAATATTTGAAGTAAAATCTACTCAATCTCTGTTAAATCAATGGATTGACAAACAGATGGTTGATATACTGTATCTTATGTTCAATTGTTTTTTCAATTTTTGAACACAAGTGATACATGAGTCAACTCATTATATACAAAGAAAAGAACTAGAATGACAGATACCAGCAAGTTTTTTTTTAAGTCAGTGGCAATAATGACAAATTATAATTTCTGACATTAATGAAGCTAAAGTTATCAATGAAATAATGGTGCAAAACTGACTGTCCACTGTAAAATATAGTGTAGTAGTATCTAATATTTATTATTGTAACAGGCCTTTGAGATGGATTTTGCCCGGCTTGCTGAAGGACTGTACAATAAAGCAAAATATTCACATTTGTTGAAACTGATACATTTGGTTTTTTTCAAAGCAATCCAAATTTGTAGTGATTTGAATTTCACTCATGATTATAGTATTATTTAAATCGATTGTGAACTATTTAAAATTCATTAGCACAATAAAGTAACAGAGTCCAGTAGATTTTATTCTGCTAGTTGTTGACAACTATAGTGGGTAGTGCACTTCTCCGTTTCATTAGCGCAATACCAGAAACAAAATAAAAATTTGTATTTTTGCAATCATTCTTGAATTAACAGGTTTTGGGGTAAAAATTATGTTGACTTATCTTTTTCCAATTGCCACATTGCCCTGAGGGTCACAATTTGGTTTCTAAAATTACAGGTATAGTTCTGTTTTACTGGCTTCAATCCACCTTATATGCAGGTATAACATGTGACACACCTGTTCATTACTGATGAAATCTATTATAAAACAGATTTGTATGGAGGCTTTAGCTATCTGATTCCTAGCAGTTTTATCAATACACAGAAAAACAGTATATATTGGGGCATATGAAGAAAAACCTGCATCTGAAACAATTTACAGCACCTATTTACATTTTTAAATCATATCTAGAAATATTGATCACAATCCATGCATTTTCTTTAGGCACTGTATTACCTAATGGCACTTTTACCTTTTTTTTTTTTTTTTGAACAGCAGCCTCCAATGTTAAATGATTAACTGCAATCTGAATTCTGCTAAGTTTCCAGCATAGTTTGTGAGAAGACTTCAGGTATGGGGGGAGGGGGGATCCTCTAAAGGCCTGGCAGCATTTATATATACTTTCCACTGTTCATATTTTGCGATTAACCATTACATGGTATTTTTTGCTATATGGCTATTTTAGTTACCTGAAGAGGTTGCTTAGCTTCCTTCTTTGACACAAAGTTCATTTTTAAAAAAACCTGGGGAAATCCCAACTCTCTAGAGAGATACTGTAAAATTCTGTTACCTGCATATTATTTGTACTTCCTGGGAACTATACTTGCTGTGAAATGCTAACTTGCCTCCAAAGACTTTTAAAACAAGGTCTTTTACATTACTCTTTAAATGTACTTGTAAAGAACAATTGGATGCTGGTAAGTGCCTTGAGATATTTTCACCTAGTTCAGAACCTTCTATTTCAGCAAGTAGTTACAATTCATTTATGTACCTCATTTTGAAGAATATTGAAAGTTTGGTGTGGTGGATAAGGCATCAGTCTAGAAAGTGGGGAACTGAGATGTAGTCCTGCCTTAAGCATCTAGACAGTTGAGTGACCTTGGGCTAGTCAGTCCTAGGAAGGCAATTATGGCAAACCACTTCTGAAAAACTTTGCCAAGAAAAGTGCAGAGATTTGTCCAGGTAGTCTCAGAGAATCTGACATGATTGAAGGGGGGGGGGGGAATTAAGCATACCCATTATATATGTCATAAATATTACAAATTATAAAACAGAATTTATCTTATTTATCAACCATCATGCCTTCTGTCTCATTCTAGCAATTTGACTCTTTTATCAGTAGTTTGATATAACTAACAGATGTTCTTCAGATATCTCTAATTATATAAAAAGGTTGAACTGTACTGAATAGATCTTTACATGGGCATTGGGAAATATTTGTACTCAAGGGCCATGTGGACAAAGATGAAAGAAACATCAGGGAAAATGATCACACAATCATCTTTAATATGCAGATTAGCAAAACCTAATGCTGATATTTGATCATTACTAACTGTAAAAAACCACAAATACCCACCAAGTAAGAGAATTACAAAAGAATTTTTGACAAAAACTTTTTTTTTTTGGTATACTGGATAAATATATCAAAAAATTTAAAAGTATGTTTTTCTTATTTGCTCGGTATCAATTTCTTGCAAACTCAGCATGTTCTTGTAAATGAGGGGTAGACAACCCATGAAACTTATGACCCCAGAAAACTGTAGGAATACCATATATCAATTTGATTAGTGATTTGCAACGATCTGTGATTTGCAGCAAATGACTAATTTGGGGCAATGGTTTTTCTCCCAGTTTTTAAATGAAATAATCCACAGGTATATTAATCGTATAGCAGGGTTAATGCAACTATTTTGAGCCAAATTCTATGATCCTCTCCATGGCGCATACCTAGCACATGGTTGGATGGGGAAGCAGAAAGTAAACATCCTCTGAAAAAGGATTCTCTTCCTCCTTGGAACTCATTTGTTTATCATAATTAATCCTTCCAGATGTGCTCCTGATACCTCACACTTTAGATCCAACAACACTGTATAATAACAATGGAGGGCAGATAAGACAGTCAGTCAGCAGGCTGAGGATCTAAAATATGCTACAATGGTTTCAGCATATGAATCTATGTTTCCCAGATATAAGATGAAATGGTGAATTAAACACTCACATGCCATGCATCACTGATATTTTAACACACGGGTGTCAAGCTCGCCATGTCACGTTGCCGTCATGTGACATTTCATGACATTTTTCCCATTTGTGGAGCTGGGGTGGGCGTGGCCTGTGTGTGACACATTTGGCCACCAGTTTGACACCCCTGTTAAACACTTTAATATTTAAATTAAAAAACACCTAAATCTGTTATTTTGATTCAGTTTTCCAAGCTACTTTTAGAGACAGCTAAATAAGCTGCTCTGCAATCTTTACAAAATAATGCATCTTCATAATGCTGATTTTTTTTTTACTTCAGAATTTTTAGAGAATGGCATTTGTTTACAGAATGGCAATGTAGTGCTCTTCTGACTAAGTCACCAGACATCCTGTGAATAATGCAAACATATTTAGAGCCCATTTCTTTTATTTGGAAGCTTCACTACACATCACCATCTGTCCATCCCCTCTGGTTATGGGAAATACATTAAAAATTAGTCATTGTACTTCATTTCTGTAAAAAGAAATCTTCACAAACTTCCATTTATTTATATTTCCATACAAAAATGTAACATTAGCATACTGCTATTAAACCACAGTGGTTCTGGAACAGTTCACAATAATAATATCAAACTCATAGTTCAATCATTCTGCCAAAACCCAGATTTTAGGTGCAATTACAAAATGCATTTCATTAAAATAAATCATAGCATCATGAAAACATGCAAAAATGAAAATCCATGAAATTGGTACAAGGTAATGTTCTACAGGGAATTGTTAAGCCTCCCAAGACAAACCTGAAGGTACCAAACTCCCTGTCTCCTGGAGACTTCACACACACTCTTGCTTTGGAGTAATACACAGGATTACAATTCTTGCTGCAAACTTTTCCAGTTGTACAGGTAATCCTTGATTTATGACCACAATTGGGACTGGACCTTCCACCACTAAACATGTGAATTGTGCCTGATTATATGACTTTTTTGCCATGGTCATTAAGCAAATCATTGCAATTGTTAAGTGAATCTGGCTTGCCCCATTGACTTTGCATGTCAGAAGCCATTTGGGAAGATTGCAAATGGTGATCATGTGACCCTGGGGCGCTGCAACTGTTATAAATACATGCCAGTTGCCAAGCAGCCAACATTTTATTACATGATTACCAGGACATTGCAATGGTCGTAAGTCTGAAGACCAGTCATGAGTCACGTTTTTCAGCACCATCATAATTTTGAATGGTTGCTAAATGAATAATCATATGTCAAGGACTATCTGTACCTTGCTGATATCATTTCCCTAATCTGAGTGTATGAGAGGTAGGGCTCACACACTGCGCTGCCTTTCTGAAGACTAAACAACCAGAATGCAAAAATTAAATATATTTCAATTGTGCCAACTGCTGACCATATCCACCCAGCAACTGGGCAGAGAACCCCTTGCTAAAATTTTTGAAGCCCACCCCTGACCATAACTGACAAGCTATCATGGTAAGCTTTACATGCTAAGACCAAAACATATACTTTACAATTCTTTACAATCTAATTTCATGTATTTAATTAATAATACAAACTCCACTAAACTGAATAGATTTGCCTTTTAGAAATAATGTTTAAAAATTCAGTTCTTTTTTGACTAGAACTGGCCCAGATTCAAATTCCCAAACAGCTATGAACTCACTGACTCTGGATTACTTACTATACTTATCCTACAATATTGTTTAAATGGGAAATTCTCTAGAATTCCTCAGAGGAAAGATGAAATATAAAATAATTATAACACCTGAATGGGAATTATTGTGGCACATTTGTTCCCCTATGTAGATCAGTGAACCCCAACCTTTACGGCTTGGCGGCCTAGCCAGGTGGTGGTGGAAAAAGGAACAGGACTGCGCAAGTGGCAGCCCGCCATGCACACTTGCATGTAGGCCTGCACTTGTGCAAATCAAGCTGCATGTACACTGGCCTTCCACTTGTGGAGTTGTGAGCATGCGCACCGGCCTGCTCCTTGCACAAGATAAGCTGCACGTGTGCGCCTGCCAGTTGCAAACAGGCCACAGCCCAGTAATGGAACATGGCCTGGGGTTTGGGGACTCCTGATGTACATTATTGAATTGCTAAGCACACATCAATAAAAATAGGTTTTGTTTAAGATACTGTAAACGTTCAGCCAATTATTGCCAGAATTTGATTATCTTTGATGCAGAGTTAGTTGTGGTTTCTGTTTTCCAGAAAAGAGTCAAGTGAATGTAAATTCAGTAGGTCTATGGAAAACAGCACTACATCATCTACTAGTGACAACCTGTACAGCATTTCTTTTTAAATAATTATAATTGAGCAAGTCTTTTTCTCGTGTATAACTAGTAAATGTTAATTGTCATTTTCTTTTTTACCAATAATGATTTAAGCTTTTAGAAGACCATCACAAAGTGCATTAAACTGTAGCATACTGTACTGTTGGTAGAACAGCCTGTAAAATCATTTTATCCAGGGCTGAGTCTGAAAAATATATTCTGGTATAATAAATTGAATACATCAAGTTCAGTAAGAAGACAACAATAGGTTGGGACCCCTTCAGGACTCATTGGAGCCTTACTTAAGAGGCCTAAATCACTTGCAACTTTTTGAATTATCTAAGCCTTTTACACTTGGGAAAGAAAGATAATAATCACTTATCATGGATAAAGTACCCTATTTATAACAACTATTCGCCTTGCTTGACAGTTTCATATTATAGTGGCATAAGGAGTACCCCAGGGACGCAGTCCAGTTACTGCAAACTTGTGTCACTATAATAATTAAGGACCAGTGTTAGCACACACAAAGGAGTTCTAGCCAATGAGTGAACAAAAGAATGTTAATTTTATGGTCATCCATTCCATCAAGTATGAACGTGTGTCTCTGCTCATGAACTCTTGTCATTATTTAGCCATTTCTCATTTGGGCAGTTATGCAGTATGCAGATTATTTAAGTAGAAGAAAGCTTTTTCACTATGGTTATTCAAATAAAAGCTGCATTGAAAGTTCAATAAAAAATATTGCTAGAAATAATTTTTGCGAGGCTAATATGGTGTGAAGCCAGACGTGGAATTTTCAAAGTCTAATTCCTATTATTTCTCCAGAGTAATTATCTCATATTTACACTTAAAACTATTTTCTCTTCATAATGCTTTTCTGAGTCATTTATTTATCTATCAGCAAGACCAGAACACAACCATGCACATCTAATAATTCATATTGAATATTCTGCCATGTAGTCCTCCCAATACGTTATTGATGTTACCTTGATATACTAGAGTAGTAAATCTGATTTGTACTAAAGGAAACTGTTAGTTCCTACACTTGTTCACTCTGCACAGTTGAGGCGTTGCAGGATTAGGTAGTAGTTGTTACTCAACTAATATGTCTTCTCTCAGGTATTACCTATAACATGGCCACAACTGAATGAAAATGGCAAACAATATAAACGTGATTCTATTATGCTTCAGATTATAGCACAAACCTGCAGTCTAATGAAGATCTATGCTTATAAGTATATTGATTGGGAGCTGTCCAGAATTGGCAAAAGGATGTGCAGCTATATAAATGTTTTAAATAAACCTCAATAAAATAAATTAATTGCATCTGACAAAATATTACTCAAAAGTGATGATAATTAGTAACTGAGGGAGGGGGAAACCAATGTTTATTCCATAATCTATAAGAGAGATGAGTGAATCACAGGATCATTGAAGGAAAAGGATAGCTGGAGGTATTGTTGAGTTGTTTTAATGAGAACTCTCGATATTAGTGGAGAACTAATTTTACAAATTGGGAAACAGCAAAGTTGTATTATTGTATAGAAATGTTGATGTGCTCAATAGGTAGCCAGAAATAGGTAAAGCTGGGGAGGCTCAGATGCAATGACTCATTTAACATTTAATTATACCTTAAATTTACATATAATTGAGAGCCAGTGTGGTATAGTGAATCGTTCTGGATAGCGAGATGGGCAGGAACGATGGTTAGGGTCAGCAAAAGTTATCTCTCAATCTGCAATGAATCAGTGTGATGACATTCTATAACATTGAATACAAAGGGCTTTATTCTGCTGTGCATTGATTCAGGGCAGCAATAACATATGACTATTATTACAAGCAACTGTTCTTGTAGATTCTTTGACCATTGGCCACAGTGCCATTATTCAAATCCTATACCAGATCCCATTGGGGAAACAGCTAATTCCTAGGATATCACATAGACACTGACTCATCTATGCAATAAAAAAACCTTAAACTTTGTTAGAAATCGGTTCCAAAACTCTTTTTTACAAAATTAGTATTTACACTTGGAACTGGCAGTTAGTCAAAACATTGCAAGGCATGTATAGAGAGCTTTTTCTTTCCAGAGCACAAGCATGTCTATCCATAGGATATCTGAGATAACGTTCACTTTTTATTTACTACAGTATTTTCCCACACCTGAAAAAAATATAATTTTCCTTTCAGTTATTCATGATGTTATTTAAACCTTTGTTAGTGCGCCCACGTGTGTATAACAAGAGTAATGCAATAAAATGCTCAACTGAGAACTGAATAGTTGCAAGAGCGCATTGGTCAGAGTATTAAAATACCAGACAGCAGCCTTAATTTCATCTGTGAAACATCAAAGGGCCTAAAACACTGCAATTCTTTTCAGGAAAACTTATCGCTTACAGAATTCGTCTTAACCACTTAAGGATAAACATCAACCCAATAATCAATGATTATTTTCATTGTGACTTTGCTTGATCTTTCCTAAAATAAAATCCAGAGTTTTAAGACAGCTTATTTTCTGTTTCTTGCCACTGCTCGCCTGCAAATAACTACGGGAAATTTTATCTTGCTGAAAATCTGATGGTAGTCGAAAAGGGCAAGAGGAAAAGAGAACGATAACAGCGAGCAGAATAAAGAGCTTCGGCCGCTCATGCTAAAAACCAAGCAAAGAGGAACTCCGTTTTCAGGCTGGGGGTTGATGTTCCCGCCCGGCCGCTTTTGAGCGGTGCACCGTTTGGACTTGGGGCGGGAGTCTCAGCTTCGCTGCCGAGGAAAGGCTTGGAAGTGGTCCTGATGCCGCGGTAAGAGGGAAATTGGGGTGAGGGAGCAGTGGAGGGGCACCATTGCAGCGGATTGGCTGGCAGCGCAGGGGCGAGGTTGGGTATGCTGGTCGAATTTAAATTCGAACGCAGCCGAAGACCAACGAGTTCTAATGGTGCCACGGACTGTCAGTTGAGAGCAGGGGTCTCCAAACTTGGCAACTTTTAAGACTTGTGGACTTCAACTCCCAGAATTCCTCAGCTAGCTTGCTGTCGGAGGAATTCTGGGAGTTGAAGTCCACAAGTCTTAAAAGTTGCCAAGTTTGGAGACCCCTGATTAAGAGTGTCTGTTAACCGGAGGACGGACAGAGACCTATTGCATTAATAACTGTTCCACTACACCGACAAGAGGAGTGTATTTAGGTGCTGTTGTTATAGGTGTTGAGACTGTCGAAAGAGTGCAGAGAAAAGCAACAAAGATGATTAGCGGACTGGAGGCTAACACATATAAAGAACGGTTGCTGGAATTGGGTATGTCTAGTTTAATGAAAAGAAGGATTAGGGGTGCCAGGATAGTGTTGAGATATCTCAGAGGTTGCCACAAAAAAGAGGGGGTCAATCTATTCTCCAAAGCACCTGAGGGCAGGACAAGAATCAATGGATGGAAACTAATCAAGGAGAGAAGCAACCTAGAACTAAGGAGAAATTTCCTGCAGAGCAATTAACCAGTGGAACGACTTGCCTCCAGAAGTTGTGGGTAGGTCCAACACTGGAAGTTTTTAAGAAGAGATTGGACAACCATTTGTCTGAAATGGTTAAAGGGTTTCCTACTTGAGCAGGGGATTGAATTTGCAGACCTCCAAGGTCCCTTCCAACTCTGTTATTCTATTCTAGGTAAGATGCACCTGGAAAAGTGTTTTCTTGACAAGGTTTTTGGGAAGTGGTTTGCCATTGCCTGTTGCTTAGGTCTAAAGGGTGACTGATCCAAGAAGGCCAGTTCATTGGCTTTGTGTCTAAGGTAGGACTAGAACTCATGGTCTCCTGGTTTTTAGCCTGGTGCCTTAACCTTTACACTAAGCTGCAGCTGAGAGTGCTATTAATGCATGTATATATAGAAATAACTATGGGAGTTGTGCTTTGGAGTGTTTACAGCCGTTGAGTTTCCTCTGCCCCATGGTAATAAATATTTCTAACAGTGAATCGCCTCCACCAGTCTGGTGTCCTCCAAATGTATTATATTAGCAGCCCAATAATTTCCAGCCTAAGTGGCTTTTCAATTTGGGAATGATATGAAAAGGGCATTATATTGTGAAAAACTTCTATGAACATATGGGATAGAATATTCAGGTGAAAAGTGATTTCCACCTACTTGTTGCTAGAGAGCCAAACATGCTTTAGCTTGATAAATTAGGAAAAAGTCCTGCTGAGATTTATAATGTTTGAGGATTTCCCTTTTTTTTTGTTTACTTGAAAAGGTAAAAAATACAACACATACAACACACATACCTCATTTTGTTTCCTAGTATGAAATGAAGCATTCTTTTCCACCTCTCTTCATTTGATAGTATTTTAGCTACTAATACAAAAGATGGCTTCCAGGCCTGACATTAGCATTGATGAGAATTCCCATTTAAATGCTTGTCCTAAACATTTACTTTTGAGACTTTATATTGTTTCAGAAAAGTTTATATATTTAGCATAATAAAAGGATAGATGAGGTTAGTCCTGTTCTTTGGGTTCACACATCACATTAAATCATGGTGGCTTAGCACAATGTTATTAGGATCTTCAGCAACCTATGATTAAATATATGATTCCAACTAATATGTATAGTTTTTATTTTTGAACCAAGCATTCCTCTTGACAGTTGCTGCTGCTGGGAAATATACAATAATGATGATCCATTGAGTAAACATAACTTATTCATAATTTTCACTGACCACTAACTATTGGGGTTGGATTCATATCATAGGCTATGCTAAACTATAGTTTATGGTTTAGTTTGGCAGGCAAACGCAGGTAGTGCTATCCTAGTAAGATGTGCAATTAAAGTAAAAAGTGAGCAACATCAAACTTTGTGTTTATACAAAAAATGCTAGACAATAATCTGCTTGACAATTTGGTTGATTTTGGCTTTAAATATTATGTGAATCCAGCCATAATCAGCATATATATTCATTAGCAAGAGCTTTAAAAATGTTCAGGCATATGTACATATGTGCGCTGACATATATTTGACATACTTCTATTAATTCTCCAAGTAGTCAATTTTTGGTGACTGGAAGTTCTACTTAACATGATGGAGGAGAGCTAAGGATTAAATTCTGAAGTAATAAGGCAAATTGCTCCAGTATGTAGGTAAATAAACAAGATTTTTTTTTATTTGGCCTTGATACTGTGAGGAGTCTTTACTTTTAAACTATGCCAGGTCTATTTCAGGATTTGCTCTACAATTTTATAGTTCTTTAAAATCAGAGATGCAGAAAATGTGGCCCAAAATCTGCAAAATCATGCTCCAAAAGGCAAGACAAGAAACAATGGTTGGAAACTAACCAAGGAGAGAAGCAACCTAGAATTTAAAAGGCATTTTCTAACGTGAGAGCTCAAAAAAGAGATTGGACAACCAATCTGAAATGGTATAGGACCGTGATGGCGAACCTATGGCACGCGTGCCACAGGTGGCACGTGGAGCCATATCAGTGGGCGCACAAGCATTGCCCTAGGTCAGCTGCAGTGCACATGAGCGCGCAGGCCAACTGATTTCCTTCCGGGCACACTGGAAGTTGGCAAATGGGCCATTTCCGGCCTCCAGAGGGCCTCCAGGGGGGTGGGGAAGGCCGTTTTCATTCCTAGAAAGCCTCTGGAGCCTGGGGAGGGCGAAAAAACGGGCCTACTGGGCCCACCGGGCCATCACGTGCCAAAAACAGGGGGAGTATGGGGTGGTCGCACATGCATGTGCGGGTGGTGGTGGGGCGCATTGAATTGTGGGTGTGGGCATGCACATGTGCGACCCCCCCCCGGCGTAACCTCCGCTTTTGGCACGCGACGTCAAAAAGGTTAGCCATCACTGGTATAGGATATTCTGCTCGAGAAGGAGCTTGGACTAGAAGACCTCCAAGATCCCTTTCAACTCTACTATTCTATATTCTATGTTCTGCATGTGACTCATTAATATTTCAGATTTTCCCAGAATGACTTGGATCAAATTCTAGATCTTGTATTTCCATTGCTGAGGGATTATAAGGTGTACAGTATAATGGATGTCTGAACTATTTCAAAAGCTTAATGTAGCCATAGAAATGGTGATAGTAATAATTTATTATGGTTGACCAGAATTCTCAGAGTTATTCACATAATTACTTTCTATTTTGAATAAAACCAAGAACATAAAATTATAACTAGGTCACTGAGGCAATCAGGGCATATTTAATTTATAGGCAGTGTAAAAAAAATCTAACTACATTCAAAGAAATAAAATTTACAGGTATGATAAAAGCAACTGTACCAAAAATAATTCAAAATTGTCCGGATACTTTGCCAACTAGGGAATTATGAAGCAAGTCCTTGTGTTCTTATAGAAGGAATTACTGGCCATGAACTATGGATTCAGTGGATCCTTTCCCACAAGGGTACAACCTCAACTTGTAAGATTTTTTTGCCTTGAGACCAGCTTTTCAAAGCGCATTGAAATATGTTAATGTTCTTTTGGGTTTAGGGACCCTTATTTGGTTTAAGTATCTTGCTGGTTCAAAAAAAGGCAGTTGACTTCTCAGAAACACTTTCTTGGGTAGGGCAGATTGATCTCATCAGGCGTTCAAATTTGTAACACTTTAAAACTATATGATTGTCATAGAAATATGAATTCTAGCTGCTTTTCATGTAATGCAGATTATACATTTTTTTCATATAGACTTATTGATGTAACACTTGTAGATTCCTTGAGGTTAAATGTGCAGAACAGCTATATGCTGCTGTTTTGGATTGCTGATTCTCAAGATGGCCAAAAAAATGAATATACCATGGTTCATAACATAATATGTTTGAGACTGCTAAGAAGGTTATAGGATTTCCTTCAGAGCAAAAAAACAAAACAAAAAAACCACACCAAACTATTGGTGGAATAGGTGACCTGGTGCCTTAAATTAGAAGTTACTATCTCCAGTCTTGCTGCTGAGAGATGATGGGAAGCTTCAAAACATTCAAAATATGCCAAATTTCCAATATTTTGTTGTCACACCAGCTTTAATGAATGGGTATATGTGCACTTTATCTCATAAGAACATAAGAATTCCATGTCTCAACTGAGCCTATACTCAAAAGACAGAAAGTGGTTCCAAGACTTGTTAATCATTTATGATCGGTTCCGTTGAAATCATCTGAGCAAGAGTGTTATGACTTTCACATCATTGGATTTCTTGGAAAATAAATTTAAAGATTTATTTATTTAAAAAGGGAACATGCTGCTAAGAATTTTGTGAAATTGTTTTACATTTACCAATAGAAGAAAGTATACGTAGCTTAAGGTTGAATAGTGGAGTCCTTGGTGTTCTCTGACCTTAGTTGTTTGATCATAGATGTTTCATTACCTGACTAGGTACCATCATTGATACTAGTGAGCGTGGTGTTTACTCTGGGTTTTCTCCTTAGTACCCTGATCCTGAAAGCCTATGAAGAATTAAGGACGCCAAGGAAAAATATGTACTCTAATCAAAGGAAGTATGAATGAGAAAACCATTCCCCTACCAACAATGGCAAAGTAAGTTGCTGTTTATAAACAGGGAGCAAACACCACACTCAGTATCACTAATGAGTATGTACTCTGTACAATGTACCTAGTCAGGTAATGAAATATCTGTAAGCAAACAAGATCAAAGAATACCAAAGACTCAACTGTTCAGCTTTTATTGTCTCTTGGCAAGAATATGAGTGTCTCTTACCGTGAAAATATAAATACCATACAACTTACAGTATCTTATTCTTTTTATACACAAAAATTTTCAGTAATTCCTTTTCAAAATAATCCTAAAATCAAAACTAGCAATATAAAGTCATGCTTCAAAGATGTTCTTAAACTTTTCTTATTATGTTTCATCTCAAGAGAATAAAGTAAAAATATTTTATTGAAGATTGGCTTGAGCGTTGGCCTTGCTTACATATTTTTACATGGAAACATGTCTCATTGCATTCATAAGACTTAACTTTTGAGAAGATGAGAATAAACTACCTCCAACTAATAGGCAGCGTTAGCCAAAGCACATTATGTACACTGTTATACATTTCATTGATTCACTGTCCCATTTGGCTATTTGATCTAAATGATAAACCAGTTCTTAAATAAAGTGTATTTTTTCCTCCTATAACTGTATGATATAGAAGAGCAATACAAAAGAAACGTAATAAATGCTTCTCAGATTATGCTTTCTGTTTCACAATATAGCCTTGAATTGATGCTCCTTCACTTTCCCATTTAAGAAATGTCATTCTTTAAATCTGTAAAGGTCTTTGCAACTGTTGAGTTTTACTACTATTGCATAGGGGAAATATGTACCTAAAATAATTGTGTAACAGAAATGTGGCAACTCGATTTTTCTTCTCCTGGTAAAGTGGTAATTTCTTGGACTGTGAATGGCTAACGAGTTCAATTATTTCCAAGTTTTCAGCATCTCCACAGGCAGCGGAAAGAAAATTTGGGTATGCTGTAACTCTGCTGCCACCCAAAGTCTCTGACAGATTTTAAATAGCATACTGCTTGGCCGGTCTACCGTTTTTCCTAGATTTTTTTTTCAGTTTGCTATAGTTTAATGGGATTTTCATGTAGTTTGCCATTTATCCTAATCATAAAGCTATCTTGGGTGCAGATTCCACTGTACTTTTGCTTCCAGCTTTCTTTGAAGTCCACCATAAAAACTTCCATCATAACATGCCTTAGTGTCGAATGCAAATACATGTCCCCTACAGCATCTTTGCAGAGTGAATGTATTAATGTACACAGTGTTTCCTTGCTGCCACTGAGATACAGAAGATGTAATGGAGTCTGCATTCGTTAAGCAATACAGGCACTGTGTTTTAAAAAGAACATTCCATTAAGAATTTTGTCAAATTCTTTCAGCTTTGATTGTATCGTGGCAAGAATGCAAGTGGCTTTTAACATGAAAAATGTAAATACCACATAGCGTTGCTTGTTTGTTTTAAAGACAAAAATGTTTTTCATTTTCATTTCAAGCTAGCAATATAAAGTCATACTTCAAAGATGTCTTTAAACTTTTCTCATATGTTTCATCATAAAAAAATAAAGTAAAAATATTTTGTGGGAGATTAGCTTGGGCTTTGGCATTGCACACAGGTGCCATTTATGCAGGTAATTTTTTGTGATTTTTTGTGAGGTTTACTCATTCTAGCGCTGTGGTTGTTTGGAAACAGGAAAATGGCCTATTTCCAATGTGATACCTGTAATGTTCTTTTCTAAAATGAAAACCCTCTGCAAACGTTGTTTAATCTAAAGTTATCTTCTGATGCATTTATTAAATGATTTTTAAAGGTTCTTAGTTCCTTCACAGGGAAAAAAGGTCCTTTAAATATTGTTAAAATTTAAGAAGGTACATTGGAATTGTCTCTGGGAACAATAGTCTAAATTTATGTTGACCTTTCTTTCTTTAAGTATTTAGTCTGCATTCAATAAAATTCTGATGACTGCTCTTTAGAAGACAGCTGTACAATCTAAAATATTATAAATATTCAGCTTTTCATTTCTAGTATTGCCATTAACAGCTGGGCATCTAGTTCAGGAAAACAGATTTTACAGAGGAAGCTGGCACGTTCTTGAATCAGTACAGTGAAGAATGCGAGAAAATATTTTCTTATGGTTTAGGGACCTGTAAAGTCATAGAGCATCTGTTCCTTAATTCAGTCATAGTCTAGCAGCACTGAATCATGTTAAGAGCTGAAATATAAGAATTGCTTTTTTCACCTTGAAAAATAACGAGGTAAGTTACTATGCAATTCTGCATAACAATGTTCATTGTTAGTCCTTTATAGTTAATAAATATTTTGGGTAATCTGATATTGGTATTCTAATCGAAGTGTTTATTTCAGTTGTATGCTACATGTGAGAAAACAGCACAAATATGATCAGTTTTCAAAGCAGTATTTACCAACTTGTTCAATGTATAACTGTATGAGGTTAGCTCTTATTGTAAGAAAATGTTTGCATGTGGTTGAGATTAGTTAATGGGGATTATTACTAGCTACCAGTAAAGGATTTTCTTAGATTAAAATTTCCCTTTGCTTTCCTTCTTTTGTAGTGCTAAAAGAGCTTTGAAGCTGGAAAATCTTATTCCAGAAAAAGTAAGAGTTTTGTTTTTCTGTCCTGTATTTAAATTATTTTGTAGAAAATGTGTGTGTGTAAATGAGCAACATTTCAGAAAAATTATCATAAACAATTTAATAATGATACTGTATATCTGAATGTATAGAAGTGATTGCTAGAGATCTTTGAAGGCAATACTATTTTATATAATATTCTGGCTTTGCATGAAACAATTGACTATAACTAAGGAAATATAGTGCTGTTCTTTGTTTTGTTATATTAAAATCTCTTTCCAGCACCAAATGTTTTTATGACATTGCTTATTAGAAATTTGTTTTATAATTGGTGAAGCAAATGCACTGCTATCTGAATGTACATATAACAATATGCAATTATGATAATACTATAATCTGGATATTATAAACTGCAAAATTGAAAGCAAAACAAAGACATTTTTATGATGAGAATGTAATTAGCTGAGAGAAGTAATTTAAAATGAAATAATATACTGTAACATTGTAATAAATTACCCATTCAGTTATCACAATAAAAATGAAATTATATTGTTTTTGTGTTTCTCTCTTGTTCTCCCTCATTGGTAAAATGTGGCACTGTGTGTTTCTAAACCCATTGTGCCATGACATATGCCAGTTTATTTTCTTCCAATACCAATTATGGGTGTTTCTGTGACGCTAAACCAGGTAGCTTGTGGAAGAGAACAAATAATAAGAAAATATATTAAAATGTAAATAAAATGAATTTCCATTTTTGTTTGCATGTACCATTTTTTTTTATTTTACAGATTTGCTACAGCTTAGCTAAACTGAAAATTTGACCTTGCTAAAATATGTATATTTTCTCTTTGTTTGGATTGAAACAAAATTCAAGCCAAACAAATAACAATCATTAGCAATGTAATTTGCAATTTCATTTTCTATTATTCATTATGTGCTGTAAATACAGCTGTGACTGTAATTTTGCATCTGTTTTCTAGGTCAGAAGGGTGTTTTTGGAAACAAGCGATCCAGCTTGAAATTATTTTATTCCACCCTAAAGCTGCTTTTTCTTCTGAAATAGAAATTTAAAAGGGGGGAAATGTTTATTTTAAGAATAATTATTTGGCATGTTTGCTCAGTCAGATCTCTTGCTGCAGGTTTATAATTTCATTACTTTTTCAAAAATCAGAGGTAAAATTAATCATGAAAATTGGGAGAACTACTTTTTTGTTCAGAGTGAAAACTGTGTTGCTAAATGTTGAAAGAAAGTGTTCAAATTACAAGACTGTTATAATATATCTCATCCAGAGGTAGCTTCTGTGGGCTATTTTGAGAATATATGTAGGTGATAGAAACTGTAATTTGTAATCCTAAAAATTAAATCCTGAATGTTCTTAATTTCTTATTTCATTCTACACCACTTTCTCTTCACTTTCCCCTAAATTTTGAGTAGTAAAATTAGAGTTAGAAATGTCTTGCTCTTTATATGGCATTTAATAAATATTAAGTTAATCAAATAAAAACCTGCAGTTATCAGGCCCAAATCCAAAGATTAGACAGCAAAATCCAATTGACTCCAATCCTTTTATTTGTTTACATTTAATAGACAGAAACTTGCCAGATTAAAGCTATAACCTTCTAACCTAATAGAAGTACTCCTGAGAGATTATAGGATGTTGCTTCCTTGAATTTTTTTCTCCCTCTCCCATCTAGTTCAGTCTCATATTCTGGGCTTTTCTCTGGAGTGTACTGTCTCCGCCCTGGTAAATTGTGGTGCTTTTGCCAAAATCCCCACCCCCCTTCTCCAGTTATATATTCTATTAGAGCAGCCAAGAGATTTCCAATTATAAATGAGCGATAAACATTATCAATGTTTGTTTATACACAAATACATTTTAATGTTTAGCAATATGGAGATATGGAAAGGAATATGGAATTTTATATTAAATAGTAAGTCTGCTATGTTTAGTTATAATGTGATGGTGAAGGAGGAAAAGGCAATAGTTTGTCAGATTCAGATTTGGCTTCTATCTTTGTAACACATCTGTTGAGGTTGAAGGTTCTCTTTCTTTTGAATCATCTATAAGCAGTGTCTGAGTGATTGGTGACACCTTTCTCATTATTTCATTTCATGATTAGTAGCATCAAGCAATTCTGAGGTGATAATGAGTGTATAGTAGATTGATTAGGGAAGACTAGGTTATTGCCAGCCTTTTTTTAAAAGTTGAAATAACATTTGGAATAAAATGTGAAAGGTAAGTTAGCAGCTTTCCTCTATATTGGCAGGATGATAGGAGGATTATTTAACAGGTTAGTTTGTACAGCACAGTCTAAATCAGAATCAATATCAGGCAAAAGAAAATCTTGTCTTTGAGGACTATGCTGCTTAATTCTTGGGTCCTGCTGTAAGCTTAAGCCTACAGAAGTAATTTCACCTTGTTGGAACTGCACTGAACAGGTAAGTTGGGAAGTTACCCTGTCCTCTAAGTCAGTGGTTCTCAACCTGTAGTCAGCGGACCTCTGGAGGCTCACAATGTCATCACAGGTGATCCACAAAGGCTTGGGGGCACAGTGGTTAGAATGCAGCGCTGCAGGCTACGTCTGCTGACTGCCGACTGCCTGCAGTTCGAATCTCACCAGGCTCAAGGTTGATTCAGCCTTCCATCCTTCCGAGGTTGGTAAAATGAGGACCCAGATTGTTGGGGGCAATATGGTGACACTGTAAACCGCTGCAGAGAGAGGGCTGTAAAGCACTATGAAGCAGCATATAAGTCTAAATGCTATTGCTATCAGTTCAGTCCGGCTGAGGGATAAGCTGTGTTAATGGGGAGTGGTTTTTGTGGTTCTTTAATCTTGAGTCTGTTCTAAAGATTTATTAACTGAACATAAAATAGATCATTGGTGGGGAGGGGGGAGAAAAGGATGGTTGCATTCTCTTTGCAGTAAAGCACTGGTTTTAGTAGAGATTATCCTCTGCTCTTGACAGAAGCCTGAACCCTTAGCAGGTAAGAAGAATGTAGGTGGATCAGGGGCTGGACTAGAGTGTTTCTAAAAATTCTAGAAGAGAAAATGTATTTTTGTTGAAGAGTTTGTCCCATCCTAAAAAAAAAAAAAGGTACATTAAATGGTTTATTGAAAAAGATACTTTTAAACCTTAGAAAACCAGGCAATAAGTGATATGCATTCAACCTACCGATATATGCTTGGAGTCACAGTTTTAGGCGCTTGCTCAATAATTTATTACAACTTTCCAATGTGTAAGATTCCTAGCGAACAAAGATAGAGAGCAGAGCCTGCTTCTTTTGAAGCTATGCCTTCAGATTGATTGATTTTTTAGTAGAACACCTGGCATCATTAGATTTTGTGGCATGACAACTACTAACACCAGTTGTTAGAACTTGAATCAACTTACCAAGTTTAGATTGAATGTCATTTGAGGAAATAAAGATGGCCACAAATGTAGAACCTGTACATAAACAAAGCTCTCCTAGAGTATTTGGGATGGTCTCTGAAGAGTGGTTTTTGTGTAGCCTTTCTTTTCTATTCTCTTCAGTGTTTTGTAACTGAGGGTAACTAGGACTAGGCAAGTATTGTCTTTCCTCAACCTCCTTCAGAAAAGTAGAGTTTCCTTTCTCATGGTAGCAAGCTTGTTCTTAAGTAAAGGGGTACTTACAACTCTGTAAGAATCATGGTGTGGTAGGAGACCACTTTTTTGTTTTTCTACCTTGTTTTGTTGTTTCCCCACCTTTTTTTTTTTTTGCACTGTTGAATACTATTTCTCAGTTGCTTCTTTCATTGGTGGTTATTTTCAAGGTAATCACAGAAGTGCTAGAAGACAAGACAAGTCATTTAAATGGCGAGAGGGAAGAAGTAAGAGAGTACTGACTATGAGTGTTCAGCCAGAATATAGCACTCTAATAGGATAAAGCCAGAAATGGAAGCGATAGAATAGAATAGAGTTTCAAGATCAGTGTCCCAAGTTTCAACATTTTGGTACAAATAACATTGTGTTAATCTGTGAGCCCTGCAATATCTTCTAGTAGGTTTCTGTGTGTAATTCAAAAATGCTGCTTTTAATATTTGGGATAGGTCTTTCTTGTGCATTCTCTTCCCCCACCCCCATCCTTTATAATATGTATTCACTGATAAGGCTTAGGGAAGATAACCATTATGCTGGAGAAAATGATGTGCCGCCCTTGCTATAGGATAGTGATGGCTAACCTTTTTGCCATCGCGTGCCGGGGGGAGGAGGGGTTGTGTGCATGTGTACCCATACCCATAATTCTAGGTGCCCCGCCCCCGTGCATGCACGTGTGACACCCCCCGCTCCCCCCTGTTTCTGGCACACAATGGCCCAGTGGGCCCGGTAAGCCTGCTTTTCTCTCTCCCCAGGTTCCAGAGCCTTTCTAGGAGCTTGGGGAGGGCAAAAACAGCCTTCCCCACCTCTCCGAAGGCCCACCGGAAGCAGGAAATGGTTCATTTGCCAACTTCTGGTGGGACCAGAAGTCCCATTTTTTGCTCTTCTCAGCCTCCAGAGCCTTTCTAGGAGCCTGGAGAGGGCAAAAATGGCCTTCGCCACCCCCCTGTTGGCTTCCGGAAGCCGGAAATGGCCCATATGCCAACTTCCAGTGGGCCTAGAAGGCCCGAAAATCAGCTGGCCAGCGCATGCATGTGTGCCAGAGCTGAGCTCCCATGCCCACCGATATGGCTACGCGTGCCATATTGCCATCACAACTATAGGATAAGCTTTGGGAGTCATTTAGAAGGCACATGCTACTACAATAAGGTCTAAATGTTGTGGGTTTATCAGATATTAATTCAGCATCCATAGGAATCTGAAAGTGCAGCCAGAGACATTTATGCCACTTCTTCTAGATATTCACTTAAGATCAACTATATTTTTCTGTTGTGACACCCATAACTTAGATCACCCTCTTGCAAAATTACATGAGTTGACTTTGATGCAACATAGAATTATGCTGAAAATATTAAAACATATGTAACTCTGGATTGCAAGGAGGTGTATTGCATGATAGGTAAATTATGATTATTTAAAATAGTAAATAAGTGTATCGGCATTGAAAGGGAGAATGTGACGGTGCTTTCTGCACATGTTTTTTATTGGTCCAGGTGCCAGCAACATCATCAGTAAAAGGAAAGGAAAATGGCCTTCTTTTTTCACCAATAACAGGAACATGTCTAATGAGTTCATTTTCAAGTCCCAGGAGTAATCATGCCAAAGAACAGAGAAATGACCTATCAAATGGTTAGTTGAACATTTTATTCTACTTACTATGGAAGTTTTCTGGTTATTGATCAAGTCAGGTTCTTGATTTAGTAATTTATGTTTATAGTTACATAAATAGCTATAATTTCTTTTTTATTTTCTCCCCACCCCCCAGTGAAATTGGATTATGAGGGCCAAGATTTTTACAACTTTTACAAGCATACTTAAACCATATTCAATGGGGAGAATAAAAAACTTGCCAGGTTTTGTATGACTTCTTTACTGTAGAATGAATACTTGTAAACTCCTTTGACTGGCTTCCTTCAGAAATCTGTAGGAGTTTTATTTTATCCTTTGCATCACTCATTTAAAGGTGCAACAAAACTCAAGGCGTTGTTTTAAAATATACATTGCAGTTAATTAACTGCAAAACAATTTCATGCCTTTATTAATTGATGGAGTATATCATACAATGTATCAATTTAGAATTCTTGATTAAACAAGTTGTGGAAGTTCTAAAGATAGAAACAGACAGTGGTAGAGACATTTATGAGGCTGAATGTTCTCAAATAAATACAGAGCTCTGTAAATTCAGCCATGAATAATTGGTTGCATTCTTTTACATTTAAAACTCAGAGGGAAAAATTCAAATGAGAAACTCCTAAGGGGGAAAAATAATTGATCAAACTAGATTTCCTTGATAGCCTTAACTTAGAAAAAGTCTTGTAACATCTATTCAGCTGTGGTACTGAAAATGTATATCTTCTGCAATAGCTATTGTTGAAAGATCTTAATGTACAGTAAAAAGAGAAGGTATCTCTCACAATGTTGAAATCTGCTTACTATTTTACTCAAGTCAATTTTTTTTTAATTTGATTTATATGCCGCCCTTCTCCAGAGACTCAGGGCGGCTTACAGTGCGTTAAGCAATAGCCTTCATACTTTTGTATATTTATACAAAGTCAGCTTATTGCCCCCACAAACTGGGTCCTCAATTTACCTACCTTAGAAAGGATGGAAGGCTGAGTCAACCTTGAGCCTGGCGAGATTTGATCTTACTTTAATTGCAGACAGCTGGTGTTAAATTACAGTGCTTCTGTCTGTTGAGCTAAACCAGGCTCCTTTGCAAATTTGCAAATATTAGATTGTTAAAAATAATAAAAATGAAAAAAAAGGCTAGAAAGTTGAAAAAAAGTCTCAGAAAAATGCAGTGGCAAAATTATGGCCAAAAATAAAAAATCCTACATGGACCAGGAGTTAAGTTAACTTTGAAGAAGCTTTTGTTTTGTTGGTCAAGTAAAGAAAATATCATTTAGGATTTTAAAAATACCCGTTTCAATTTCCAACTATGCGTTATGACATCTTTATCATAATACGCCCATAACTTACTTGTGCTCACACTATTTGTAAGAAATTAAATTTAGAAATTAAGAGTAGAATTTTTAAAAAAACAGCTTACCATCCGATTCTTTGGCATTATTTCTGCAGCTTGATAGAACTAAAAAAAGGAAAGCTACTGAGGCTTTGCTGTATAATTATCCATCTAAATGTCAACTGCGAACATGTGATGCCTTCTTTTATGTGCAAAAGGACTGTTCCCTTATGCCCATACTTAATTACAGCATGGAAATATAGCACACACTCACCTTTGCCTTTGACACTTAATGTTCAGGGATTTTACTTCAGGCATTTCTCCTTTTCCCCCCCACTCAGAGTACAGGCATATGAAAAATTCAGTCAATCTATATGCCACATACATATGTGCCACACAAGCTAAAAATCATAAGAGTTGGTAAAAGCAAATACTTTGTATACTGTTAATAAAAGATTCATTCAGGACATCCAGTGTTTGGAGTTTTGAAGTTGTAGATTACACTATAGATTATGAATATAGATAAATCTATTATTAATATTCAACTAAGAAGACAGGAATTACTGAGTGAATATGATAAATTCTTCAATTTGTATAATTGCTTTTTTACCAAGTAGCTCTAACTTGCAGTATGATGTACAAAGAGTACAGATTTTCCTTATTTTAACTGGTCCATATTAAGCCATAAATTTCCAAACGATATTTTCTTTC
Organism: Pituophis catenifer annectens; assembly: GCF_029215685.1. Taxonomy (NCBI): domain Eukaryota; kingdom Metazoa; phylum Chordata; class Lepidosauria; order Squamata; family Colubridae; genus Pituophis; species Pituophis catenifer. Next base: position 147,669,145 of record NW_027256883.1, read on the forward strand.
TTCTCTTCGGTGTCTCTGTATCATTTCTGTTTTGACATGTTACTTGGCTTTAAGCCTGGTTTAAGGCAAGATTTTAAATAAAAAGCCCTTATTGTTCCTCATGCCTTTTTAATGCATTTTACAATACAAGTAGTCCTCGTATAACAACTGCAGTTGGGACCAACAACTCCATTGTGAAATGACATGGCTCTTAAGTGAAACTTCACATTATTGCGCCAGGCTTAGTATATCCATTCTGCTGTGGTTGTTAAATGAATTAACCGCAGTTGTTAAGCATAATGTCACATGACCACGGTTTGCAATTTACTAACAGCTTCTCCAATGACTGCTTATTGGAAGCTGAACTGGCTGTGAATAAAATAAAATTGAATGGTTGTTAAAGAAAGACAGCCATTAACCAAGGACTACCTGTATTTTCTGTATCTCATCCCACACAAACTCTAAAAATTAGATTCCCCCTAATATCCCTTAGCTCCCATCTTGGCATTCCAGAAGGCTTTAAATAGTTGGCTGTTCTCCAGGCCTTGTGCTAGGGTGGTCAGGATTTGTTTGAGAGGGTCAGTGGGTTAGTCATTGGTTCTTATTTTTTATCATTTTCTTACTTGTTTTTATAACTGTTATATTGTATTTTCTATTCTATTTTGTTTTATTATGCATCTCCCAAAGTCAGTTTAGAGCTGGACGGTGCCTAAATTGAATAAATTAAAACAAAATAAAATTAATTAATATATGATCCCATAGCTAGTATTCTGTCTATATTAGCATGACATAATAAACAACAGGCTATTTTACTAATTTAATTAGATTTCTAAGCATTAATGTTTTAAAAATTGATTTTAATCCTTACAAATCCCTTTAATGGCTATACATAAATGCAGAAATCCGTGAGTGCCAAATTCAGTGACCAAACAGAAAGGTAATTAATATACTTTAATGAGAGAAAGCTTCATTTCTGTATCAAATATGGGAAAGGACCAGGTTTCTCAGGCTAATAATAGTTATTCAGGAACCAGGAAGACACATTTTGCAAACGTTCAAGAGCATTTTTCGAGGATGTTCAGGGCATTCAGATTAGGTCCAGTATAAAAGCCACTGTTGTTTATGAATCAAACATAAGGTCCTTCTCACTGTGTTTAGAACACTATTTAAATTTGGGGATGGGACATCATTTGTTGTAATCTGCAGAGAGCTTGTGTGAAGAGATCCTGCAGCCTTTCTGTACTTCAGTTCGGCACTTAAGATATATTCCTGAAGGAGTAAAATAACAGAATGTTATACATCGTAAATTTTAAATCATGACTTGACATGCATACAGTCAGTAGATTCGGTGCAGTGCAGGAAAACACTCCTAGTGATATTTACATGGTACTTTAATCATCCCCGACCTCTTTCACTTTCAGATAGCCTTTAATTCTCCCTTAGCTGGAATCATTTGGTGTCACAAGACTTGGGAGCAAGCTGTGCTCAGCGGATTGCCACCTCCTACTACTTGTGCCCTACGCTCAGCACTAATTCTGTTGCCTCTTCTTTTAAGTCCAGTCCATCCTGTCTCCCAGAGGGAGGCGACATAGACCACACAGTGATTATCTCTTTGCCTTATTCCTTAATGTGCTTGATTAGAGAGGGCAGGAGAGGAAAAATAATTGAGCCAAGCAGGCTCTACGATGGAGAGATCACATGAGCCCAGTCATGTTGTCTGTATTGTCCCTTCCTGTTAATCTGCAGATCAGGACATTTTAGTTTTCTGAACATAACTGTGTTGCGATTCTTTTGAATGAACGGTCATTAAGCTTCATTCATGTGTGAGTGAATGTTTGTTGCTTACTTATGGCTTGATCTGCACGTCCTGTGTTAGGATATGGGCATATACTTCGCATTCAAGTTGCCATCGAGACAGACTGTAAGGATAATATTTGGCCAGAAGATCAGCAGCAGCTATTTAGTTACTTGGATTTTTATGCCAGTCCTCTCATGACAGTCTCTCTGGGCAGCTTCTGTAAATAAAAAGATAATGCCGTAATCCTATAAAAACAACCATGTGCAGAGTGCAGAATCAGCTTGAAGAACAGACTGGTGCACTAGTCAAAACTGAACAGGAACACACAGAACCCTTTCATGTGTTTGCTTCCAAATCGCCTTAAGAAAAGGAATGGTTTTAAACTATTTAACCAGAGAATAAGGCAGTAAAGAGAGGGGAACTATCTATGGTCTGGAACCTCTACATGCCCTGTGTTGCTTTCTTGGTTAAAGGATGGGTTTGGGCTTTTGAGGAAAGAAATTTCTCCCTGTCTCCCTGATGCAAAATTCTAGCATCTAGTTGTCTAGAATGCTGAATTCCTTTTTCAGAGCCTTTGAACTTTCTCTGGATAGAGAGGGAAAATACATCCCTAACTTAAAAGCCACTGTTTGGGGATTTAAACCTCTGTTCTGTAGAAAACGTTTGCCTATCTTACCCAGCTATTGCAATGAGATTGACTGCTAAAAAGTGTTACGGTTGCTAAGGATTAACTTTCATAGGGTTTTTCCCACTTTGGGTGATATTGTACATATTATATAGTACAGTGACATTGAATTAAAATCAAAGTCTTGTGTACCGTTTCCTTTCGGTGGTTTCAAAAGTATGAGATAACCCTCATTCTTTTCTATATTCTCTGTTGAATACTTTTTTAAACCAGTTCAAATTGAGTGTCTTGTTTTCCTTTCTCATTCTAGTCCTTCTACCTGGGACAATGATGGAGTCTTTGTGAGAGGAATCAGGGGCTGGCTAATGTAAATAATCCACTCCACTAGAAGCATCCTAATTCTGAGATACTTTTTGGTTTCCAGGGTTTAAACAGTGTATGTGTGTGTATATACATAGTATACATATGTATGTGTATGTACACACACACACACACACAAACACACACACAGAGAGAGAGAGAGAGAGAGAGAGAATATATTAGATAGATAGATAGATAGATAGATAGATAGATAGATAGATAGATAGATATAAACAGAGAGACAGAGACACATACAGATACATACATACATACATAACATTCATACATATTACTTTAATAATGAGAGGAGTTTCTGTTCATCAGCAAAATGGGAAGTGTTCTTTATTGAGAAGATAAATAATTTATTCCTACTTCTTTAATTAACTTTGTAGAAATTGGAGAGTCTTCCAAAGTCTTGCCAATCCAATCCAATAGAAAGGAGCAACATCAAATGAAGAACAATGACAAGTAAGGTTTTCTATTGAGTAATTATCATGAAGTTCCAACTGCAGGTGATTTGGGAGTGTTCAAAGCATTAGCACTTCTAGATGCCATATATACAAATACTTTTTTGCACTAGTATTTCCTGTGCATTTCCATGTTTTAATGTTTTGAATGACACATTCATCTAAGGGATTGGAAAGAAGATTAAAACCCTCACTTTATCGTGCTTGCCATGCTTTTTCTTTGTATTTTATGTTTTATTGGTTTTATTTTTATTTTTTTATTTGATTGTTGTGAGCTGCCCAGAGTCATTGAAAGTTGTGAACTGTGTTAAATAATTTATCTGTATAGGTAGTTCTTGGCTAGTGATGGTGATTGGAACCAGAATTTCCATCACTAAGTGATGTGGTCGTAAAGCACAATGTCCATCACATTACTTAGTGACAGAAATCTCAGCAATCAGAAAATCCCTATTGGTATTTTTAATTGAATTCCCCTGGTGGGAACCCACTCCAATCCAAGCCATTACTGATTTGTTACCTCCCAGCCCTGAATTTCAATAAGGGACTTTCTTCTCTTGAAGTCCCCCCATCTGCCTAGCTTCCCCCACTGCTCTTTTGGCTGCCCTGCATTGTGACATCCTTCAACAGCAGTGGCAGCTCTGGGACTGAAGTAAAAGTCCAGTACCTTCAGTAGATTCTGCTGGCTGTGGCTGCCTTGGGCCTCTACTTCAGCCCCAGCACTGCCAGCGCCGTTGCAGAGTGTTACCTCAAATTCCATGCTGCAGCCAGCAACCCAGCACCACAGCACAAAGCCACAGCTGCCCCCATCATCTAGTATCTATTGTATCTTGTACTCCACCAGCCCTACTGCACCTAGGTGACATTTGCTGCCTTGTCCCTTCTGCTGCTGCTGAGGCATCTCTGGCCCGGCCCTATGCAAGGCAACCACTAACCACCCCAGCCTTCTTCCTTTTTTACAAATTGCATGTACTGTTCTCCAAATTGTATGTGTCCTCACGATTCTTTGGAAGGCCTCTACATCAGCCCCAGTGTAGCTGTCACTACGACCACCGCTGAAGCAGCACTCAGGCAGACATGAGGCCCTGGAAGCACCCCTGAGACCCTTAGTCTTGTTGATGTGAGTGAATGACCATGCCTGAATTTTGATCATGTGATCACAACGGTGCTGCCACAGCGATAACTTCGGGGACAAAGCGTAAATACTATTCAAATAGTTTTTGAATAATTTCAACAATTATACAGGATTAACTGTTGCCTAATCCTGCAAGAAACTGTTATTCCTTCCAATGTTGTTGCACTGGATTTGGCAGCAATGCCATCCAGTATGGTTGATGATGAGAGAGGTTAAGAGTTGTAGTTTAGCAACATCTGTGGAATCCTCATCTTTATCCTATAATATCAGTTTGGTTGTTTCAGCTGTTCGGAGCAAGCAATTGCTACTTGAGCTTTTATTTAATATATTTGTACAGTGTAGTCCTTCTGTCAAATATCGACCTTCTAACGGCCTTCAGAATAGTGCTGGGGTTTCCATTGTTCTTTTTTCTCTGTTCTTATATCCACTGTTTACTTTCTCCTTGATCTTAAACAACCATGAATTTGGAATGTGGCTTGGTTGGAATTCTTATGTACAGTACTAACACTGGGATATCTGGGTAAGTAGATACTAAATTAGTACACTGAAGCATGTTTGCAATCTTAATGCAACCAGGAAGAAACCCGATGAACTAGAAATATTTTTCAGATGCATGCCATAATGTAAATAGTTGCAACTTCATATGGCTGTTGTTTTAACCTTAATTGGGGTAGGGACAGGTTGTTTGCTAAAAGCACAACTTTACACGGAAGGTCTAGTTTTTCCTTATTTCTATTTTCCTTATATTTGTTTCAAGTATTGTGCCATTGATGTTGTATTTGTCTTTTTACATAGACTCTTGGTATTGCAGTCTGAAGTTGAACATTCCCTGGAAAGATTCCTGAAAATCCGAAAAAAACTAACCAATCTGAAGGTCCATCATTATGCTTTTCTGCTTTATCAAATTAATTCAATTATCTTGATTTTTTAAAAAAATCATTACAGCTTAGTTTTTATGTTCTTCCTTTTCTTATTGTGAGTTGAGTTCAGTAGAAATACTAAATATTCCATAGATGCATATGTGTGCTTGTACCATCTCTTCAAGGTAGACCCGACTAAGGAACCAAAGTCATACACACTAATGCTACATTTATTATAAGTTTATATTAACAGAATTTTGCAATTCTGAGTGTTTCCCTGCTCTCTCCCTTTGTCTTTGTGAAAACTAGGGAAGGTTTTCTCTGAGATGCTTGCTCAGGCTACAGTTTTGCTCTGGATTTAGATTTATTTTCTGACTATAGTCTTGGTTATGGATCTTTCTCCTGTTCCTCAAGGTGAATCTTTCTGCCCATTACATCTTTCCAGGGGGTCTGGAATAGCTCTCTACATTCTCACAAATTCTTTTCTAACAAGTTGCCCCTTTCTGCATTCACCTGCTACTTTCACTGTCTGAGAGGTGCATGTGTGTAAGAGGATTTGGGGATGGCTTTGCTCCTACTTTTCATTTTGTTCAAAGTTTGTAATAATTGAAAAATATGGGAATCACTGTCAGTGAATTTTTAAAATGTAACAGTGGAATAATTGAATTAATTATAAGTAATAATAGTACAACTTCTTTAAAATATCTAAGTAATCCTACTCTTTTGCAGTGCAACTTCCGATATGCTTTTTAAAAGTCTGGTGTTTCCCTTAGCCTTAAAAATGTTTAAATCTTGATATAGTAGCTGAATATGAATTTGGATTGGAGGACATCTGAATTAAAATCACGGTTCAACCATTCCTGCATTTTCATGTTGGTGCATGAGATTAAGACAGAGTTATGGGAAACAATACATTTTATCTGATTTGCTCTAGGAGAGATGATAAAATAATCCAAAGTTACCCCAACAGGCAAAAACTTCAAATCATATCCAAAATTTATTTATTTATTTATTTGTTCAACTTGAATGAAATTCCTGGTTTCTCAATTCTCTAACTACCAAATGTAGCCAGGAAATTAACTTTCAACTTCATTGAACTGATCCTATTGGGCATATTTCTAATATCACGTGCTAGTAACATGATATGTTTTATCAATTGAAAAGAGTGGAAGATTTAAGAAATGTTGTTTTTAGGTTAAAAACCTTAGCACTGATACTAACTTTCTCAAAAAAATAATAATCTGTTTTTCAGGCTTTAGAGGGCACCGGAGAGCTGGAAAATATTCTGGGCACGTCAAACAAGCCTGGTAACTTAAAAATTGAAGTGAGAAAATCCAGGAAACTGAGTAAGAAGGATTTTATCTCATTCCAGGTTTTTCTGACAGAATTTAAACTTTACATTTTGTAGGAGGGCTTGGAGCTATAATTGTATTATATAATAATATAAACCCTTCATTGGTTTATTTTTTATAACTTTTGAAGGCTCTAAAGACACTTTGCATGGAACAAAACAATTACAAAGATAAGTGGAGATATATATATATAAAGTTATTTAAGGCAACACAGCTCAATCCTGTATTTATCTAGTATTAAATTTAGTGAGACTCATCTCATGCAAATAGGACTATACCCTTAAATTAAAGTGTTCTGTTGAGGAAGTTAAAAAGTAACCTAATGTTTAATTCTTCACAGATGAAATGACCAAGTTTGGCATCCTATCTATTTCTCAGTTTACTAATCCATTCATGTATAAGACTTTCTGGGTTTTAATTTAGACAATATCAATATTATGGCTTTACGTGCATATTTTCTTCTAATACTTGTCCTTTATCGGTTCTTGTAATATAAGAATTTTGTTTACAAACTCTTTAGTGTATTCTAATATCCTTACCAATGTGTGTAGTAATATGCAAGATAAATTGTGTGGGTGGATATTTCCATAAATTAAGATGTATTATTGCCATTTATATTAAAATTTACTAAGATTCTATTTGCTGCTTTTCTTTTTTGGGGTAATATAGAAGTGTTGTAAGGTCTAAGGGTGATTTCCCTTCTCATTTCCTTAAGTTAGATGAGAAAACTGAAAAAAGCATACAAACTGTCATAAAATTTGAATAAAAGTTGCAATAGTGAAAATAACTTTTCAATACAGACTGGATTATTAAGGTCTATTAAACATAAAATCTGTGAGATCTTGATTAGTATTTAAAATTTGATTTTTATGCCTACAGCTGGTCTTGTAAATAAAATGGCTTGATTTCCTGTCTACCTGAAACCCTCTGTTATCATTCCTGATGCTTTCTTAGAAAACACTCATTCTATTACTATAATGGATGTAGAAATCTGCATCCAATTCAGCATTTTTAAATGTAATGATTTCATTGGGTGTTACTTAACCACCATTTTAAACATTAGAATTACACAAGTAGAGTTCTCGTGGTATCTAAATATTGTTTCTTCTTCAGTTGAGCAAGTCAGAAAGAGAAACCTGCAAAAACCGGGTGCTGTTAGACTTTCTACTCAAGGTGAGGTTTTTATTCCTTAATATTGTATAACATTTGCTTTGATGGCTAATTTACTAGGGAATTCCATTTCTTGACACGCTGTTTCGCAAGGCACCATCCCACCCATCCCTTACAGTATAATGTAACTTTCATCTCTTCCCCAAGCACTTAAGCAGGTATATAAAGACACATTGTCACATTTAAGGGTCTAACTCGAGGTGTCCAACCTTGGCAACTTTAAAAACTGCTAATTCCCCAGCCAGCCATGTTTACAGGTCTTAAACATTAAGACCTGTAAAGGGAGTGTCCCAAGGGAGACACTCCTGGTCCCAAGGGAGGACACTCCTGGTCTAACCAAAGTGATATGGTCTAAGAAGCTGCATTTGGTATTAGTTATTTTGCAATTTATCAAATGCCAAGAGGCTAGATATTTTGGACAGATGTTTCATTTTTAAAAACTCCAAATAAGATGTTGAATTGTTTATTTACATATCTTTCCCCTCTGGCTAGCGAGGTGAAGGAAAATCTGCAGCGCCTTGTGATGTTGATGTCCTTTTTTATTGATTGAGAACCACAAAAGTAGAAGTAGCAAACCCAGTTTTCTCCAAGCAGATGCCTAGGCAGCCCAAGAGAAAGAAACATACTGCTGATGAACTGCAAAAACCTCATTCCCATTTTTTCCCACTTTATTAACAAGCTTCCCCAGTTGGCACTCACTCCATCAGTGTCCACCAATAAGTGGTATGGAGTTGAAGTCCAACACGGTTGAAGAGGTCACATGAAGTTGGATTTATCTTTGTAACAGGGATGATTGGCTGGTGGGGAAACAACTACTGTAGGGTATTACAGACTGAACTAATTTATGGATTATTTATACATACATACATACATACATACATACATACATACATACATACATACATACATTATATCTGCAAATTCATTGGAAGCCTTGAGTGGGAACACTTTAGAACATGGTTGTCCAATCTTTTGGCTGGCCTGTACTGCATAGAATGAAGAGGAATGGTTTTGGGCTGCACATAAAATATAGTTAATATATATAAATAACAAACTTCCTTTATTTTTAATGTTATTTTTTTAATGATTTTGTTGGGCCCATTACAGGCTGTCCAGGGCCACATGAGGCTCATGGTTTGGACACAACTGCTTTAGAGAATCAAGAAATCAGGGACAATTTTGATTTATATTCTGGCTTTGCCTTCACATAAGAAAATGACAGAATTTATTGTCTGACATTGGTTTTTGCAGCCTGTTATCGTGGTCTTTGAATAAGCTGTTTGAAATCCAGTTTCCATGAAATCCGATAATTCTCTTATATCATTGGAAAATTTAGTCCTACAGGATGAGCATTGATAGAATTGATATTTATTTACTGAGTCTGCATTAGATCTGCAATAATTTGACAGTTACAGTGGCTCTTGACTTTTTATTTATTTCTTTGATTGCCAAATGCCATTATTTTCTAAAATGAGTTTTGCAGCAAGTTTTTTTAAAAGGATACTAAGGCGGTTCAGAGATCCTAAATAATATCCAGTGAAATACAATTGTATTCTTCCCCACGGAGCCCTTGCATTGTCCAAAATATTTTTATAGAAGATTGGGACCTTATAAAACAATGGAAGTGTGGGAGAGAGGTCTGGAGAAGGAGGAGAAAGTTGGGAATATTTTACACAGATGCTCATAGCCCCCCAGTATTTTAAAATCATTCTGGGCTTTCCAGAGGCCCTTACTCAAACATGCAGGTTATTTAGAAATGTTTCTTATCAAATTATTTTCCTACCAAAATCTTTTTCTTTGCAATGTTGAATCCACGGAGAAGAACCAAATGTACACATTTGGGGAGCGGCTTGCTTTTTTAAAAAAAATGTGCAATTTTTATTTTGAGACTCACACAAACATATTCATGTTTTGTATTTTGAAAGAGTAGACTATGACAAAATGCAAGGAAACGTGATTCGGTGATCATGGTCACGAAGACTCGAGAACAGTGGTGTCCAGCCTTGGCAATTTTAAGACCCGTAGATTTCAACTATCACAATTGCTGGTAGTTGTATGCTGGCTGGGGAATTCTGGGAGTTGAAGTCCACAAGTCTTAAAGTTGCCAAGGTTGAACACCCCTGCTCTAGAGGCTCCATGTGATCCTAGAGCACCTTCAGTTGCTACCAGTGGTGAAATCTAAAATTTGTTACTACCGGTTCTGTGGGTGTGGCTTGGTGGTGGTGGGGTAATGTGCCTGGGTGGGCATGGCCATTTTTTTTCTTTTAAAACCATTTTTTTCTACAACCTCTTCAGCGAAGAGGTTGTAAAAAAATGCTTTCAAAAGGCTCTGACGATCCCAGTTGAGTTGCCTGATCAGCAGAGGCTTCTTTTCTTTTAAAAGCCTCTGCCGATCAGGGAACTCAGCTTTGATCGTCAGAGGCTTTTAAAAGAAAAAAAAACCTCTGCCGATTAGGCAACTCAACTTGGATCGTCAGAGGCTTTTAAAAGAAAAAAAAACCCTCTGCAGATCAGGTAACTCAGCTTGGATCGTCAGAGGCTTTTAAAAGAAAAAAAAAACCTCTGCTGATCAGGCAACTCAGCTGGGATCATCAGCTGATGATCCCTTTGACGATCCCAGCTGAGCCGTGCGATAATCAGAGACTTTTTTTTTATTTTTAAAAGCATTTTTTCGGCCGAAGAGGTTGTAGAAAAAATGCTTTAAAAAATTAAAAGAAAAAGCCTCTGATGATTGTGTGGCTCAGCTGGGCATGGGGGGGGGCAGGGATTTTTTCTATTGGTTCTCTGAACCACCCGCCTCCATCGCTACTGGATCGGGCGATTCGGTCCAAGCCGGGAGCATTTCACCCTGGTTGCTACCCTTTATGCTAAGACAATGGTGCAGTTTTCCTGCAGTAGCAGTGTTACGGCAATTTGTGGCGAGGAGCACTTCTCTCTATTCTGCTGGAATCCTTGGCCTTTAATACAGATTAAGCCTCACTTAGTACTTAGCTCCCTTTAAGGAAACACATGCTGCCATTTTTCCCCTCGGGCATCTTTAATTCACTGATCTTAATAAAAGCTACCTTTTTTTTTTTGCAGTGTTCTTTGGGAAGCTTACAACAAATTGGAGCCAGAACATACAATGTTTTTAGTGTTCTTGACACCATGAAAGCAGCATATTTAAGGGGAATATAATCTGTTAATACCTGAATTTACACACACACTTCTGTATCTGTCTTACCCACATCACCATTTCTTAACTTCAAATCTCTCTGTGTACAGTATAGCCTTGGTGCCACCCAAGGCTTTAATAATGATAATATTTCTCTAATGTCTATTACTGGGGGACTTGAGAACACTCAACATTTATGAATACAGCCTTGCCACATTGCAGAGACAAATGAACTCTATTTTACAAAGTCCAATCTCACCAAGGCACTTAAAAAGATGAGATGCTTAACTGACATCACTGCTTAGCTGACCCACCTGAAGGTTTAAGCATATCTTATTTAAAAATAAGCACTTTATAGTTCTGTTTCATATTATGCACTTCAGTGGCTTAAAATCAGGAGGTTATGAGCTAGTGAGATAAACGATCTTTTTCCATGGTCTTAAGGAGTATTTCTAATCACTAGTTTTTCATAGACATTCTTCGTAAAGTTGTCTAAGTTTGACAGATGGAGGAAAAATCTACCTTGAAAGCATAAATATATCATGTGTTACACAGATTCATAGAATTTGAAAGACTGTTTAGACCAGTGGTGAAATGTAAAATTTGTTACTACCTGTTCTGTTGGCGTGGCTTGGTGGGGGGAGGGTAATGTGACTGGGTGGGCATGGCCCACCCAGAGCCTTTTAAAAGCCAAAAAATGCTTTTAAAAGCCTCTGACGATCCTAGCTGAGTTGCCTGATCAGCAGAAGCTTTTTTTTCTTTTAAAAACATTTTTTCTACAACCTCTTCAGCTGAAGAGGTTGTAGAAAAAATGCTTTTAAAAATAATGTAAAAAATGCCTCTGATGATTGCGTGGCTCAGCTGGGCATGGGGGGCGGGGGCAGGGATGTTTGCTACCAGTTCTCCAAACCACCCTCGTTACCAGACTGGGTGATCCAGTCCAAACTGGGAGCATTTCACCCCTGGTTTAGACCAAATCCAATTCCTTGTTAGTGCAGGAATCAAAATTAAAGCACCCCGTCAGATGACTATGTGCTGAGCATATCCAGCACCAGAGAGCCTTCCACTTCTTAAGATTATTTGTTCCATTATCTAACAAACTGCTTTTGCTCTTAAGATTTTCTGAACATTCAATCTCTCTCCCTCTTCCCTCTCTCCTCCACATAAGAGAAGCTTATTCTCTTATGTGCAGACCTCTTCTCCCCTATCAACACTGATTGATCCTCAAATGTGGAGGAGATCCACATTATATTGTGCCCCCCACTCCTAACCTCTGGAGCTGGTCCAAAAGGATATCATGAAAGATAGTATTGAAGGCTGGTGGGAGATCAAGAGAAGCAAGGACGAAATACTGCCATCCTGATTCTTCTTGCGGTCATCCAGGAATGTGACCAATGCCATCTTGGTTCCATACTGAATCTCAACTGCAAGGGGACCGCATGATCCGCTTCATACAGGGCCCTCTGAAGCTTGCTTTAAAAAGACAGGACAAAATCCCTTTCCACTTCCTCATATCTAATGGGATCATGTTTGCACTGGTATATGTGCATGTCTGCTTTTTTGCTACACTGATCGTGTTTACAAGAAGACTTGATTCCAATCTGGTTAGTCAATCATTTAGAAAGAATTTTTTCATCATAGCCAGTATAGCTGTCCATATAGCATTGTTTCCAAAATATTTGGAAATGCACTTACATAAACTATGAGCCTAATTTTATTCTTGGCCCTGTATTCACTACTTAAATACATGTGAGTAATGGATACAATTAGGAGCAAAACCTCCAACTGATGCAAGGATAGGAAAAACAGCATGTGTGTTTTCTTTCACAAAGTTTGGTTAAAGACTAGGAAGATAAGTAGCTTGTCTGTCCTCACAGGCAAAGAGTGAGCTGGGGAAGACAGCTAGTTCCCAATCTTGTGTCTTAAAACTCAAGGCAATGCTTCCTTTTTCCTGAGCTTGAAGTCATTTCGCATTTCTATTGATATCTGAAATCTCCGTAGCTCAGCAGTGTGTTCTTGGTGCCAGACAGGCAGCCACACATCTTGATCAAATAGATTAGTTTTCCCTTGTGGTTATGATTTAGTTTTTAAAAGAAACCGAATAAAGGACATTTCAGCAATGAAGACTTAGCTTGCTGGGTGTCAGATGTGTTGAGTAGGGTTTTCTCATTCTTTATTGTTAACATGTACTGAACGGATAACATTCTTGCCTCGTTTTTTTTCCCTATCTTACTACATTTTTTTATACATGCTTTGTGTCTGTATATAGAATTTTTTAGCATAGATGTTTCAATTTTTAATCCAAACACTATACTTAGTTAAATGGTGTTGCTTTTAAAAATTACTTTAAAGATAAGACCACCACAGTAGCAGTTTGTGCCTTATCTTAGAATGGAGTGTGGTTTATTAGAGAGTCCAGCTACATAAAGCAGGAATGAGCATGGCCCAAAGATTAAACACAATCTCTGGTTGATATGTGTTGCCTGCTGAAGATCTCATAACTCTTTGTGATCTAGGATGCCACTAATCCATGGCTGGCTGGGGAATTCTGGGATCTCTTCTTCATGCTGCAGAGGGTGAGAAATACTGCACTAATCAATTAGTTGCATAAACCTGTAAGCCTATTTGTGGAAGCCAACAATGGCTTGGCTTGGCTTCTCTTTCCCTACTTTTGCTACTTCTCTTTTTTTGTTGTCCCCCTCCACCTGCTTTTTGCTTCCTCTCTGTCACTAGTTGTTTTGCTGGGAGCAATGGGAATGCTGGGAGTTGTTTTGCTGGGAGCAATGAGGGCTCCAATTTATTCATAGCAGACAAGACTAAAAATTCTTTCTCATTGCTGGCTTTGAGTGCTCATTTTCTGTGGTGTGCAAAGGCAGTTTCTAAGGTGTGACCTGGAAGCTGCTGGAGCCTTCAGGGCCCCAAAGGTTGCCCATCTGTAGACGATGATCTGGCTGAGCAAGTGGGCAGGGTCAAACAGGTCATGAGTTTGAGTTTCACGATTCTCCCACGAGACCTAAATCCAGTTCCCCATGAATTCTGTTGACTCTTCCGTTGACCAGTTTGCCTTGACCATTAGTAGATCAGATTCTTGTGTATAGATAGCATGAAATAAACTCAGGAGTGATAGAAAGAGAAACCATACAAGCTTTGAGGATAGTGCTAGGTCTACTTTTCTCTTTCTCTTGTTCACTGGGGAAAAAAATCAAGCAAACGTTTATTAATATATAGCATAGCTATGAGGAAAGTAAATCCATTATATCATCTATGGCAAACTAAACTTTATGTTTTCAAAAAAATCTGTTGAACTGGATAGAGTCCCCAATTCCAGTGAAGATAAACGCAGATCAAAGTTGCTAATTGAAGTCAAGAATGTTAACATGATGGAAATCTTCTGATCTTGAAATCAGAGGTTTTTTTAAATACTGGCTAATGAACTAATGAAAAGAACTAAAAACTTAAAACAGGTCCCTACTGAATTGGACTCCTCACCCATCTAGCCAAGCAGTCTTTTCTCACAGTGGCCAACCAACTGTACAAAGAAATCTTCCACTAATCTTCCATGGCCTTCATGATACACTTCATCTGGGCCCATAGCCATTGATCTGCATGACTTCCATGGTCCAAACTTTTTGTGAAGCCAGCAAGGCTAGTATCCTGCTAGTATCCTCGTGAGAGTAAATTCCAGGATTATTTATCAATACTCAGAAACTCCTTTCAATATAGTCAATTAACACAAAAACAAAACCAAGGATTGAGTGTTTTGTGTTCAAGAACAGCTATTAATGAGATGTTGAATTGAGATGATTTCTTCCATTTTGAATGCTAGAGGCATATTTAACACTCCTTCACCTCCCCTTCCCCCTCCTCCCCAAAAGCACATAAAATTTAGCATGGTGTATGAAATTGGTTGTGGAATACAAAAAATATTTTTAGATTTTAACAACGTTGATTTTAACTGCCACAATGGTATCTCTTTTGCTGTTCTGATAAGAATGGGTGTGTCAAAAATAACTGCAAGGAAGGAAGGGCAGCTGAAGATGGAACATAGTGTTTTATTTTGCTTTTCACTTTTGGATGTGGTTTTCTATAATTATTTTTAATTAGTTACGCTCAGGACATAAAACATATGACTGTTCTTTAGCTTGGTACTGATGGAATGTCACATTATCATCACATGGTGAGGCATGAAATTTATTTACTTTACATAAACAACCTCTACTTAAAACAACTTAATTCAGAGCATTCTTTCATCAATCGACAGCATTATGTAGATCTTAAGATATCATTTTATGTTAGCAGCATAAAAAATAGCACCATTGTTTGCCCATGACTAGCATTTACAGTAAACAAAATGTTTTTTGAAGACAATGTAAGCAAACTTGAGAGCAGCTGCCAGGAGATGAAATCGAGTTGTGTTGCTGCTGTCTAAAGCATGCCATGTCTGTGTGTAGGATGGGTGCCGCATATTTCCAAAGGGAATTTTTGTTTTAGCATATGGAGGAGCAAATCCAAACACAATTAACCTTTATCCTGCTCAGTCCCGGACAGTACTTGATCACTTGGGGAGAGGCTTGTGCCTTGTGCCGGATAGAAAAAGCGGTGCTTACCCAGTGGGCAAATTCCAATTGATTAGAAAACAAAAGGATCTGTTACAAATGGGTTTGCTATGTCCGAGACAAAGCAGTGGAGTTTTGCAGTCTTTTTTTTTTACTTTTTTTTTTTTTTTTAAAAGCTGCTTTCTGAGTTTTGCAATATTATTATATTGCATTTAGCCTGATTTGGATAATCCATCTAATCTAGCTTTCTATTGTGAGATCAAGCAATGTGAAGCTAGCAGACTTTGCTTGCCCCCGTCGCTTTGCCGTTTGCCACAATTGTATAGTGCTTCGGTTGCAGCTGGCTGATCCCAAAAAGGTAGAATGGAAGTCCTTGGACAGGTAGAAGGCAAACGGTGTCTAGGCCTGATATTTAGAGCAAGATAAACTTCAAAGTACTCTATACCAAGTACTTTGGACCGTTATTTCTCAACCTTGGCAACTTAAAGGTAGGGGGACTTCAACTCCCAGAATTTCCCAGCCAGTGTTAAAGTTGCTAATAATGAAAAGCACTGCTCTAGACATTATGACATTTTTTGTCAGAAGATAAAAAATGTCATATATTAAGAGACCATTAGCCCATTTTGTTCAGAGCTACCTACATCAATTGGTCACGTTTCCCCCACCCAAATACTCATCTGGCTTAATTCGGCTTGACTTCCCAATCTAACCAAGGTTGGCCAAGTCCTACATCCTCTGAAAAGTGTAGACCGCAGACCTGCTGGTCATAGCAGTTGCCTTATAAACTATTAGTTTCTCCATTAAAAAAGGTATCTTCTGAAATTGCTCTGTAGTGGATTCAAAATACCATTGGCTGGAGATAATGGGTGTTGTAATCCCACACATCTGGATCATGGAAAACTGGATCATGGTAACTTTGTAACTTAGTAATGCATTTTATAAATTTAGTTAATATAAGAGGGTTTTTAAAATGTTATTATTTAATGACCTTTCTGCATTTCTTTCTATCAAAGTCTTTTTTCACATTTGCAAATTGAACCTGGTTATAAGATAGGATTTGTTATCTTTGTTACAATATTTTTCTTATTTTTTTTTTTACAATTTTAATATATTCCTAGAGTCAAAGCTATACATGTATATTCAAAAGTAATCCCCAGTATGTTCAATATGGCTGATGCTGTGATTTATTTCTCAGAAATAAATTCCAATAGCATGATGCAAGATTGAAACTTTGCATTGCAACCAGTGGTGAAATCTGAACCGGTTTGCTACCGGTTTGCTGGCCGCGCATGCGCAGTTTGCACCAAATGCATGCTGTGCACACATGCGCAATACACACCAAAAGGAGGGTTGGGAAGGTAAGTAGAACAGCGAGGGGGGGGAAATCAGCTGTGGAGTGCGATCTTGGGAACCTTTTTAAAAACATTTTTAAAGCATTTTATACCACGGGTTCGGGTGAATAGGTAGTAAAAAATTCTTTAAAAAAGTTTAAAAAAGGCTCAGATGATCACAACTGTGCCGCATGATTGTCCGAGCCTTTTTTTTAACTTTTTAAAAGCATTTTTTCACTACCTATTCGTCCAAACCGGTAGTAAAAAAAATACTTAAAAAGCAAAAAATAAAGAAGTTCCGACAATCAGCTGAGCGACGTGTGATCGTCGGAACTTTTTTTAAACATTTTTTTACTACCGGTTCAGTGAACCAGTAGCATTTTTACTACCGGTTTGGGCAAACTGGCCTGAACTGGTAGCATTTCACCTGATTGCAACCCCATGCATGTCTACTCAGAGGTAAACTCCTCAGAGTTCAATAGGACTTAGCTTCAGAAAAGCGAGAACATTGTGGTCTCACTTCCCTTTGAAGGCTGAACCATTCTTGAAATTATTTTGTAAGAAACTAAGTTTGGGCTGTATCGATTTTGTGTGGCATTTTTTGCTTTAGGTGAGATTTTAATCTGTCTAGCAGAGAAATGCTACTTAGTGGAAGAAAAATGGTTAGTCTTCCATTATTCTTTTGGCCTCTGAATATTGTAGGATATAATGCTTTTTGGTCGTCTTAATCTTTGGCCTAGCAGTAGTTAAGATGTCAATTTTAAAATACAACATTAGAGGTATGTAGCATCATAGTTTACAGTAATGTTAGATATTTTGAAAGCAAATAGTGTTTCAAGTGTGGATTAATGTTCTATACTTTCTAGATTAAATGTTACCTATCAAGTTGACTGTGATACTCATTTATAAAAAATATGTACCTGAATATCTTCAATTATATTCAAAATCAACTATACAAATGCATCCAAACATACACTAGCTTACTAAATTGCATTCCTTTCAGGATTGCCTCATGAACTTGGATCCAATTGTTGTATGCTCTTATTTCTTATAGTTTTTTTTTTCAGCAAGCCTTACAATAATATAGGAATATGAATATCAAGTGAAATGAAACCTTAAATTATAAAATGTTATCAGTACTGTGTTCCTACATGACTACAAATGCTCAGAAAGAATACCTGTTTCTTTTCTTTCAGACATGTAATGGTTATTTAAAATAAAACAGGGTGTGGGAAGGCACAACTGAGGCGATTAATAGCAATTACTTTTAAAGAGGTGTAAATAACTTGCTATCCAGACATTACAAATATCTAGGTGCTCTCTATGTGCTGATGACAACAAAATTGAAAAGAAAGACGGTAATAATTCTGACTGGTTTTCTCTGCAGAAGATATTGATTATTTGTGTGTGGTGAGAGATTTGGAAAATTCAATTAAAGGAGTTGTGCAAAGGTTTCATAAATTTTCCTTGTACAGCGTGTACACAGACAATGTTGCGTATTAAATCAATGCAGCACTTCACAATATATTTTCTTTGAAACATAAAAATAAATAACATTTAAACAGTTCTGCTTACTACAGAAACAAGTTTTATTTTCTGCGAAGCATTTAGTCATGTGCTATCACTGACTCATACACATTTGCCAGCTGTAACAAATTTTATAGACATTTTCTCCAGAGACATAGTTCATGTACTATGAATTTTTAAATGAGCAAATGGTGAAGAGGAGATGTCAGCAATATAAAAATTGATCAGTTAAAAGATAAAAGCATAAGTAAAGAGATTTGTATGGTAGTCTTAATAGGTTTTATTAAATAAAAATACTATAAAAAGAACCATAATGAATAGTCTAAAGATTTTAACTGTGCTTGAGGGTTATGGAGAAAAATTATTCTGGCACATTTAAGAAAAGAGAGGTTTTATATCAGCAGTCAAGTGACCATTTTTTTCCCTGTCTCCGCTTTCCCTATCCACTTTGGAGTTTCATATGGCTTAAAATGCTCTAACTTTGCATGCACTTGCAAAAATCAAAGCAAAAATCCAGAATAAAATTTTAGAGAGCTCATGGTGGCTTTTGATTCTTATTGAGATTCTTATTGACTTTACCCAATAGTTACAAATGTCACTTGAAGTTGAATGTCCCATGTTATCTCTGGAAAATTATCTTCCTACTCTTTCTTGTGAGAGACAAAAAGGAGGGGAGGGAAAGTGCAAAAAAACAGTTTTAACAATTTCTCTGTAATTGTGACTATAATAAAAGCAGGACAAATGACTAATGCAATGGAAATGGAATGAGAATAACTTGGGCAGTGTATTGGATTTTGGATTTAGTGGGTTTTTTTTTACTCCATCCAGTTTCATAGCTGTAAGACACCAGTAACCCTTAAAAAGTAAATAAATATCCATTCTGGCCACTACTCCTCATCTGAAAAATCTTCAGTCTTCACATTTGTTTGAATGTAATAGTAGGTTGTACTCTATAATGGCCTATTAATAAGTGGGAAGAACTGCAACTTGAGTGTGTTAAAACATGTTAAGTATAAGTTGTTCTTGTTTTGCAGAGACTCTCCAACCTGCCAATAGCTTTGCATTCCTGAAATCTCTCATTGGCTAAGGTGAAGAGACATTAAGGTGAGGCTTTAAATGTACAATATAGAAAATCATGTAATGGGAACTTTTGTGGGAATTATAGACCTCTGATAGCATTACATTTTGAGTGTAATATAATTTATTAAAAACTGTTTCAAAAGTGTTCATCTGATTGAATTAGTCAATGGAAAAACAACTCAATGTGATCATAAATATTTTCTCTGCAAATTGGTGATTCTCAAATGGCAAAATATTTTGCAAAAGATATATTGTGCTGTTTCAGATATGATGTAATAAAAAAAGCATTCTTTAATCCAATTGTATATTTATAGGTTATAATTCCATCCTTGCATTATTCAGAGTGAATCCCATTTTGTGTGTGTTTTAATGTGTATATATAAATATTTGTTAGGATATTTTAACGTGTATATATAAATATTTGTTAGAATATTTGCTTTAATTTTTTTTAAATTTGGATGGTCATCAAAGTGAAGTTGATAAGGATTTCAATCATTTTTTGTGCCATATTCAAGTGTTTTACTTTTACATGGGTACTCAAAACATACTGTTTGATATTTGTTTTTAGAATGCATTTCATTCAGTCTTGATCAGAACACATTTCACTTCAGAACATATTTCAGTTTGCTTTTATAATTTTATAAAATCACATTGTGGTAGACAAGTGCTAGTTAGAACTAATTTTCATGAAGTAATCTTCATCAAGTTGAATGTTATTTATTCCCTCCTAAGTCAGGATAAGATTGTACTCATTTAAGTATATAGTATTTTCAAGACCATAGTTTTCTTATCATCAAACAAATTTTACATATAACACAGAATCAGCATTGTATCAAACTAGGCTGATTTATATTGGAATGTAAGATGGCAGCCCTGTGCTTCAGCATCACTGAAAAGTGGATGATTCTGAGTTGCATTGTGGCCGGCTCACCCTCTCATTCTATGAAATAAATATTGCTCCCTTGTTTGTTACCGTTGTAGCACCAGAGCAAGTGGACTGCAGTTTGCACTGCAGCTCTGATGCTTATAACTCCTATATTAATAAATATAACTTTATTGAAGAGTACAGCAGTAAGAAAAACAACAAATAGTACTGTCTTAGGTTGTTCAACTAGAAAGAAAAATGCACTCTGAACTGCTCAAGGGATGAAAGAAGCATATATACTTGGAGCTGAATCAGCAGAAGTTGAGCAACAAGACTTAGTGCAGAACAAAACAAAAGCAGGATTTTTTTTTTTTTGCTGCCAGTGAGAAAGCAATAGAGTTTCTTCACCCTTGGCAGTTTGTAACACAGTCCGAAAGCTCAGCAGGACAGCACAAGAGCATGCACAAAGTGCATCCTAAACACTCAATAAGCCAAGAGAGGTTTGGCGATCTTAAAAATATCCTGAAGCCCAGTTTTAGTAAGATGCCGGATACTACACAGAATGGGGATGTACACCAAAACTCAACAAACAAACCAAGACAGCATTAGTAACTGGAAAGCACAGTAATGCATGTATGAACATACAAACACACTTTTTCCATTATTTGTCTGCAAAAACAGGAATGTATGCTTATGAACAATGTAACTTGTTCATCCATGTGTACTTTTGATGCAGAAAAGATTTTTTTAAAAAAAATCTTTTTAAAAAAGTGATTTCCCAACACCCTTACAGCGGTTTTGTTCTGTTTGGCCATGTACTTTTCTTTCAACACTCTCCTCCTCTTATTCTATTCAGTGTAAACCAGTGGTAGCAGGTACAATACTAGCTACATGGGGAAAAGTTTGGGAAAAAAAACTTGCACATGAACGATAGAATAACAACCCAGAACACAGCACTTAAAATGGTCAGGATATTTGAAACTATAAAAAAGCCAGGGTTTTTTGTTTTGTTTCTTAAAAATCACTCACCACAAATGTATTTTACTGAAACTACTATTTGATGTCAGAGCATTTTACATATTCTTAACACAAATCAGAGATTTGTCTTTCTCAGGTAAGTCAATATTCTGTTATGAGTGCAATCCAGATGAGTTAATGTCTACAAGGCAACATTCCCATTGGCTTTGAGAGGTAGGCAGAAGGCAAGTGGCTGCTAGGGATCTACTAGTGAAAAAGCAGCCAGCCTTTAGTCACAGTAGACATCCATAGAGGCAATTTTGTCTCAGGAAGCACAGGTTAACTCTGCTACTAAATCATGGAGTATCACTACATAACCTGTGCCAGAGAATAGCCTTGCTCAGGATGCTGGTACATAGACACAACAGTTGCTGGGATCTAGTTATATGAGTATTGGTTGCCAACAACTTGTATCTTCTCATCTTGCCCAGGTAGTGCAAATAAGAGTGTCCAGTGTTACTATTTAAGCCAACAGATGACCTCTCTTCTTATTAATATTCAGCTTTCCCCGTACACTGAGCATGACAATAGTACTTAAGTTCACCAATACCTATATATATAAAAGCGAAAACCACTCACACATTAATCACGAAATCTCCAGAACTGTAAAGCCTACAAACTTGAAATTTGCCACCTATGTTCCTCTTGGCTTCTAGGTGCTCACTAAGAAAAGATTTTTCAAAATGACCATCAGAGCAGTAGTATTTCCTATATTATTATAACACACTCTGATGCTAATTAGTTAGACGTTCTATTCCCCCTCCCAACTTGAAAATAACTCTGGAGAAAATGGGATAGCATAGGACAGGCTTCTGTAGAGCAAGCCCCATGGAGAGAAGGAACTACAAAGCCTGAGGGAAAGAAGAGGATAGGAGAGGATCTATGGGGCCAGCCTGAGGGAGAGAAGGGGGTAGGTTAAGAGAGGCTTCTGTGGAGCCAGGCTGAGGGAGAGGAGAGGCTTTTGTGGGGCCAGCCTGAGGAAGAGAAGGGGAGAGGAGAGGATCCATGGGGCAAGCCTGAGGGAGAGAAGGGGATAGAGAGGAGAGGCTTCTGTGGGGCTAGCCTGAGGGAAAGAAGGGGAGAGGCTGATCTTAACTACTCATTAATTTTCAAACTCTAAGTGTCGATTTATCAAGCCTGAGCACATAGTTTCGTAGCGAAGCACGGACATCCAGCTAGTCCTAAATAAAGCAAGCAGGGTCTTGGTGGAGTTGAGTGGAACATTTGCTGAATGACTTATGTAACCATCCTCTTTCTTTCCATCTGGGACACTTCTGCAACCAGGAGTGCACTCCACAGAGGAAGATTGATTAACAGTTTGTTAATACGATTATGTTTCTCCTTACTGTCAGAAAAATCAAAAGGGTTCGTAAATGTTTAAGTACCACTGCCTACCTAGTAACAATAAAGGAGAATTCCAGTAAATTATGAGTTATTGTCGGGCTGACAGTTTACTGTGGCCCTCCAACAGCAGCAGCTGCAGTAGTAGTAGTAGGAATGCATGTTCTCACTGTATCTCATAATCCTTGAGTTTTTATTAGCAGAGTGCATAATTAGAAAATAGAAAAATAATCTCCATTTATTGTAAAAAGGGGAACTTGCTGAAGAGACATAAACTCATTTGTATTATTATAGTAATCCATAATACATGTTTCAGAATCCAAACTTTCCAACACTTAAGTGCCATTATTGGTAGCTATAGTTCTTGGTAGCTATAAGTTGCTTGTTATCAAAGCAATTAAGAGCATTTATTTGTGCCACATAGACCAAATAATCAGCATGAAATAACAGTATTGTGTTAAACATCATTCTCTTTATTTTCTTGAAATATTAAGACATTTGGCTGTGCTCCCATTTTAAATAATAAACTAAAGTAGTAGTGAGTATTTGTATTGTAACAAATGCACATTTCCTTGCACATCAAGGAAAATGGGATATTTTATTTCCCAATGGTTTGTGTGTGCTAGTATGTTTCATAATTGTAATTAGCAATGGTAAACAGTGTTAACATTGGTGCTATATCCTGTTATTTTAATCATTTGTATGTATGTGTGTTTTAAAAAACCCACAGGTTTTAAGAATATACCAAGCTTGGCTGCAAGATTCTCCAACTGCCTGATCCTACTTAAAAGGTTAAAAAAAAACCTTCCTGTAAATCTATCTCTCCAGCAAATACCAGCTAAGGATTGCTCAGTGTACCAGGCAGGTGCACATCTAGATACAGTTTCTTGCATCTAATTTAAACTTTACAATCTGTACAACCAGTTAATCTCAATGTAAATAATACACTTGCCATAGCTTTTTATGCAAATATGTAATGGCATAAATTGTACTCCTTCTATAGTTAAAAAAACCCTAAGAAAACTTGCTCAATGCTGGTAAAAATTCTTTAATGAGCTTTTCATTACATTTTGAAAGAAGGCCTACTTTTAGAGATGGATGCTATTTCCCAGGCCTTCAAACAAACTGCAAATTTCACAGTAATTATATGCTCCATGCTGCCTCTGATGGCCTGCCAATTCTACCACAAACAATGAAGATGCCTTGCCAATTTACAGCATATTGTTTATCTTATCAGCACACACAAATTCAAACAAATATGCCATTTATCTTTGTATATAACCCTTCATTTGTTAATAAAGACTTATGAGATCTAAGCATTTTATATGCAATTATTGTTTTAGCGATGTTGGTTTCCCAGTGAAGTTCAGTTTTTTTATTGTTAATGAAACCATCCAACACCAGTATGTTTTGTGTTATTGGGAACTTAAACAACTAAATACAGTACATTAAAGCTCAATCCTTAAAAGGTTAAGTATTTTTGTGAAATAGTATTTGCAAGCATAAAAATTAAGCTAGTTCTAATATAAGATAATCCTTGCTTAATGTCCACTTGTTCAGCGGTCATTTGAAATTACGGCACTGAACAAGGGGTACTTACTTACCCATGGATCCTTGTAGTTGTGACCATAGCAACATCCTCATGATAGCTTTTTGACCAGTCCTCAAATTTACAACCATCCCAGCATGATCACGTGATCATGATTCAGGCACTTATGTGATATGATTCAGGCACTTTGTAACTGGCTCACAATTACCGTTTGTTGCAGCATCCCAGAATCATGTGATCACCAGCTGTGACTGATACCAGCATCTAACAAAGTCATCAGGGAAGCCATCCAGTAGTTACAAATGATGGTCACATGACTGTGGGACATGACCACCTGAGATTCATCTAAATGACAGCAACACTGGGACAGCTGGAATTAATGCTGTAAGTGCAGTCATGACACCACACATCTTATGACTGAATATCAGAATAGCCGAGTTGGAAGGGAACTTGGATGTCTTCTAGTCCAACCCCTGCTCACGCAATAGATCCTATACCCATGATGGTGAACCTATGGCACATGTGCCCGAAGTGGCACACAGAGCCATTTCATTTCATTTCATTTCATTTTCATTTCATTTATTGGATTTGTATACCGCCCTACTCCCGAAGGACTCAGGGCGGTAAACAGCCACAAAATAAAATACATAAATACAAAATTTAAAAACAGAATAAAACTGAATTAAACAATTTGGCCAAGACAAATTAAAAACACCCAGTAATTTTAAAAACAAATTAAAATTTACATTTTAAAGGGGAAAGATTTAGGCCAGGCCGGCTTGATGGAATAAAAAAGTCTTGAGAGCGCGACGGAAGGTGCACAGATCCGGGATCCTCCGTATCTCCGGGGGGAGTTCATTCCAGATAATAGGTGCCCCCACAGAGAAGGCTCTCCCCCTGGGGGCCGCCAGTCAACATTGTTTGGCCAACGGCACCCGGAGGAGCCCCTCTGTATGAGAACGTACCGGCCGGTGGGAGGCTATTGGTGGTAGCAGGCGGTCTCGTAAATAACCAGGTCCTAAGCCATGGAGCGCTCTAAAGGTGATAACCAAAACCTTGAAGCGCATCCGGAAGATCACTGGGAGCCAGTGCAGCTTGCGCAGGAGAGGTGTTACATGGGAATGCCACGTCGCTCCCATAACCACCCGCGCAGCCGCACTCTGCGCCAGTTGGAGCCTCCGAGTGCTCCTCAAGGAGCTGTTGCCTGGCACATGCGGCGGCGTCTCTTCCGAGTTTCTGGTGCGTATGCGATGATCAGCTGCCCTTCGTGTGTGTGGCAGTATCGGAAACTGGAAGAGCTGGTCTTCCGTTTTCCTGTGTAATCATACATGCCAACTAGTTGATTGTTGCGTGCACATGTGCTCCAGAAACACAGAAGACTAGCGTGTGCGCCGGAAACCCTAAACAGGAAGACTAAATAAACTGGAAGTTCATTTTTGGGTGCGCACATGTGCCCTGGGCAACTCTTCCAGGTTGCAACCCAGATGAGCGCGCGTGCGTGCTCCTTTTTCAGCACTCAGTGAAAAGGTTTGCCATCACTGATCTATACCATTTCAGATAAATGGTTGTCCACTCTTCTTAAAAACCTCCAGTGATGGAGCACCCACAACTTCTGAAGGCAAGCTGTTTCACTGATTATTTTTGATCCCTATCCCAATTACTATTGGTGAGGATTACTTTATATGCATTGGGACCCATAAATGATTTGATATTTCAGTTTGCATATTAGAAGCACATTTTTAAGACAGACGATTTTGAATGGAAGTAATGAAATGTTTTGTTTGCTTTATGAAAATGTATACTTTTATAAATTACTGATAACTTAGTTTAGGAATAGCAAAGACTGGGAACTTGAAATTTACTTTCTAATTTTCTTTAACTAGCACAGTCTTTATTATTTATTATTTCTTTCTCTTACAAAAAAGAGAAAGAAAATAGATTGCTTCAGAAAACTCATTACCAAGAAATTATCATAAAACAAAAGAGCAACGTATGTAAATCAAATGTGTTGTGTACTTGTATAATTCAATAAAGGTATTTGAGAATCTAGAATGTGAATTAAGAATTCTCATAGCTTTTTTTTAAAAAAAGAATGTAACATTTATCTGTATGACTCTTAACTGTAGAAATAATTAGGAAGGAAAAAAACACATCTCAGAATATCATATTTGGAACACATGTTTCTGTCTCCCTAGAGCCATTGGGGCAAAGTCTCCAAGGATAAGGAGGTTAATGAAATCAAAAGAATACTACAACAAGCTTTAGAAAAGGCCCATCTATGCTTACTCAGGGTTAAATTGTGTAAATATGCAGCAACAGAGGGCCTGTAGAAATCTAACACTGGAAGCTAAAATTCAGGAGCATGAATGAATGCTTTACTATTGAATGGGCCTCCATAAGGGTTAAGTAGCCTATATATTCAGTAGGAAGAGCAACACTACATTGTTTTTCCATACAAGTTTGATACCAACACAATCAGTAGCTGTCTATCAATCACAGAGAGAACAGGCCTGGAGATGACTGCAGCTTTAAATTTGCATTTGTGCTTTGTACATAAACCATTATATTTATAGCCATTTTCTTGTTTTTCTTCATGTTTAGCTGTTTATGCTTTTTGAAAAGCTGCTCATGAGAAGGCACTATAGAAACGGCATTTTAAGAAATAGTATAAAGTGCTTCTGTTTGTATAGAACTATTCTGTATCATATTGGTATGGTTGGGAAAAGTCACCATTTGGTTTTAAAATGTATGAATTAGACTAATGTAGTGGTTCTAGTGTTGAGAGAGGCCCAGTTCAAGGTCACTGAATGACCTTGGTTCAGTCACACTTGGCTCAACCTCTTTCACAAGATGGTTATGGGGGGAAATGGGAGGGATGCTCTGTATGGGAATTTGTCTTCCTGTGGAAAAGCAAGACATAAATCTCATAAATTATAATAAAGTTTGATTTTAATACAGTAAAACTTTTATTTAATGATTTTCCATTTACCAATTCTTTTCATTTTGACATTTCAGTGTTATAAAGTTGTTTCCCCCCCTAAAATGTATGTATAAAAACACAGACACTGAAGGACAGGATTGATCATCAGGATTAAAAGCAGGAAAAGGGGATTATTCATAAAATGCATATCAACATGATTCCAAAGAGCATAACGTTTTACACCAAGTTATAATACAATATTACACAACATAGCTAATTCTAAATTTCTTAATTACATTTGTTTCGCTGATTTCAGTGGAATTTACTGCTCTATAGGTTTCCAAAGGATGTCAACTACTAAAACCTCATAGTTACCAGTTTTAGGCATTTCTCCTTTTTCAATAATAGCTGTGTAAGTAAACACAGCTATTATATATTTTTTATATTTCTATGAAAGGAGTATCATAACTCTTCCTGTATTGAAAGCCATCAGAAGGAGAAAGGAAACTGCATATACCGTATTTCCCTGAAAATAAGACCCTGTCTTATATTTTTTTGAACCCTGAAATAAGTGCTTGGCCTTATTGCCATGCGCTAAAAAGCCCGATTAGGTTTATCATCAGGGGATGTCTTATTTTGGGGGAAACAGGGCAGGGGTGAAATGAAAAATTTGTTACTACCGGTTTTGTGAGCGTGGCTTGGTGGGGGCGGGGAGTAATGTGACTGGGTGGCCAACTTTTTTTAAAAAAACTTTTCAAAGCATTTTTTCTGCAAATGCAAAAAAATGCTTTGAAAAGCCTCTGCCAATCAGGCAACACAGCTGGGATCATCAGAGCCTTTTCAAAGCACCTCTCCGCTGAAGAGGTTGTAGAAAAAAATGCTTTAAAAGTCTCTCTGATGATCCCAGCTGTGTTGCCTGATCGGCAGAGGCTTTTCAAAGCACTTTTTTAACCACCTCTTCTCCAGAAGAGGTTGCAGAAAAAAATGCTTTGAAAAGCCTCTGACGATCCCAGCTGAGCTGCGCGATCATCAGAGGCTTTTTTTTTTTACTTTTAAAAGCATTTTTTTGGTGGAAGAAGTTGTGGAAAAAATGCTTTTAAAAGCATGGTGGGGGGGAGGGTGCGCAGGGATTTTTGCTACCGGTTCTCCGAACCACCCGCCATCGCTACCGGATCAGGTGATCCGGTCCGAACCGAGAGCATTTCACCCCTGAAACAGGGTAATACTAAGCTTTTTCTATGCTAATGAGCACTTGCTCTTAACCTCCGATTACTGCATGGGAAAAGATAGCATAGGGCCGTGATGGTGAACCTATGGCACATGTGCCAGAGATGGCACACAGCGCCCTCTCGGATGGCACGCAAGCCATCACCCTAGTTCAGCTCTGCTGCGTATGCGCGCATGCCTCCCACCAGCCAGCTGGTCTTAAGGTGTCTGCTGTGCATGCATGGGGACAGGGCTCGTGTGGGAGCTGCTCGTGCATGTGCGGGGGAAGGGAGGTGTGCGGGGGAGGGGCGTGCACACATGTGCAGGGGCGTAGCAGATGCAGGAAGTGCGCACACATTACATTTTGTGGGTTTGGGCATGCACACTTTGGGCAATTGGTCCGGAAAAGGCTAGCTATCACTGGCATAGGGTAATAAAAACATGAAACCAGTACAGGTAGCCCTTGACTTATGATTGGTCACTTTGCAGCTGTTCAAACTTATGACAGATCCCCCAAATTACATCTAATTTGTGTGCATCAGAAGGATATCAAATTCAATGGTACTATTTAATTGTTATGCTTCAGTAAGGTTAAAATGGAACATCATTTTTCCATACATGTATTTCTAATAGGTAGCTGAATCTAGAGAAAAATCTATGGAAAGTAGACCTATTGTGTCTGTATTTTAAAAAACTTTATCCAATATAAAAGTTTAAATTTAAATCTGATATTTGGAATAATATTTGAAATGCCAGGGCAGCCTGAGAATGGTTATGACACATCAGTAAAAATCAGTATTACATGAAAAGACTTGCCCATATACACAACAATCTCTCTTTCCTACCACTTCTGAATGAAACTAATCCTTTAGGAAGGAAAAGAACCAATGCAAAAATGCATTTACCATTACTGTAACTCAACCCAGCCCCAAATCAGTTATCTGATCACTTTTATTTACCATTAATGCTCGGGATTCAGACTACATATGGTAGATGTCAAAGAGAACCATGTCCATTTCTTCAGAATTTAGAAGTTTACATTCATCCCAGAATCATCAGCGAAAGCCTAGATCAAGCTAACAAACAAGCTTGCTAATAAGCTAGTAAGCAAGCAAGCAAGCATACATACATACATCACTCTATACCATACTCACTCTATACCTTGAGGAAAAGGGAAAGAGAAATAGAAAATAATATCCAAAGTCAACTGAACATAGAGTAAAAAAGATTTACTGTATTTAGTTGCATCTCTATTGATGATATTCATATATAACAGAAAAGCAAAACTTTTAAATCTTCCATTTGTCAGAATTGAAGTCTGACTAATCAAACAAACAATATTTTTTGTTAGGACCTTTATTATAAAACTGCCTTCAATTGTCACATTATGAAAAAGCAAGTCTCTTACAAGACAAAATGCAAAACAACCTGATTTTGCAACATGATTTGAGCTTTTCTGAGTGATCTGTTAATTAAGCATTTTAGTTTTAGTGCTGCACTGAAGTTCTCTTTCTCTCAGTCTACTGAAGGATGAAGGCCTCTTAGTTCAGCACATTGGTAGATTGTTTTTCAACTTTCCAGTCAGAAGAGAAAGCTTGGCTGACCCAAAATTAAACAACCAGTTTCCATGCCTATGAAAAGCCTAGAACCCAGGTCTCCCTATTCCTAAATCAATTATCTGAACCCTAATTACTACAATGACTCATATGTTTATGTGGGAAAATCTCCCAATACTATAAGGTTACATGTTGATATACATGGAAAGTATTAACCACTGCTATACATTGTAATTCCTGTTGAGGCCTTCAGATATTATTGAGGTTAATACTGAAATAAGACTGTCAGGAAAGGATGAACGATGACACTGAATCACTTGACACTTGACCTTGATGATTTTAAGCTTATAATAGAGAGGATACTGAAATTTAGTATAAGGCAATTTATTATGTGTAATCAAATACACTGTAAGAGATAGCACTTAGTAGCAATAGACATGAGTAATTGCTGTAACATACAATCAGTAACGTCAACATGTTTTATTTTGGGAAGTACATTAAACCAATTCAATCATAACATTATTAAATTATTGGGGTATTATATCTGTTTAAAATAAACTTGCAGATTGTTGAGATGCTTCTTATTTTCTGGATTCATTTTGAACTTACTGTCAAGTGTCAAGGGTTCTTTTTTTACTGCACAGAAAAGACCAGTAAGCACAAGTCTCTTGTGAACAGCACATATTAACATGTAAATATTTTCATCTGGCTTTTCTTAGAAAATACATGAAATAACAAAAAGACTTGCATTCCATTATAGAACGCTTTAAGGCAAAGGTCTATGGAAACATAAATGGTATGTCCCAAGTAAGACCTATTAATTTTCCAATTTGGCACTTGAAATTAATTAATTTTTTTCTGGTTTCGATCATCTTTTGATTCCCACATTGCAATGATGTTAAAATACAGTAAGAAAAAGAGAAAGTGTAAGCAGGATACAACAGAGACAGCTACTGGAAATAAATCTGGTAGATGCTTTGGAGGTTCCATCATGGCACTCATTAAAGTCAGGATGCTCATCAGAGTTACTGAGATGAAAAACTAAATGTTGGGGTAGGAGAAGAGAAAAGGCATGATGATTACTACAGGCAAATAAGTGGTTTCATTGGGTGTTGTTTTCCTCACCCTTACATAGGAAATTGGGTGGCATATAAATTTAATAAATAAATAAATAAACATTTCAATGAATTCAATGCCTCCACAGCATAATATAATATTTACCAGTTGCCAGGGTTGATACTAATAAAATACCATTAAATATACACATTTTTCAAGTAGAAAAAAAATCCTAGTATTGCTAATGTATATAAAGTGCTCACTGCATTTCTAACATGGTAACACACAGTGATGAAGGAGTTCATTTTATTAGTCAACTTGAAGGATTATGATTATAAGATGCTAGATGCTGCTCATAAGTAATGCTGAAAAGTGTTCTAGCAATTGTTTGATAACAGCATTACTGAGTAATGTAATTCAATAGTTTAACTGAGGAAGTTTGGCAACTTAATATAGTGGTTTGTGCTTTGGTAAAAAAAACATGCAAAGCATGAATATGCTCTTAGTAAAATTAGTGCACATAATATATTTTTGTAAGTTACTTACTAAACTCTTAAACCAAGTCAAGTATTTCCTTAGGTAACTGGAAAGTTTTTTTAACTGCAGATCTTCTTCAGATGTTTTTTCAAATATTGAAAAAGAAGTTGTACACACCAGGAGGAAAGCCAACATTGTGACAGTGTAAGACAAAAGAAGGCCATCCTTTAATAGAAGAGGAAGCATGCTGTAAAGGGAAACATGAATTACTGTGAATTCTAGCAAGGTTATACAAACCAAAAAAATTACAATGTAAAATAAATCTTAAAATGTCTTCTCAAAGTACGAAGAATTGTTTAGAAATAACATTCGAACTCACCTGAAAGTTGAAACTAGAAGAAACCATGTAGATATAAAAGGAATTTCATGTATAATTAAGCAGACTGGTCTAAGGAGAAAACAGAAATATAAGCTCAAAAGCATTGTTTAAGAACCATAGTAACTTTTCAGCTGCTGCTTCCCCGATAATCATAAAAGAATATTAGGACAAAAAAATAAATGGATTAATGTTCAAAATAAAGGATCTTTCTATAGGAGTAAGCAATATTTCATGTCCTTGATATGCTGCAATAAAAGAATCTGCCTGCATGGTCATTGCTGATCAGCTACAGCTTCAATGCATACTCAGTATTCTGGGACCTAAGAAAAGTCCATGATTTCACCTTCCAGATTCTATTAGAATGGGAGAGCAGAAATTCATGGACACACAACTCACATGTTATACAAATGTATTGGTCCTTCTGTAGGAGGTTGAATCTTATTCTAGAACTACAGTCAGCACTACAGTTTTCCTCACACATATTTTCAGTGTTTTTATATAATAATTAAAGTATTTTAATATAAAATACTACTTACACTGAAACAAGAAGAACAGATTTTTCATGCACTTGGAATGAGAAGAGGAAGAAAGACAATGAACAGCAAACCTTTGAAAAAGAAAATTACGAATGTTAAATGCTAGACAAGATCTGCTTTTACTATTATTGACAGGTCTATGTAGAATATTTTGTGCTATTAGTCATGGCCAATCAGTTCCACACTTTAATTACCAAAAGCATTTATTTATATCATAAAATATGGCTTTTTGGCCAAGGCACACAATATGATAAAAAGCTTTAAATTAGTAGCATGTCTACCTGGATAGGTTTATTAGCTGATTAGTTGTTGATGAGAGCACGAACCATCAACCAGATAAGTGACTCACCAGGGCATCTAAACAAATCAACATAACTGACAAATCATTGATGTAAAACTTAAGCATCTAGACAAATTGAGAAGGATTTAAAATAGGCTTCTGGTATGGTAGAGTTCTACTTTCCCTCTCTGATCTGAAATACTAAATTTGGCTGAAAAGTTTTATGATAAGTTTTTATTACACCTTTAAGTTTTTCAGTGTTCTGACAAATATTGCAGGTAAGCAGTCCAATATCAAAGACCACTAACAGTGCAAGAGTCCATCATTTAGGATCTATGACAATTCGCCATGGGCAACTTGCCACGGCCAACTCACCATGGCTAACTCGCCACAGCCAACTCGCTGCAGGACAATTTGCCATGGCCATCTCACTACAGGACAACTCACTGCTGGACAAGAGTTACACTAATACCAAAAAAATGGTGGAACAAAATCATTGAAGAAAGGATGCAAAAGGAGGGACAGAATGAAATGTGAATAGTAAAAATTAAAATATTTTTTATTTATTTTAAATAATTAAATAGAATTGTTAAATTGTCCCGCAGTGAGTTGGCCGTGGCGAGTTGTCCTGCAGTGAGTTGTCCATGAAGAGTTGGCTGCAACGAGTTGGTTGTGGCAAGTTGGCTGTGGCAAGTTGTCCCATTCCCATCATTAAACCATGTTTGTTTGTTTGTTTGTTTGCTTATTTATTTATTTATTTATTTATTTAATTAATTAATTAATTAATTAATTAATTTTTATACCGCCCTTCTCCTGAAGGACTCAGGGCGGTGAACAGTCAAAATAAACATATATATAAAAATGTGAAATAGAAGCAATTTAAAATAATTAAGCCAATTTGGCTCATCAGTTAAGATCTTCTAGCATAAAATTTTGACAATTAAAAAAATTTATGCCAGCCCGGCTTGGTGAAACAGAAAGGTCTTAAGTGCACGACGGAGTTTACTGTTTACTCTTCATTAGCCATGTTTACTTTCAACGAGATATTCTGAATGAGATTAACATGGATTATTTTATTGCCAAATAACTCCATGGATGTTATAAACAGACTATTATAATAATGTCTATGGAGTAAAATATCTCCTAACTTTTTGTGCATGTAGTTGAGGACAGATTAGAGACCATAGGAAAATAGGAATAGGAAAATAGCTAGCCCAACAGAAGAGAACATATGTGGTTCACAGGGTTGAACTGAAGAGTTCTTGATGCTCTCTGATCTTGGTTTGATTCAGGATATTTCATTAGCCAATTAGGTAATGTCATCAGTGCCATAATTATGTGCCATAATCATGATGTTACCTAGGTGGGTAATGAAATGTTTGCAAGTAAACAACCAAGCTCAGAGAGCATCAAGGACTCCACAAATCAAACTCTCATAAGCTGCATTCTAGGATACTAAAAGAACTTGAGAGATATTTAAAAATGGACAAGTTATAACAAGATGGTAGACAAACATTATAAAAGATAGATTTGGGGTATTTTCCCAACTCAGGAATTTTTTAAACAAAATTATTTATAAGATCCCTTCTACTTTAGGATGATTCCCAATACTACAGTGTAATTTGTATCTTTGCCAAATAAATATTTCATTCCAAAATTGTTTTTATCAATTTTACCATGTTGCTTTCTTTCAGTAAAAGAAAATTAAAGGAATTCTTTGCAAAAGAAAAAAAAAAAAGGAACAGAACATGGAGTTTTAAGTTGCCACTGGCAATTTCTTTCCTTCGGAAAGAAATGTTTTATTTATATTATTTTGCTTATTAGATTTCTACCTCACCTTTATTACTTTTCAAGTAACACAAGGCAGCGAGCATATATATCAAACATAGATAATACTCCTTATTCTCCTATTTTCTCCACCACACCCCCTGTGAGTTGGGTTGGGCCGAGAGAGTGACTGACCTAAGATAACCCAACTGGCTTTCATTTCTAAGGCAGGACTAGAACTCATGGTTTCTTGGTTTCTAGGCCAACACCTTAACCCACACACACACATACAGAAGAATAAATAAATTAGAGAAAGCATGCAGAACGAAATTTCTTAAATTCTTTCCAACTCCCTAGTCTCCATGCTAGATCACATGATCAAATGAAGCAGGAAAGTGGGAGTTAAGGATGGAGAAGTCAGCAGCATTTAGCCCAACTGATTGTTTCATAGGGAATCACTGATTGGAATTGTTCTTTTCCCCTTTCTACATCCCTATCAACTATAACAGATAAAGGAAAGAGACTTACATATTACAAAACTATGAATTTTTATGTTTAAATATGTGTTATTATATACTTACCAAGCCATATTTAAATCCTCTGAGTGAAGGTTGCAGAGTCAGTTTTATGCAACTGGGAAGTACAGTCAGGAATGTTAAAGCAAAACTAAAAATAAAGTAATAATATCATATTAAACCACTGATTTCAATAACCAGATTAATTCTGAATCAAGAATCAGATAAGAACTGTTTAGGAACACTTTGGTATTGCTCAGTTTTTATAGTTACTGAAGAGAAATAAGATTCCTTTCATAATGATGATGATGTTATTGATTCAGCTAAGTCCGACTCAATCACAAATAAATAAACCAGCAAGCAGAGAACAGCTCCACACAATGTTGAAATAATCTTTTTTATTAAAGCCGTTTAACTATATAATTCTATATAGTTTTATATAACATAAATAATTCTAAATTATTTATGTTCTTTGAAATGCATCTTTTGCTAAAACCATAAAGGAAACTGCTTGGGGAGTTTGATATTTACGTACCTTAATTTAAGTTGTGTTTCTCTTGTCAGGATTGTCTTTATTTTGAAAAGAATGCTTACAGTGCACCAAATATTGGCTACTTTATCCTGAAAATATATTTAATGTATTGCATTATTTTGAAGATAAAGCATAATTTTATATACATGGAATGGCAGAAATAATCTACATGAAATTAAACGTATCTGTGTAGCCTTCTCATAAAATCATAGATTTTTGAGACCACAGACCGTCAATGCTACACAACTACTTATAACTATGTATTATCCATATTTTAAAAAGCAATATGAAACATTTTTTCAAATGTGAATCCACACTACATTCTGCCACATTCTCTTACTAGTACATATTTAGCACCGCCTGCTAGTTGCCAGCAATGACAGAGTTAACCCCTAATAAATCACGAAGTCTAAAGACATTAGCAGTTGTGCTAGGATCACTTTCCAAATTAAATTTGTAACCACACAGCTAGCATACTCATGAAACTCATCCCTAAACAGCTGCTTGAATCACAGCTGTGTAGACATAACAGCAAGAAAGCTACTACAAACAACTGAACAATCTCCTTGTTCTCTTACAAGTATACAGAACACACACTGCAAATTTGCTGAAGGTGACAAGTGCTTGGCAGCAGCACCAACATATAAGGTGCCAGCTTAGTAGCCAGTGAAGTTTTACAATTATCAGAACCGAAGACATGTCTGTAAATGGGAATCAATTCAAAGAACCTGTCATAGGCACCCCAGGATAAACTTACTGTTCATTGCTTAGTAGACAGTTTCTTAGTTTACCCAGATTAATATCCCAATCAGCCACTCCTGTGCCAGTTCTAAAAATTTTAACACTGAATAAACTGTGTGAAGTTTTTAAATCATACAGACCCATTTCATTAAAATCTACAATATATTTCTTTTGTTTTTAAAGCATAAAGTGAGATTAACAGTCAGAAAAACAACCTGCTTGACAGTCCTTTGGCTTATGAATTTCTATTCTTCATGTCACATTTCTATTTCTATTTCTATTTCTATTTCATCATGTAACATTTCAGTCAGTATATGACTGGGGAATAAGATCCTAAGTGTTTCTTACGATGTGCCATCGCCACTGCTGTACTTAATGATTTTCAGATGTGAGTCCGCTGCAAAGTGTATCACTATTTCTCTGTCTGGTGCAAACAAATTAATAAAAGTAATACCAGTAATAAAACCATCCAGTTTATCGTAAACATCTTAAGGCTTTACCTCAGCCAAGCAAATTGTAAATTTTCCACCAGGACTAATTTAAACCATGCAAATTTGAGCATCAACCCAATCTCTATTTTGGAAGATTTATTTTTTTTAAAAAAAGAAACATTGAATTCATTTTTTTCATATTGAATTATTTTTTAAAACCTCTAGATTGTGCAAGGACATTGTTTATTATTGTGGAATATATTTGAAAAATGTATGCCTGAACTATAGATCTGACGATGGGATTAATTCTATTTGTATAATATCCTAGAAGATGCCAGCTGAGCTAGGGGTTAAATGCTGGATTAAATAACTGGCAAGAAATGACAGTCAGAGAAGTCAGATCATATTACTAGCCTTCTGGTGTATCTTCCACATGAAATCCCTAAGGGTCAAAGTGAAGGTTTCTCAAGGGAGCTAAAAATATAAAACATTTACAAGAAGCTTGGGAGGGGGAACATGAGGCATACCTCAAACAAACCTCGATCTACTGGAAAGAGCCTTCTGAGCACTTGCAAAATTTGTCCAATGTCTGTACAAAATGGGAGCCAGCAGATCACAAAAGAAAGAGTGACAATAAAAGACAGTTTCATCAACAACCATAACCTGTAAAAAAAAGAGGAAAAAAAAACCAAGCCTCAAAGGAAGAGAATTTTTATGTACAGTACTTTCAAACTTAAAGTTTACTTTTCCAAATAGGAAACCTGTTAGAAAAGTTAAGAAAACTGTTAAATATGCTCTCCCTGCCTCCCCCAAGAACAAGAAAAACATTCTAAACTCTTATCTTCTAAATATGGGTGTACATTTGTGACCTGTGCTTAACTAATGACAGGTGTTGAAGAGAAAAGATAGTTGTGTGTATTTTGATACACTATAGACACTCTTAAAACTATTTAGTATGTTATTTAATGACTTAGGAGAAACATGCTTCTCTGGGGGAAGGGGGATGATAATGACATGAATCCCTACTGCAAAAGCTAATCAAGAAATGAATGACATGCACAAATTCCCAAGGCAAAACAGCCTAAGTGCATTCCAGGACCATTTTCTGGATGTCAGCTTGTAAAGATACTCACCCTTTGCCCATCAGGCCTTTCTTGAAGCACTTTCCCAGCAGGTAGCAGAAGAAGGGCAAAGCGTGGTAGAGCTCCATTTGTTTGTAGTTTATAGCAAAAGAAAATGCTACTGAGCCCAAAAGGTCAAAGTCATAAGAGAGAAACAGCACTCCCCACAAAGCAAGACCAAGACTCACGGAATTATATATGTTTGTTCTGTTAAGGACAATAATCTGTAAAGAGCTTGCTAATGAAGAATAAGCAACTATAATAGGATTCTGTTGGTTGTCCGCTGCCACCAAAACCTACCTAATGACGCAGCGTCATTCCGAGATAGCATGAAAAGAATCTTTATGTCTTAAAATAATAAAATGGGGCAGAAAAATGTAGCTTTCACTCTACCTGTGCCACACGTTGCTTTGACTACCCTCACCCCTCCCCTTTTGTTACCCACACAACAACACACCTATTCCACAATATCCATGCATTGCAAAAAACTGTCT
The DNA here is from genome assembly GCF_029215685.1 of Pituophis catenifer annectens. Lineage (NCBI taxonomy): Eukaryota > Metazoa > Chordata > Lepidosauria > Squamata > Colubridae > Pituophis > Pituophis catenifer. The sequence goes on from NW_027256883.1 coordinate 147,707,319, forward strand.
TCACAGAACAAAAAAAAAAGATACTGAAAATGTCCATAGTCAATCAGAATGAGACCGGGATAAAGCAATGTGCAGAGAGCACTAGAAATCTGAGAACAACAACAAAATAAATAATACAGGTAAAATGTGAATATTTATTTTCTTTAGAAAGATTATATTGGAACTGTCAATCTATTGAACTTCTTCCATCTAAAACAATGTAAACAAAGTACTGTTAAATCTACTGCAATGGATACTATTTTGTTTTTTATTGTTTTTCAAAAGTATAACTCAATTACTTCATATGTTTAAAGTTTGTTTATTAAATTTATATTCTAACCTTTGTTCACGAATTCAAGGCACTCCTGCCTTCCATTTCCCCCCACAACTATTCTGAAATGCAGGTTAGAACAAGAGAGTGTGATGATTCCAAAGTCAGCCAGTGAGCTTCCATGGCTGAGGGTTTCCTTGTGACTCAGAAACATAAAATGATCATGACACACAGACATAAGATCTGAGATTTGCTTAGCCCAAGGAATTACAAGTTATCTGATAGAAACACCCACTAGACAAGAATGACATGTCTCTCTGATGATTTTACGTATGAAATTATTCACAGCTGCTCTGAATTGTCCACTACGTGGACACGGATCTCATGAGATGACAAAGATAGTGTCTTGTAGTGGCACCTGGGAGATTTTTGAGCCAGTGATTAACAAAGAAGCAGATAAGGTTCTCTGTAGCCTTATCACTGCCATTTTTGGATTTGACCCCTGACCCTGTTAGCTAGTTAAACAGGATATCTTTGAGATTACCTATCCCATATAAAACTTGTAGTGCCAGGAATATTATATCCTCCCCGTTAGGTTGGGCTGAAAGAGAGTCACTGGCTCAAAGTCATCTAACGTGCTTTAATCACTAAGATGGGAATAGAACTCACCATCTCCCACTTTCTAGCCTGGTACTTTAACCACTAGACCTGTGATCGTGAACCTATGGCATGCGTGCCACAGGTGGCACATGGAGCCATATCTGTGGGCACACAAGCGTTGCCCGAGCTCAGCTGCAATGCCGGTCAGCTGATTTTCAGGCCTTCCGGGCCCACCGGAGGGGCCTCCAGAGGGCCTCCAAGGGGGTGGGGAAGGCCGTTTTCACTCTCCCCAGGCTTCAAGAAAGCCTCTGGAGCCTGGGGAGGGTGAAAAACAGGCCTACCAGGCCCTCCTGTAACCTTTTTGCCATTGTGTGCCAAAAGCGGGGGAAGTGTGGGGGCGGTCATGTGTGCATGCATGGGGGGGGCAGGGCGCGGGGGCATTGAATTATGGGTGTAGGCACACACACGCATGACCCCCTGCGCGCCCCCATTTTTGGCACGCAACGGCAAAAAGGTTAGCCATCACTGCACTAGACCAAACTTGCTCTGTGTTAACCATATTTTATAATTAAGCTAAATGTTTTAATTGTAAACCTTGTTTATTTTACATAAATAGATCAACATGTATTTGTTTCTTGTGAAATACTGTAATGAATACTGTTAATGTTTTTAATCATAATTGGACTAATATTGTTTATCTGATTATTCACACATTCCTCACTTTTTTTACATATAAACAACATTATTTTTGTTGCAAAGAAAAATATACTAACCTTCTTTTTTACTGATGTCTCTTTTAAATAACAGCAGTATAAGATTACTGCAGGAATATAAACTAGCATATCAGCAACAAGAACTGCAAGACAGAAAAATTATATACAACAGTCAAACCAATATTTCTCATAACTCTTAATTCTGCTTTTTCTTGTTATCATTATGAATCATTTATGGAATTTCCCTTCATACTTTTTCCCTGCATGTTATGATTCAGGAATGCAACCTGATCAAATGGGCACCATCCACAGCTAGAAGGTTGCCACTTTGCCTCTTTTTTACTGAAAAAAAAAAAAACTCTAATAAACATTCCATTGAAATGATCTAATCAAGGTTAAACCACCATGGCCAAAATGAGGAAGGCTTATCCACATCCACATTTTCTGTCCATATTTCATACACACTTAGATGACTATAATATGTGCAAACATGGCTGTTTCTGTATGTGTCTGCATGTATGTGTGCTTATCTGCGTACAATCATAGAGAGGGAGTTCCTAGTTACAGGCACTACTAATACTTAAAATGCTAGGAAAAACAAATAAAAACACCATCATGTGTCTGGTGGGCCTCTGGAACATGGAGACCACTAGAGTGCTTGATGGGATTGTTTCTGTAAGGGTTCCTCCCCAATTAATGATCCTGGGTGGCTGCTTGGTTTAATGAAGAATTAAGGAAAATTAAATGACTAAAAGGACATCTACAAGCAGCGGTCACAGTAAAACCAGAAATGCATCAGACCAGGTACTGATAAAGGTTCATTTTTAAGTTGCACATCAGCAGCAAGAGAAACATAGCATGATTTCTCTGAATTTAACTGCATTCACAGATGTTTCTCCCAGCAGTCTCAATCAAAGCCATCAGAGGATTTTAGGGAAATATGGGTAGGTTAAGATACCTACAGGCTCTGTGCATGGTTTTGTGGTTTTGTGGGCAGATAACATGGCTCATATGGGCTAGATACCAGTTGGACAGAACCCAATACAGTGAGCAAATCTGGATCCTGTACTGTTATCTGAGATTCTTTTGAGAATACATTCAATGAAGTGAGCATGTCTTATTGGTATCTCAAAGAGGGGAACGTGTTGTTCTTGGTCCTTTAGAATCTTTTATTGGTGTTTGATACCATCCATCGTTGTATTCTGTTGGGCTGCCTGCAAGAGTTGGAAGTTGGAGGCTATCAAAGTATCTAGAGACTATCAAAATCTGGACTCTATTTTATTGCCAGAAGCATCTATTTCGAAGGAAGTGTTTAGAATTCATTTATTGTTCTGTATTTATTCTGTTGGAATCTATCCAGAATTCTCTGATTGGGGTAGGCTATAAAAATAGGAAATATAATAACAAAAATTCATAGCAAAAGATACCAAAACAAAACATCAGCAGAAGCTGATATTAACCCAATGAAACCCTTGACTAGTTTCTAACTTTAAAAAAAAAGAGAGAGAGAGAGAGAGAAGTACAAGTGGTATGTGGGACAGAGGTTCATTTTCATAATGATTTTCATAATTTATTTGATTGTTTGATTATTGCCAATAATCAGCCACTTGAATATGTACATTTCATTTGTTATACAATAATTATAAAATTATTGTAAACATAAAATTACTTAGTTTTTAAAAAAAATTATTTTATAATGCCAAACTATGACTTGAGTGATTTTTCAAAACATTAGGTTTGTTCAGTATATACACTATCTAGAGGGATAATTTTCTAAAATGGATAAAAATAATGGCTAACATTTAACATTATTGAATTCTGTAACCTTGATAACACTCATTTAATGGCTATTGTTTAAAAAATGTCTATCCATTTGTTTCGTTGATACATCAATGATTTATCAGGCGTGTTGACTTGAGCATTATTAAAGACTATTTCAAGGGTAATTTGGTTCTAGTGATTTTTAAAATGTAGTCAATTGCTAAAGACCAGATGGAAAGGTTTGTGGCCAGCATAAGAGGTGAGGCGGAGGAATGTCTAATTCTGCCCAAGTTAATCAGCAATAAGGAGAAACTAACATAAGATTATTATTTTTTTGCACAACTCTATTCACTCCTGAAGGATGAATAACACAAACTAATTAATTGTTTATGATGCTTAATAAAAAAGTCATATGACATCGCTGGGTTTGTTTTTCTTTCATTATTAACCACCATATTAATATCAATTAATGTGTCTATGAAAACAATAATCATTTTGATTTAATTGTAAAAGTAATCACTACTAAATGCTATGATTCTGTATAGAATACTAGCAGTTTTTAAATGGCTGGGAAAAGCTATTACATATTGTTATACAGTAAGAAGCATTTAATCTTGTATGTGCATATTAGCATCCATTTCAGTAGCACCCTAAAAATGTAGGCTGGCTGGGCCCAAATTAATCAAATTATGAACACTTCCAGCTACTGCAAGAAGAGCACTGGACAAGCAATACAACTGTCTGTTTGTTTTTTCTTTGTTGTTACAATCCTCTATGTCACCAAATCACTGACAATATCTTTTCAGGAAGTATGGAGGGTAACATCTAGTCCAGGGATATCCAACCTTAGCAACTTTAAGACCTGTGGCTTCAACTCCAATCTGGCTAGCTGGGGAATTCTGGGAGGTCTGCCAAGGTTGAACACTCCTGGTCTAGTCTATCAATGTTTAGTCTAGTATTTCCATAAAAACTGAAAACACTTGAAGGAAGAAGAAGCACTTATTTTATATATACTGTATTTATTTATTTATTTATTTATTTATTTATTTATTTATTTATTTATTTATTTATTTAATTTGTATACCGCCGTTCTCCCAGAAGGGACTCAGGGCGGTGAACAGCCAAAATTAAAAAACATACAAATGCAAAAGTTAAGATAATTAAAAGAATTAAATCATTGGCTACCCAATTTAAAACCCCAAATCCATAAAATTTAAAATCCCAATTAAAAACCATTTAGGCTAGGCCGGCTTGATGAAATAAAAACGTCTTCAGGGCTTTACGGAAGGTCCGGAGGTCCGGGATCAGTCGTATTCCATATATGGAATTAGAATTAGTCAAACCGCCTATTTTATTTAGTGTTGTAATTATCTTATACACATCTATAGATAATTATTGACATGAACTTCAGTGTTATCAAAAATTTAGTTTTATATAATATGGAGTAGAGGACAAGCTGTCACTCTACTGCCATTATTTATTGATCTTTTTGTACTCAAATATTTCTAGCATATTAGACAAAGCAGATTTGATTATATCATGTAAAATAAAACAATGTAACTGCTACTATATATAAACATGTGTGTGTATCTCAAAAATATTTAAAAATATTTACTGCTAACCACATATTAAAATGATTTAAATAACTGAAAACAATTTAATACCAGATTTGATATTATTCAACATTTAAATGACATTTAAATATTGAATAATGAGCAATTAAAATTACCTGTTCATTAGTCAAAACTGAATAAAGTCAAGCATTTAGTTACTACAAGAAGTTCAAAAATATGAAGAATATTGAAAAGTCCAATCTCTTTTGCTCACTCGGCATAATTGGCTTTAAAACTGAATCTGGGCATATTCCTCTAGGAAGAGGAATATTCATCTTGTGTAATAAAAAAATGTTAGCATTATATTTGGCAAGTTATTCAGAATCCTGTAATGTACTACTTACCTTGAACAATCCCTTTCATTAAAGTATTTTGTTAGTATAAAGCTGTATTAATATGAGCAGAGTGATATTAAAGATTGTAATTATTTTATCAAACTTTGCAAACTCCTCTTATATGGAGCATCTCCAAATACACAATACAGGATCAGATAAAATGCCTTGTATAGTTACATTGGGGAAAAAAAATCCTACCTGATGCACGCATAAATAACTTGTGTGACTGACTCTCATACCCACGAGATGTGTATAGAGTAATCCAATTGGGATTTATTAACTTTGCCCTAAAACAGTTACAAATAAGAAGAAACAGAATTCTGTGCATATTTATAAGATATGACAATTTAAATTTGTAATAACTGTTCATTTAATGGTACCTAAACATCAAATGTAAAAAAAAAACACCTCATAGTAGTTTTTTTAAAATGTTGTAAACATATTCCTCAGATTTTTAACAGCATAAACAAGGTAGCAGAGACCATTCTGAATAATATTATTTACTTTAAATGAATTTACAAGAATTCTTTGGTTTTAGTCCAGTTTCTGAAAACTAAAAGCAATAATAAAACACTGTTGATAATTTCAACATATCTATTCCAGTGGGTTTTTTAAGACAAAAAATAGCTATGTTGACCACAGAAAAAAGTAAAACCCATATTGTAACAATAGTATTATAAAGCCAGTTCAAGGTAATAAAATAGCATAGTGTTTTCTAGATCTATCCCAAGCTTTTATCAGCTAGTTGTATTTATTTAATAAATGTAAAAAAAGTAGAAATTGTAGCCATTAATTTGTTTGTTACAATTTTGTAAAAAATAGAATAGACAACCTACTGTCCTTTTGATATTTTTAATTTCAATCCCTGTCACAAGGCAGTGTAGCCATCTACAATAGAACTGCAGTTTTTAACATCTAAAGAGACCGTCCATTTCTGAGACAGAATATAAGAAATAAAGTCTAAAGTCTCTTGTGTCCTTTAGCACAAGATTTCTGTCACTTTTAAATTTTAAAGTAATATCTCTTCAAAGCTACTTCTCAATTGGCCTCTGCAAACTAGAAACATAGGTACATATTGATCACTGTGAACAAATGTTGTTCTTTATCTTGCTACAGAAAAAAACAGGGAAGTCCCACTAAAAGCCTATCCTTATTACCATGATACTGATACTGATAATCATTTATCAAACTTGTGTACCACCCAACTCTCAATAACTTTGGGTAGCTTGTGATAGTGGATTGTATGATCACAGTTGTAAAGTATTTCAGCATCTTAATGAAAAATGCCTTGGCCGTATACAATAATATAAAATCAAATAGTCTTTGTAAACATAAGATACATGTATTTATATAATCAGACAAACAGAATTAGATGCTTAAGCTGAATACATAAATCCTGAGCTATATATAAGATCTATTTGCAATGTACAATCTTCTCTGTGTCTCATCTGTAACAAATCTGTACAGTTTGTTAGCAAAATATGAAATAATGTGAATGCCTTAACTAATATATTATAAAATAAACTGTACGGAGGTTGGTGACTTGTAACCCACAATTGCCTCCTGCACCCAAAGCATGGTCCCTAGAATTCTTCAAAGTAGCTGGAATGTTGCTTTTGGGGAAATTTGGAGGATTTATATTGAAGGGCTTTCCCCAATTTAAAGGAGATAGAATTTAAGGAACAAAATAGACATCAAGTTCCTGCAATTACAAATATGAAAATAATTTCTTGATGTGACCCCAATCCAGTGATCTGGGAATTCAAACATTGTATATAATGTCCATATCCAATCATTTTCCTATTCTTCATCACATTAAAAAAAAATCTTATTAGGAATGTTAATCTCCAAATATACCACAGAATTCTTATGGATATAAACAGCTTCTGAATTAGCGTACTTTTTCTTCTTCTTAAAGAATTATTTTAAACAATTGGCTATATAATAATTAACTTACACATAAGCACACAGAAGACTGTGATAAGCAGTAAGAGGTGGGTAGTCAAGGCCCCAATATTGTAAATTATTGTCACTGGTGTTAAAGTACCTGAAAGATAAAGTAAAATTCAAAATAAATATACATGTTTAACATATTTTAGGGACAATATCTCTTTTATTTTCTTATATAATTTTGAAGCTATTTTGTGACAGCTTCTGAGAAAGCAAGCTTTTTTCTCCCCCCAAATCATCTTTGGACAGTTTTCTGAGTAAGTGTCTCTTAAATAATAGTCTGCAGAATGATGATGGAAATAAAATGTGCTTTTTATATTAATTATATGTAATTGTATAAGATGCCACAGTGGCTTTAAAATCTTCAATATAGGTATAAGATTTCACGAGGTTTTCTAGTCTTCAATATAGGTTTTCCTATATTTAGGAAAAACCAGATCTAATTCTATTACTTTCACTGGAAGAAACACACAAACATCCGAGATAAAAAGGAATAACTGACTGCTTTTGTCAGTACACAAACTGCTGCCATTAGAAGAAAAAACTGCTCTATGTAAAACATATTCAGATGGCACTGTTGTCTTATAGAAGGATGAGCTTTTGAAAACTCATTGCACCTTAACCAAACATAACAAAATTGTTGACTCTACAGAATTTGAACACAATAAGTGACAAGCATCACGAACCTGCTCAAGACTTATCAATAGTAACAAATTCAACTGGTCCTCTAAATCCTCTAGAGAACAATACAAAAGTGCAAAGGCAAAGAATGTTCATTTGGTATGAGTTTTCTGTACTGTACATTTGAGTGAAAAATAATCAGAATTTAGACACTTCTTCAAGTTGAAATACTTCAGAAGATTTTATGTAATGAAAATAAAAATTACAAAAATAAGATATCAGAACCTTTAAATCTGTGTGAAACAGAGTGACTAGTATTTTATAATTGCCAGGGGCAAGTCCTCAGTTTTTCCAGTCTATCCAGTCCAATGCAGCCAGTTTCTGACATTTATTGCAATAAATGATATTTCTTGAATACCTTATAAGCAGCCTGAAGTATCTTATGAACAATTCATGATAAATCATATTTCTTAAAGCTGCATCTCTACCCTTTTATCCCACTATTTAAATTTTCTCACACCAGGTTAGTTTTAACTTCTTCATTACAGTATTAATATTCTGCATTTTACTTGTTAATATCTCATTTATTCATCCAGCATTGCCCTCTAATTCAGTCTTAAACTCCATTAGAAAAGGTTCGTGCATACTGATGAAGGGAAGGCTAAGAAATTCCATATTTCTAACTAGCAATAAGGAAGAAAAGATGCTGTCAAGATTGTCTTTGATAAATATATGCATGGACTCCAAAGCAAGATAGGGAAGGCAGAAAGATTTAAATTCATGCCTCTGGCTCAGGAAAACCACATATAGGAAAACTACATACAAATCACATTTCTAGTTTATTGCCCACCTTTTTAATATACTTTGCTTCTGAACAAAGGAGGCAAACGTGAAGTACATGCAATATCACTTGAGTATATATGCATAGTGTTGTCACTGTAGCTTCTTCAAAGGCAAAGACTTTGGGGGAACCAACTTTCTAGAAATGCCAAGTTGCACGTAGTATAATGAATCACAAAATATTTGATGCTGTTGCAAAACAAAGCTAATATAAAATTGCTTCCAAATATACTTTTGATATTGCTATACCTCGTTATTCAGAAATACTGTACATGAAGGAAAATTCTAATTACCCAAGAGTAAGCTAGGTGAAAGGATTCAATAACTGTAATTATATGTTTTGATGGCAGATAAGTGCACTTTCACTGGGTCTTATTCCCTTACTTGTAAATTCTTATACTTATTAATCTTTTGGAACTGAACAATCTTTTCTCTCTCCCATCACTTCATCAAACCCAATTTGCCTATAATTTAAACATATTATTTATTATTAAGTATAAATATAATTTACATAAAAAACATTTCCCTTCATTCTATATTGAAGCCTTATACTGAGACAATACATTAGCTCATTAGCTTCTACAGTCAACTATGTGCTCTAGTAAGCAACACATTCCAAATTTATTAGTCTTAGCACTATCTTTTGTTTTAACTGTGGAAGGGAAATGTTGAGGCTGAGTCTTTAGAAATTAAAATAATACATTTAATAAACATCAGGGCTGTGCACATTTTGAAAATGTGAGTGCAGCATCTTTTTGCTATTCATTAAAACGGTCCAGCTTTCTTTAGAATTTTGTGTGAGCCTGAAAAAGGTGTATTTGCTTTAGAAGAGCTGAATTGTTAAAGAGTTAACCTGACTCTTAAGCAATCGCACCTTCAACTTTGAAATAGAAGCTTGAAAAAAGAGGGGCTACTGGCTGTGCCTGCATTCCTGCAATGTCCAAAACGCAGCACCTTTCAACTCATTTGCAAAACAGGTGTAGCTTAATCAGCAAAAAGGAAAAGTGGGAGAAGGACAGAACTTCTATAGCACTGTTTCTTTTTATCTTTCTGAATGCTTTATTACATCTGGAAGATGAGAAAAACTTGACAATGGGCTTTCTCCTTCAGGCAGTCTCTTCCATTAGCATACCCCCCCAATCATTATCTGTCCTGAATCATAATCTTCCCTTATCCATGATATGTTAAGAGAAAAGGCAAATACTAGATCACTAGTTTTTCCTAACTATAGCTTCAATGCTTCATCTTTCTCTCCAGTGCTTTGCTCATCCAATGGGTAAACAGAAATGTAATACAGCTATCATTTTTCTCCTCTTTTCATATTCCAATCAAACTAGGTGTCTTAAAGAGAAGCAACAGCACAGAAGAGGCATGTACTTCTATTGAAAGGCAGAGCATAATACAGAGACATCAGATATAAAGCCAAAGATGAGAAACCAATGCTTTTTGCTTCAACTCTTACATTTTAGAAATGGAATTTCTACACTAACGGTATGTTTCTATAACACTTGCAAACCCATTTAATATTTTAATTAAGTTGCCTAACCATTGTAGATATAGATACTTAATATGATCATAATAAATGAGATAAATCTGAACAGACATAATATAGTATATTGGATCTGAAAAATAATTGCATTCCTATAATACTATTTGGGATATCACGTTGAAGAAAAGTGAACTTATTTCTACATAATTTTGTACAAAACTATATGGTCCAGCTAAGTTCCCCCCCCCACCAGCCTATGGGCATTCCTTATATAAATTGAAATAAAGACATACCAGTGCTTGACTGGCAGATTATAAGTAATTTCTTGCCAGTGTCTTTGAGCTTCATAGTCTCCATACATAGGTGCTTTTCCTTCACCTAAAACACAAAAGGAAGATGAGACACATGTTTCTGTACTTATTTGTTAAACTACATGCCATCCATTGTTATGATTCTACTAGTGTTTTTATTAAATGCTTGAGAAATGAATGTTTTCTATTCTAAATATGTGTCCATGCTAAAGAGAAAATATTTCAAATTCAGCCCTATAACCAAAGGCCCTCTCTAATAGTAATTTTTGGACCCAACACCTAATAGCTGGTTTCCTCAAAAATATGGTCCCTATTGCATATCTCCATTCATTTACTAATGTACAATGAAGGAGATAAGTCACTTTCTTTTTCTTTAAGCTTTATATAAAAAGTACTTTCTTTGCTATTGTAACATTTTATGCTTGAGTCAAATTCAGCTTGAAGTTGTACCAGTTTTATATGTAACAAATTAGGTTCCATTTTGCTTAATTCTACTTGCCATTCTCTCAGCCAGTATTGAATAGGCTTCTTTTTGAACAAGATATAAGATATATGAAACAGTGTAATTGTTGTAGCATCCAAGTAAATATCTAATATATACAATTATTCATTTCTTGCCTCCTGATTAACTAATGAAAGCACATATATATTTCAGCTAACACACTATAACTTTACATAAATTGAAAAGTTTCTTTTAAATCTAGGAAAGACTTTTATCATTCTTTTATATAATTTACTTTTTAATCATTCATACACGCAAGAAGAGAAGGGTAATATTTGTTCCTTTGTAACATGGGGACAAGTTCCACAAGAAATGAACTTCTGGAGCAACTAAATATCATTATTGCCTGAGCATAGGCAGAGGACTATTGCCTTGCCTTGCTTTTTGGTGAAGAATTGCTTTTAGTGCAGACAAATAAATACACATATAACTCTTTTTGGGTGGGGATTGGGAGAAAAAGCTGCCAATCATAACATTTTAAAGTTATTATTAAACAGATGCAGATCTTCAAAATATACCACTATTACTTTATTGTAATGATTGGAGTCTATGCCTTCTGAATAATGCCCCTATGTATAAAATACAAATTATAAAACCTCCCCCCTAATTACTTAAATACCAGCATATTCTAACCATCTGCCTAAACCAATGTACAGAGACAATAAACAGTGCTATTAATTTGTGCAGACCTAAGTGTCTGAATGAATGGTTGCAGGTTGAAGATTACTTGAACTATGCATTTGTTTACACTAGATTTTATTAATGAGTTACTTTAAGAATAATAGATTATTCTATCTTATTACAGATAGTTCTCATTTAGCTACTGCCTCATGCAACTATTGTACACCCTTGACTGAAGATTGGTACACTCTTTCTTATCTGGGATGGTTGTCCTCTTCCACCAAGTGTGCAGCTTTCAGGAAAAAGCACATGGAGTGGTGAGGGAAGAAAGAGGCACCTGACTAGCCAGTTAGATCAGCTAAATCAACCCTGCTGGTGATCAATAGGGCGACACATGTCAGATCACCCTCACATCTGCCTCATGCAGCAACTATTCATCAGTACAATCGTGATGAAAAAGTAACCAATCCTCACAGTCCTCATAGGTCTATAAAGCAAAGGAAAGCTGAAGTAAGTTCATAAGCATAATCACTTAGTGACCATTTCACTTAACAGCCGAGTTGCCAATTCCAAATGTGATCACTAAATAAGGACAAGGAAGAGATAACTTCAACAAGTCTTTTTATTTATTTTACTGGTACTCTGAGCATAAGAAATATTTTTTACTGAAGTACTTTAATACCACAACTTTCGGTTTTTATTCCAGAAATGTCTACTGTTACAAGTCTTCATAATAACATTTCCTGTTTAAAAGATGATTACCATAAAATGGAGTGTCTGAAGAACAGAAATATATTCAGGTGTTAAAAATATGTAATTAGAATCAGTGGAATAGGAGAGAAGAGCTGCTTTTACTAAGCCCATTCCCACTAGAAGTACTGAGGAGGAAATTCTACCATATAAGTATAGCATCCTAATGGTAGATTTAAAACTTATGATCCAATAGGCTAAATATATAGAAATGAATATTTTATTATTGTTGTTGTTGTATTTTTACATAAAACAGTTCAGCTAAGTGCTTCATGGACTTAACCCTATGTAACTATTAACAGAATAATGAAATACTAGATTAGTCTGTTCATATGAGGATCATTCTTAGATCAGTTAAGAATAATCTAAGTTTTATAAGATGCTCAAATAATACAGCATTTGTTTATTTCAAACAGATATTAAACATGGAATGCTCGGGATATAACTGAATAATACTGAAGAATGAGCAAAGATAAGATAAATATTTTTGTTTATATAATTATGCTGATATTTGCAGTTCTATAAAAATACAAAATAGTCGCTCATATTTCATACATTTTGTACAACAATCCCATATCAAGATTTCCCACTATCGTAATCTGAACTTTTAAAGAAAATTATCTCCATACCCTATTCTATTCTATTCTATTCTATTCTATTCTATTCTATTCTATTCTATTCTATTCTATTCTATTCTATTCTATTCTATTCTATCTCAAAGTTTGAATGTGTATTACCTGAATAAGGACCAAGTGATACAGTCCATCGAACAATAAGTCCAAGTAACACAGTAATTGTGATTAAGCTCCATTTTTCCATAGCTGGCTTTTGGTCCAGACCTGGAAATAAGAACAATTATATTACACACTATTTTACATTAATTTAGTCCTAATCTATTACCATAATAAAACCATTTCTCTATGACCGTGATGGCGAACCTATGGCACACGTGCCACAGGTGGCATGCAGAGCCCTTTCTGCCAGCATGCCAGCCGTCGCCCCAGCCCAGGTCCACCGCACATGCGCACACCTCCCATCAGCCAGCTGGTCTTCCAGTCTCTGCCGCGCATGCACGGAAGCAGAGCGTTCCGATCTCTGCAGGTTCTACCCTCTGCAGATGCCTCTGCAGGAAAGCAGGAGAAAGCTAACGTGATGGGGGGAGAAACTGCAAAGATCTGAGGGGTACTGGAAGGCAGGAGGCACTCAATGGGGGAGGAACTTTGGAGATCGTGGAAGGCAGGAGAACGCTATGATTCGATGGGGGAGGAACTTTGGAGATCATGGAAGGCAGGAGAAAGCTATGATTCCATGGGGGAGGAACTTTGGAGATCATGGAAGGGAGGAGGCAGCTCTTTAGCACAGCTAAAGCACAGCTCTTTAGTCAGATCTCTCCCCCCTACATGTGCGGCTCTTTTAAACAGGGAAAGAAGACAGGCAAGAGAATGAACATGTGTAGCAGGAAGCTCTGGTGTTGCCCGATCATCAGCCAAGCTCATCAGAATTTCAGCTCTAGAGCCATCCCAAACCCCACAGCCCATGAGCGAGGCGGAAGAAGGGAAAAGCCTCTCTCTTTTCAGTTTCCCATCGGGCTGGCTCCGCCAAAGGCTGCCTCCCAATCTCGGAGCCAGTTCCCTCCTAAAGTTTCAAGGGCCACCACATGATTTCCATGAACTTGAGCTGAGCAGAATTGTGGGGCAGAGCCAATGTGGCGGCTCCTGTTTTTCCCAGCTGTCGAGTGCTCATTTAGAGAAGAGGAGCTGGGGAAACAGGCAAGGCGCAGCGGCGGCGGCAGGCAGGTAGGTGTCAGGGAAGCGCTGAGGGCAGCATATGCATCTTTGGGCTTTCCACTTAGGTGGCGTTAGGTGCAGCCTGTCCCCCGTCCACCACCTGCTCGACCTGCAGCTCCCAGTGGGAAGGAGCCCAGGCAAGCCTCGCATTCGGAGCTTCCTCGGGGGCAGTCTCGGCCCCACCATCTTGGCAGCGCCATGCGGGGAACAGCTGTCTCACCAGGGAAGGGCTGGTACCTAGTTGTCCTCTGGTAAGAGGTATGCCGGCCCACTTGGAAAAAGTGGGGGGGGCGCATTGGGGGGGCACGCATGCTCAGTGTGGGCGCATGTGTAGAGGGAGCGTGGGGGGTGTCGTGCACGCATGCGTAAATGGGAGCGTGCATTGCATTATGGGTTCCAGCACGCAGGAGCGCAACAGTGCTCGCCCGCTCAGATTTTTGGCACGCAATGCCAAAAAGGTTCGCCATCACTGCTCTATGATATGCACAACTCTGATCCAAAAGGCAGCAACCCAATGTGGGCTTTTTATAATATTATTATGGGGAAAATAAAACCAGTGAAAACAAAGAGCGAATTCAGTATCAGAGGGCTATTTTGCAACAGCCAGAAATGCTATTGAAAGAATCATAGCAATAGCACTTAGACTTATATGCTGATTCTTTCTTTTCCCCCTTCCTTTCCTTTCCCTTTCCCCTATCCTTTTCTTTCCTGATGCAAAAGTGCCTAGTAAGGAGAGCCATTCCTGATTTGCCAGGCTGCCAACTGGGTCTCTCAGATTTAATTGCAAAGACATTTGAGAGCCAGTCTATGGCATATGGGAGCTACCATAGTCCACCATAACTGGCTTCTGTAAGACTGAAATGGGCAGTGGGGATAACAAATTTTATACTGATTTTAGTTATCTGCTGGCTCAAAGGCAGATGAGTATCATTTTAACCGAGTCATAGAGAAAGAGCCATGTTAAACACAGACTACCCAAAGCAATGCATTTTAGAAAATCTGCCAATATAGTTAATTTGTGATTTAGTGTATAATATGAAACCAGAAAATTGGGTTGAATAAACCAATGTCAAGTATATCATGGGTACACAATTAAACCAAAGTATCTATTTCAAAATATGATAAACCTAAGAGTTTATCATTCCATATTAAACCCAGTAATTGTCACCTAAAAACTGTGGTATAGCGGCTTGCATGAATCCAGTCACTAATTTTTATTAAAGCAATCTTCTCCAGTCAGGAATCATGCACATTAATAGTCCCATCAATCCCACTCGCCATATCAATGACTAAATTCATGCAATGCAGAGAACCACAAAGTACTCATTCACTTGTTAACCATGTAATTATTTTAGGATTCAGTTTGTATAAATGCAGTAAACAGTATGGCAATGAAGAATGCATGAAAATAAGTGGAATGATTAGCAAAAGGTTCAACATTAAAGAAGGAGTAAGACAAGGATATGTAATGTCCCTGAATTGTTTAATAGATAAAATAGGAACTGCGCATGGCTAGTCTAGTGAAGAGAAGGACCAGGGGAGACATAATAGCAGTGTTCCAATATTTGAGTGGCTGCCACAGAGAGGAGGGGATCAAGCTATTTTCCAAAGCACCTGAAGGCCAGACAAAGAATAACGGATGGAAACTGAACAAGGAGAGATTCAACCTGGAAATAAAGAGAATTTTTCTGACAGTGAGAGCAATCTATTTATTTTATTTATTTATTTTATTTTATTTATTTATTTATTTATTTATTTATTATTTATTATTGATTTATTTATTTATTTATTTATTGGTTCAATTTATATGCCGCCCTTTTCCGGAGACTCAGGGCGGCTTACAATGCGTTAAGCAATAGCCTTCATACTTTTTGTATATACCTGCTTAGTAGGGCTTTTGGCCCCCCCAAGCGGTGTTCTTTTTTATACAAAGTCAGCTTATTGCCACCACAATCCGGATCCTCATTTTACCTACCTCGAAAGGATGGAAGGCTGAGTCAACCTTGAGCCTGGTGAGATTCAAACTTGCAGTAATTGGAGGCAGCTGGTGCTAGTTAACAGCACTTTAGTCTGCTGCACCACCAAGGCTCTTTTGGAACAGCTTGCCTTCAGAAGTTGTGGGAGCTTCATCACTAGAAACTTTCAAGAAGAGACTGAACTGCCATCTGTCAAAAATGGTGTAGGGTCTGCTGGGCGGGGGGGGGTTGACTAGATGACCTACAAGGTCCTTTCCAACTCTGTTAATCTGTATCTGTATCTTAATGTATGAGAAATGCTTGTGGAATTATGAATGGGACGGGGCTTGTTCTTGCTTTCAGCGGTTTTGCCTTATAAGTTTTATCTTATTTGAAAGACACCAAGAGTTTGATTAGATTGAAGTGATGTAGTAATCTAATAAATACAATGTCAAACAGAATGTGCAATATAACAAGGAGTATGGCTCTGAAAGTTAAAGAATCAAACATCAGAGTAGTTGTGTTTGGCAGGAAATGTGGAGTGAATGATTGCAGATTGTAGATGGTGAAAACTATAACAAGTATCAGTAGATGAAATTGCATACTTGGTAGCATGGGAAAATGGTTGGAGAAATGTTGGTATAAAAATAGTAGGTGATACATTGATACATGTTTCTATCAGGAAGAAACATTTATCAAAAGAAGCAGAAAAAAAATAGCTGTGCTTGTACTCACTTTCTTATTGGGCAATATAAATTTGATATGTCAGGAAAAACAAAGATGAAGGCACATACTATTTAAGAAGTATGTGTCGGAGCTGAGTGTTAAAACAAGAATAGATAAAAATCAAGAAAAAGTAGGTGCCAAATTAACAAGAGTCAAATAAGTTAATTGCTGGCATGAAAGCAGTATATTGAAGTGACTTGATCACAGAGGGAAGAAAATAAAACTTGTACTTCAAAAATATTTGATGGAGTTGGCTGAGAGGAAAGGGAAAACTGAGAAAGTTGGGATTGGATCCTCAAAAATGGAAATGTGAGAAATTTCAGGAAGGCAATATGTAGACATGGTAGAAGCAAGATTGGTTCACATGGACAGAAAGATAGGCAGTATCTTGAGCGGCATTGATGCAAATTAAGTTTTAGCTATACTGTACACTATTTCCTTTTGTTTCACATTTTAAATTGCTTGCTGTTTCCCTGCAGATGGCAAAGAATTACATACAAGAAAGGGAATAATGTGATGGGGATGTATGCTTATTCAAGAATATACGTTTGTATACGACTGTAGAAACATTTCCTAGAATTGCAGGAGAATTATTTAGGAAGCATCGTTGGTATTTATTAAAGGAAACCAGATTAGGGCTCCTGTGAATATTTAACCATATGCAACCTGCGCATACAATGTAAAACCTCCTCGACGCCCATTACTTTTAGTTCGGAAAGATTTCCTATGTCACACCCTACACCGATGTGGGTGGGAAGCACAGTTCCTAATAGGTTAAAAAAAAAAAAAAAGCTCTTTGAAGAGGAAGCTGGTCACGATCTCTGTCCTGCTACATACAGTCCACGAAAGCTCCTCCCTTCCTCAGTGGAAGAAGGTTCGGCTCCGTACCCAAAGTCGCCCTGCCTCTGTATCGCTTTCCCTGCCTGCAGCACAGCCTTCCCCAACAGGGCGCCCTCCAAATCAGCACGTTGATGTAAATCCCGGCTGTGGGCGAGATTGTTGGGTTTTTTGCTTTTTTTTTTTTTAAATCAAAGGTTCTGGAAGGCAGGAGGCTGAGCACCGACAAGGGGAAAGAATGCAGTTCCTGGCTCCCCACTCCCCCACCTCGAAGGGACACAAGCCCTCCTCTTAACAGGAAACGCCAAGCCCCATCCAGCTATCAAGCGCGCGCTTCCCCTCAGGAGCGTTTATAAATTATAAATCCCGCCTTTGCCTCGCGCCACATCTGCAACCGCCAACGACCTCCCCACCCGCCATTGGACACTTTCCGACTCACCGAAACTGACAGGCGCGAGAGGGGATTCAACGGGCGTGCGCGCGTCCGACCCGCTCATTGGTCCCGCCTTACTGGCCGGCCGCATGCGCAATAGGTTTCCTGAGTGGGTGACGTTGCGTATCGTCTGCTTGTTCCGTTGAGGCTGAGTTTTTCAGCGCAGTCGTCAAAATCAGTGAACGTGGCTGCTGATTTTAGATGAGGCTACTCTCGCAGGACATTAAGATAAATCTATGTGTCTTTACAGTTACGACATTAAGCCGTTTAGTTTGTAGCTCGCTGTTTTACTTAGACTGGGATCGCACATTACATTGTACTAAGCTATGGATTTATTAATCATGATTTCATGAATAAGCCATGTTATAGTAGTTCAGTACAGTGGTGAAATTCAGTTTTTTTATTACCGGTTCTGTGGGCGTGGCTTGGTGGGCGTGGCAGGGGAAGGATACTGCAAAATCTCGATTCCCACCCCACTCTGGGACCAGCCAGAGGTGGCATTTGCCGGTTCTCCAAACTACTCAAAATTTCCTCTACCGGTTTTCCAGAATCTGTCAGAACCTGCTGGATTTCACCCCGGGTTCAGTATTGTGCACATCAAAATGGGAACAATACCCAGGGAAAAAAGAAAGTGCATTAGAAGTGGTTTGGCACACACGAGAGGCATACACAACCTCCTGCTGCAAAATCTCTCCTGTATCTTCAGGCTATATTTTATTCTATAATTACAGAACGCTACAAGCAGAAATAGATCACAGTCTGATAAAATATATGTTATTTGGCCACAGTCTTTAAAAAACTGGAAAAAGTGAAGCAAAGTAAGCAAATAAAAACAGCAAGGTAGATAACATTTATTTTATTTTATTTCATTTTATTTTATTTCATTCATTGATTCATCACATTTACATAGCGCCCATCTCAGTGATTCTGTGCAGTGTATAACTAAAGCATTAAAACCATATAAAAATACAATACATCAATAAAAGGAGTCTGGTAAATAACAATAAAATAAGCTAAGCTTAAAAAAAATACGTGTGTGGGGAGAGCCTTCAAGGTGCTAAGCACACTTAGAGTTGCATGCCACTCAGCAAACCCCATGTGACTTTGCAGAGCCAGGTTCAGACCTCTTGAAAGGTCAGAAGGGGTGGGGCTGTCTCATCTCTTAGAGGGAAGATATTCCAATAGGTGGGAAAAACAACAGAGAAGGCTCTCTTCCTGGACCCCACCATGCAAAATTCTTTAACTGACATGGTGTGTAGCATACTTTTCCTGCCTGACCGGGTGGGACGGGCTGATGTGATGGGGGTAAGAGGGTTCCTCTGGTAACCTGGGCCCATGTTCTGTAGGGTTTTAAAAGTAATAACCAACACCTTGAATTATAGTCGGAAGCAAAATGACATTCAATCCAGTTTACACAGCAAAAGTGTTACATGCACCATCCTTGGGACCAAAAAAATTACTTGCGCAGCCACCAGCTGAAGCTTCCAAATATTCAGGGATAGACACATGTAGAGCACATTGCAGTATGGGAAATGACCAGGGAATGAATGATTTGATATAAGGGCCTCCCAATTCAGGTAGAGATGTAACTGCTGCACAACACGAACAAAGGCCGTCGAAGTTGTTAAAGGCCAGTGGTGGGTTGCCCCCGGTTCGGACCAGTTCGCAAGAACCGGTAGTGAAACCGGTGGGAGACTCTGCCCACCAACCCTTGGTAAAGCCCATTATTGCCACTTGCTCTTTCAGCAGGAGTCATGTGTCCAGGAGGTTCCTATTACGTACCAAGTCGGTCCGGGGCAGAGCATAGCATGTTCTGCTATGGCTGATCCAGTCATAATTCATCTCCTTTTGCTTAGTAATTTTATTTACGTAATATTAGTATTAAATTACCTTTGGTTAGGCCCTTTGTAATTCTGCTGTTTTATGGTCCTATATGAGATTCATTTATGGTAACTCAAGTGTTGATTTCTATTTGTATTGGTTCTATTCCTCTAGCACTGTGTTCCTAATCTTGTTTGCTGAATCTCAAGATTAAAATGCAAAATAATTGCTTGGCAACTTTACTTCAGAAGGACCTAAGAGAGTGGATTTCTTTAACCTTAGTTCTTTTTCTTAAGGTTAATGCTGATAAGCTTTCATAGAATGTATAAAAATGTTAAGAAGTTCCAACTGTTCACCTCTAAATTGGTAATATGTATTATAGTGCACTTCCAACAGAACAACCTGGCATTAGCCAGTTGCAGTCAGGTTTTCTTCCCCAGTAACCAACTAAGTTAAATAGTATAAAAGAAGGAGAAAAAGGGGGATGAATATTAATAGGAAACATTTTGATTTCACTTCATATATAAGACATTTCAAGTAATTACAATCTTAGTTCCTGCTCACTACAACAGTTTGGCCATTATATTTACATATATGAGATCAGTATCAATTGTTGTTGTTTGCTTTTAAGGCATAAGTGGGAATATCTAAATTACATTAAAACAGTTATTTGAGAGAGATAATGGGGGCAACTGCTTGGAATATGGTTTAGTATATGATTCAGTACTTGAAATGATCAGATGGAATAATATTCATGCTGAATACGACTTATTAGTCAGAATATAAGCCCAAGAAGTAATTCATTTATTATGACTTTAGTAGGAAAACATAATGGTAGAAAAATCATTGACATAGCATGCAATGAGAAAAAGGGAAAGCTCATGTAATTGTTCGGCCTCCAATCTTCTCAGAATCTTAGAAAGCTCATATTCTGAAAACCTCCAGACACTGAATTATGGGTATCTACCTAGCAAAACAGTTGATGCCTGCATACACATTCCATTAATACAATATGATTAATACAAGAGGAAAATGTCAAAGTTGCTATTTATGAAAATGTTTGCTTATGTTCTCTGTATTTATCCACTTACACATGTGATTTTTCTAAACATTATTGTAATTTTAAAATTGCTTACTGATAAGGCCCAGTTTACTTGGCTTTATGTTATCTTACTCTTATCCGTGCATGTGGTGAATCAGTAAATATAGTCACTTTCCTCATGAAAAGTTTAAAGAATTGCAAAAATATGGATTGTATTCTCAGGTTTCTGACATAAACTATTCCATGAACTCTGGCCATCTCTTATCTTCTCTCTCATCTTCCAATTTCATACTTCCATCTAATTTTATTCATCCAGCAATCTTCTACAATCATCATCTAATTCACTCTTTAACATGATTGTGTGAAACCCTTATCATTTATTAAACTTTTCAAATGAGAAAGTGTTTAATTGGTCTGAACTAAGACATGCTATAAAACTATGTTCTAATTTGGAACACATGCCATCTCAAATAAGTTTGCAGATATTATTTATTTATTATTTATTTATTTATTAAATTTTTATACCGCCCCCTCTCCCGAAGGACTCGGGGCGGTGAACAGCCAAAATTAAAAACACACAATACAAATATTAAAATACATTAAAACAGAATTAAATTATCTTAGGCTTCTCCAATTTAAAACCCCATTACCCATAAAATTCACCAATTAAAAAAAATTTTTTTAACCCAGCCCGGCTTGCTGAAATAAAAACGTCTTCAGGGCCCGGCGGAAGGTCCGGAGATCCGGGATTAGTCGTATCCCTGGGGGCAGTTCATTCCAGAGGGCGGGTGCCCCCACAGAGAAGGCTCTTCCCCGGGGGGTCGCCAGCCGACATTGCCTGACAGACGGCACCCTGAGGAGACCCTCTCTGTGGGAGCGTGTTGGCCGGTGGGAGGTTATCGGAGGCAGAAGGTGGTCTCGTAAATAACTGGGTCCTAAGCCATGGAGCGCTTTGAAGATGAGAACCAACACCTTGAAGCGCACTCGGAAGACCACCGGAAGCCAATGCAGCTCGCGCAGGAGAGGTGTCACGTGGGAGCGCCATGCCGCCCCCATAAGTACCCGCGCGGCCGCATTCTGCACCAGTTGGAGCCTCCGAGTGCTCCTCAAGGGGAGCCCCATGTAGAGAGCATTACAGTAGTCAAGGCGGGAAGTAACGAGGGCATGAGTGACCGTGCATAGGGAGTCCCGATCCAGAAAGGGGCGCAACTGGCGTATCAGGCGAACCTGATAGAAAGCCCCCCTGGCCACGGCCGTCAAATGCTCTTCTAAGGACAGCCGTGCGTCCAGGAGGACACCCAAGTTACGCACCCTCTCCGTGGGGGCCAATGTCTCGCCCCCAATAGTCAGCGATGGCACCAGCTGACTATATCGGGACGCCGGCAGCCACAGCCACTCAGTCTTGGAGGGATTGAGTCGGAGCCTGTTCCGCCCCATCCAGACCCGCACCGCCTCCAGGCACCGGGACATCACTTCAAGGGCATCGTTGGGGTGGTCTGGGGTGGAGATGTACAGCTGGGTGTCATCAGCGTACAGATGGCACTGCACCCCAAAACCACGGATGATCTCGCCCAGCGGCTTCACATAAATGTTGAACAGGAGAGGCGAGAGGACCGACCCTTGTGGCACCCCACAAACCAAGTGCCTTGAGGTCGACCTCTGCCCTCCAGCCAACACAGACTGCGACCTGTCGGAGAGATAGGAGGAGAACCACCGTAAAACAATGCCTCCCACTCCCAACCCCTCCAACCGGCGCAGCATGATACCATGGTCGATGGTATCAAAAGCCGCTGAGAGATCTAATAGGACCAGAACAGAGGAGCAACCTCTGTCCCGAGCCCTCCAGAGATCATCAACCAACGCGACCAATGCCGTTTCCGTGCTGTACCCGGGCCTGAAGCCGGACTGGAACGGATCTAGATAGACGGTTTCCTCCAGGTACTGGGGGAGCTGTCGCGCAACCACACTCTCAACAACCTTCGCCAGAAAGCGAAGGTTGGAAACTGGACGATAGTTTGCTAAAACAGCTGGGTCCAGAGAGGGCTTCTTGAGGAGGGGCCTCACCACCGCCTCTTTCAAGGCGGGAGGCAAGAACCCCTCACTCAAGGAAGCGTTTATAATCCTCTGGAGCCAGCCTCGTGTAACCTCCCGGGTAGCCAGCACCAACCAGGAGGGACACGGGTCCAATAAACATGTGGTTGCGTTCAACCTCCCCAGCATCCTGTCCACGTCCTCGGGAGTCACAGGGTCAAACTCATCCCAGATAACCGTCTCAAGACAGACCTCGGACAACCCGCCCGTACCTACCCAGTCGGAGTCCAAGCCTTCCCGAATCTGAGCGACTTTATCGTGCAGATAATGCGCAAAATCCTCAGCACGACCTTGCAAGGGGTCTTCCCGCGCTCCCAGATGGAGAAGGGAGCGAGTCACCCTAAACAAGGCAGCTGGGCGATTTTCTGCCGACGCGATAAGAGCGGAAAAGTAATTACACTTCGCCGCCTTTATCGCCACTAAGTAGGTCTTGATATAAGACCTCACTAGTGTACGGTCAGATTCGGAGCGACTGGCCCTCCAACTACTCTCTAGGCATCTTTTCCGGCGTTTCATCCCCCTCAGCTCCTCGGAGAACCAAGGAGCTGGGCAGATTCGGCGCCGGGTCAGAGGCCGCAAAGGCACGACCCGATCTAACGCACCAGCGGCCGCCCTATCCCAGGCGGTCACCAGGTCCTCAGTCGAGTCGCGTGCCAGAGTCTCAGGAAATGGCCCAAGCTCCATTCGGAACCTATCAGGATCCATCAGGCGCCTGGGGCGGAACCACCTAATTGGTTCCGCCTCCCTGCGGTGGGGCATAGCGGTCAGGAAGTCAAGTCTAAGGAGATAATGGTCTGACCATGACAAGGGTTCAATAACTATATCCCCTGTATCTAAGCCATTCAACCACTGACCAGAGACGAAAACCAAGTCCAGCGTGTTTCCTCCTATGTGAGTGGGGCCCTGAATT
The DNA here is from genome assembly GCF_029215685.1 of Pituophis catenifer annectens. Taxonomy (NCBI): domain Eukaryota; kingdom Metazoa; phylum Chordata; class Lepidosauria; order Squamata; family Colubridae; genus Pituophis; species Pituophis catenifer. Next base: position 147,731,277 of record NW_027256883.1, read on the forward strand.
AACTGGGTCAGGTCCATGGCCGTCATGGAAGCCATGAACTCCCGAGCCGCCTCAGATGCTTCACCGATGGACGGCAGGTTGAAATCCCCCATGACTAAAAGCCTGGGGGTATCAACCACCACCCCGGCTATAACATTGAGGAGCTCGGGCAGGGCCGCTGCCACGCAGCAAGGAGCCAGGTACGTAACCAGCAGGCCCATCTGCCTCCCATGGCCCCACTTCACAAGGAGAGACTCACAACCGAAAGAAAGATAAATGTTTTCTGCATGCTCAAATATCCTTATTTATTAATCATCGTTCCAGAAGATACTCAGACCAACTTAGAAGAGAGTTGGAAAATATTCTAGAATTGAATAGCAATAAAACTGTTCTGCTTAACTTTCAGTCATTTAAGAGCTGTTAGTTCTTCAGTGTGGTGTGAATCAGGGCTGAAATGCAGAAAATAAAATCCCCTCAAATTTGATTTCTCTCTCCCTTTAGAATTTATTGCAAAATCTGTTTTTCCACACAGGAGTCATCATTTAATGCCAACTCCTCCTAATTAAGACACAGATGCATATAATTATCAAACTCTGAACTGTACATATTGTTTTTGTTCAAGAGAACACTTAGACATTTGAAACTTTTTTTGATTATCTGTTTTTACAAGCACTAAAATAGTAGCATGTGCTAAAAAGATACAGAACATTAACATTATTTATACAGAGAGTATGTTAGTAAGTGTCTGGTGTGTAATATAGTATAGATCAGGGTTAGGGTTAGGGTCTGGCCCATGGGTTGCTTAGATCTGGCCCGTGGGGCCGCCCTGGAAACAGCAAAGGACTGGCCCATGGTGCTTTCATCAGTGAGAACAGAGCTTGGGAGGGCATATGCACCCCCTAGAGCTCCATTTTTGCTGGCAGAGGGTTGCAGAAAGCCGTTTTCACTGGCAGAGCGCTCGGGCCACCACAGGCACCCCTGACACGAGTGACATTGAGCTGGCCATGCCTAACCTGTCCACGCCCACCCCAGCCCCCAAGGTCAAACACAACCCTGATGTGGCCCTCAATGAAATTGAGTTTGACACCCCTGGTGTAGATAAATATGAACCTGACCTGGGCATCATATCACACAGAAGAACAGACTTTTCAGACATAAAATGTACTTAATAGTCTATGTAACACTGGTAAATACCTTGAAAATACATTCACTGTTAATACAGCCTCTATTTTTTTAAAATGAGAAATCAAAATAAAATAAAACAAAACAAAAGCAGGTCAATAAGATACAGGTTGCCTTCAACACTAAATGACAGTAGTAGAGAAGGTTACTTGTTTATAGTGGTGTTTGACCAATACCTGTTTCAGGCAAGAATTCATCACTTGAGGGCATGCTTAAACCTAGCTTGGGCACATTTTTAAAAAAGATTATAAGATTAGTCGCCTTGGCCAAAATGAATTTGTGTTGGAACAATTAAACATTATTTTCAGAGTACAGTATGGACGTATAATCATGGATAAACTTCATTAATTTGATTTATTTTATAAATACTGCTTGAATGTCATCACATCTTTAGGAAATAAGCCATTGTATTTTTTTTTCCAGAGAATCAACTATACAGTCCAATATAGGACTTCTCACAACAAGTCCCATCTGTATCAAGACAATTTGTACTTCTCAAGAAGTCAATATTTTAGAATTAGGATATACTTCTTTCAATCGACCAGACTCTGCTAATGTCTGAACCCCCAGAGTCTGCTTGCTAATATATTTATTTTGTTCTCTGGTCTCACTACTTAGGAGTGCTCTAAATCCAAGAGGAATTTAAAAGTGATATTTGCTATAACCCACCCCGTCTTCTGTGATTTAAAAAAGTTATTACGATGCTTTTTTGCTGCCTCCTAGATTAGATGCATTATAATTGAATTTCATTTTGGAAAAAAAGACATCTTCCATCTTTCCATCCTTCCATCCCTGAACTATGCATCCAGGGTGCATGAGTGGACTGAGGTGGAGATGGAAAGAGGACAGGTCCAGAAAGCCACCTAGTGTGTGGAAAATTAGCATGCAGTGGCTGCCTTTCCAATTCTTTTCTCCATTTATTGCCTCATCTTCCTTGAGCAGTGCTCTGAAGTGTCCTGCTTAATTTCCTTCCCAGTTCACCACAATTGTAATTGTTAGGCAACCAATCCAGGAAAGATATTTAGTAGTCCTAGTATACCCTTGCTTAAATGTAAGCCAGCAGTGTGATGCAGCTGCCAAAAAAGGAAACAGAGTCCTAAGATGTATTAACAGAGGGATAGCATCAAGATCATGAGAATTGGTAGTACCACTCTATACTACATTAGTGAGGCCACACTTAGAATATTGCATCCAGTTCAGGTCACCACGATACAAAAACAGATGCTGAAGCCCTAGAAAGAGTGCAGAGGAGAGCAACAGAGATGATAAGGGATCTGGAGGCTAAATTATACAATGAAAGGCTAAGAGAACTAGGTATGTTTAGCCCAGGGGCCGGCAACCTTAAACACTCAGAGAGCCATTTGGATCTGTTTCCCACAGAAAAGAAAACACCGGGAGCCACAAAACTCTTCCCATACCTGACTATTTCCTGAGCAGCCACAAAACTAGCATGTATAGTTGAATAGGGCAATCTTTATTCTGTTTTCTTCTGAAACTTTTCTTTTCTTGGATTTATCCATGATTGGCCTACCAGGGATCAAAAAGCTTAATAAATTGTGCATCGGTGGGTGTCGCACATTGGCAGTTGTGACATATATTTTGAGCGACGGAGCCGCAGCAGAGGGATGAAAGAGCCACATGCGGCTCCAGAGCCACGGGTTGCTGACCCCTGGTTTAGCCTAACAAAGGGAAGGGTTAAGTGTGATGTCATAGCTGTCTTCCAATACTTGAAGGGCTGTCACAGAGAAGAGGAGGTCGATTGATTTTTCAAAGCATCTGAAGGCAGGAGAAGAAGCAACGGGTAGAATTTTGTCAGAGGAAGATCCAACCCGGAACTAAGGAGAAATTTCCTGATAGTGAGACCAACTAGTCAATGGAATAGCTTGCCTCCCAGAGTTGTGTGTGTTCCATTGCTGAAGGTTGGATTTGAAGACCTTCCAGCCCTATGATTCTATGATTCTCTCTGCAGTCAGAGAGAAGCCAGTTGCCACCAATTGACAACAGGCAGATAAGACTGAAATGAGGCCCGACTTCCGGTTTGGCTCCGCGAACTTCGCTGACGCTCTTTCATGAGCGCCCGATCTCCGGCACCGTAAATGCCGCCAGAACAGCTGAAAAACAGCTGTCTGGCGGGGAAAAATCCTCTCCCCGGGCAAAGGGGAGAGAGAAGAGCCGACAGGCAGAGGTAGAGCCCCCCCCAAGCGCGCCAGGAGAAATCCTGGGGTGCGAAGGGTGTGGGCTCCCTATAGAAGCCTGTCAAGCTGCTCCAGACCAGGGACGACTCCGCTGAAGCGGAGCTAGAAGCCGCGACCAAATTCTGCTTACAAGAAAGGAGGGGACTTTTAACATCTTTACTTTGATTGCAGACAATCAAAGAGCAAATCAGGAGAAAAAAAGAAAAAATTGCAAATAACACTTTAACTCCGTTTTAAAATGCAGAAAATGGTGTCTGAGAGCGGGAGGAGGAAGCTACTAGGGAAAGTGCTTGTTAACGCTTGTTAACATTTGCAACATTGATACAGCTACTGGATTACACCTTAAGGGAAAGTTTTAAAGTGGAAGCGGCCAGGAAAAGAATTTGGTACCGAGGAAAAGAATTTGGCACTGACTTTAATTAAAAGTTTGCTTTTATACTGTGTGGAAGATAGTTGGAATTGTTGTCCTGATAGCTGGATGAATACAAAGTGGCTGAAATATGGCTGACATCAGGGCTGGTGAATCAGCAAATTCCCAAGCTGTGACTGTTCAGATTTTTCAAGAACTTCTAGACTCTTTTAATTTTGCTCTTTTGGATACAATTGAAAGAGCTTTTTCAAAAAACAGCTTGGAAAATCATAAGCAGTTGTTGGAGGGATCAGCTGTGGGAATGCGGTGGCCATAGTACATGTATAGACCAGTCTAACTGGTTGGACACTGTATGGAGCTTGGCACCGAAATAATCTGACTATGAAAAGCGGGGTTCATATGGATACTCTCTGAAGGGCCCTATTCGTTCTCTCTTTGTTAATAACATAGGCTGTGCCTGCATAAGAAGAGACATCTCCTTGTAGAACATAGAGACATCTCCTTGACATCGCCTCTTTGTTGGCAGGTGATGGGATGCTGGGAACAGAGCCAAATATGATAACACAGCCAGAGTTAAGTTTTGTTTTTATCTTTGGTATCGCTTTCCTAGAATTCACGTGATTTACTGTAATATGGTAGGATGTGAAAGTTATGTCCAGATATGGAGAAAATCTTTTGTATCACAGATGTAATATGAGAATGTATAGCTGTAATCATGCCTTCTGATACGCCCTATACCCTGGTATAATAAAAGAGGGTGACGGAGTCAGCTCTGGGCTTCCTCATCCCGAGAAACACCTGTCCTTGTGTTTTTCCTAATCTGGACTAATCATGAGAAGCCCACCAGGATGAATGCAACAATCAGCAAATTCTCAAGCTGTGACTGTTCAGGTTTTTCAAGAACTTCTAGACTCTTTTAATTCTGCTCGTTTGGATACAATTGAAAGAGCTTTTTCAAAAAACAGCTTGGGAAAACATAAGCAGTTGGTGGAGGGGCAGCAGGAAACTACTCAGAGGAGTTTGTTTTTGGAAAAGCAAGAGGCTGTCAGGATTGAAAGACAGACTGGCACAGTTGAAACAAAGGTTTTGGTGGACGTTTCCATTCAACTGATAGAAAAGCAACAAATAGACTCTTTATTGCAAGCTGACAATTTTTATGGCAACAAATTTTGGCTGTATGGACAAAGGAATGGACTGAATGATTATACAAGCAAGAAGAGTCGAAATGGGGATTTCAAATTAGAAAACGTGACCTCAAGAAGAGAGCGAGTATTTCAGAAACATCAATCTCAAATCAACATTTTGAAATTTTCAAAAATAAAATTGGGGGGACTGTTGAAAGAATTTATAAAAAAAAAGGATTGGAAAAAATATAGAAAGAAGAGAAGAACAGAAGATTTCCTGTAGATTTTGAAATTTGCATTTGGCAAATATGTTCATTAATGGTACTAAGAGATTTTTAAAATGCTTAACATAAGATTATGTTATTTTAAAAGATATATGAGATAAATTGTGTAAGTTTTCAAGATGCCCAACTTTTTGAAGCAAAGAGGATTAATGTTAAATTTAGAATTGTATTACAAAATGATAATTAGTTTTGGATAGTAAAAGGGCTGCTTTTTAAAAAGTTAGAGGTATTAAAATGGTTAATTGAAAATCTGAAAGATATCTTCCTGTAGATTTTGAAATTTATATTTGGTAAATAAGTGTTTTAATGGTATTAAGAGATTTTTAGAATGTTTAACATAAGATTATATTGTTTTAAAAGATATATGATATAAAATGTGTAAGATTTCAAGATGCCCAATTTTTCTGGAGGGAAGAGGATTAATGTTAAATTCAGAATTTCATTAGGGAGTAATGTTCAAAAAGAATGATGTTCGAGGGTATGGAAATGGAATTTATTCATGATTTTTACTGTTTGTAATACTGCTAAAGTATTGGATTATACATCAAGAAAAAGTTTTTTTATAATTAGGAAGAACGAATTTAACTTAATTGGTTGTGAGAATTTATAAAAGGGAGGTTGATGAATTGGAGCAAGGGGAGTTAAAGAACGTGTGGGAGTTTTGAACTTTATAATTAGTTTATTTTAGCATATGTTTGTTAGATGCTATACCCTGTTTTTGCTCTGGGAAGTCAGGGGGGGTGGGGAGGGTGGGATAAGGGTTGGGTTGGGTTGGGAAAAAAGTGGTGAATAGAGAAATGTTTTAACAGAAGAAAGTATCTACGATTAGAATACAGGAATTGCTCAGATAGGAGAATATTTCACAGCAAAGAAGTTAGAAAGGAGAGAGGAGGAGAGGGTAGGAAGAGGAGGGGGAGGGAGAGGAATGGAAGAAAGGAGAGGAGGAAGGGAAGGGGACTGGAGGAGGAGTGAAGGTGAGAAGGGGGAAAAGAAGAGAGAAGTGGGGGAAAGGAAAAGGAAGTAGGATGAGGTAGGAGAGGAGGTAGGAGAAAGTAGGAGAGAAGAGGAGGGAGGGAAGAGAAAGAAAGGAGGAGGAGAAGAAGGTTTGTTGTGGAACAAGGGAAGAAAGAGAAGAAGAGCAACTCCGAATGTAATTAAAATGTTTTATTTTAATGCTTTCTTTAAGGGAAACATGTATATGTAGGATTTATTATGTATAAGAAAATGTATATTCTCTATTATGTGGGGAGGGGGAAAGTGTGTGGGGGGGAGAAAATTGTTTGTATTTCTTATAAAACTTTTCATTAGAAAAAAAAAAGACTGAAATGAGGCCCAAAGGCATACTAGTCAGGAGGGTTCAACAGTAGTAGAACAGGATTCAACAACCTATTAGACCTGAAAAACAAAGACAAAACCATAGAAACGTTTAGGATCTTGTCCCACTGTAGTGTCATCCCTTCTGTTCTTGAGTGAGTAAGAACCATATCAGATGAATTTTGTTGCCCCTGCTACTATCCCCCCCTGTCTCTTTCCAATCACTGCAGTCCCTTGACTTCAAGGGAAGATTGACAAAGCCTAATAGATTCAAACCTATTAAGGTTGCCCTTGAGTGATGTCAGAATAAAAGAGGGGGGAATAACCACTTCAGCACCAAGGATAACTTAAGCCATCTTTATTTATGGTTTAAGAAGACAAGGCAGCATCCTAAGGCCAGGGCAGAGAAGAGAGGTTGCCAGCGCATGGTTCTGCAGTGTTAAATACAAGTGTAAAAAAAAAACAAACCCACCAATGCTTGTCCTCTTTACTGTTATCACAGCTCAGTTATGGCTGGATGATCCTATAAGATGCAATAAATCATAAGTGAGGAAAGGGACCAAGTTATTTAATCTTGCAGAACAGGTGGTTGTCTTGGTGATTTGCAAGAGATTGACAAGAAATCCTGGCCCAAGTGTTTAGCAATGCCACAACAGAATAACAGCCATGGTGTTACTGAAGTGGGGAAAGGTTGGGATATTGTAACCTGCTGTTTGGAAGGCACACGATTGCGCTCAGAATTCTTTTAATATTAAATGTGAGCCCTTGCATCAGGTTTTCAATGGACGTATCACAGTGCTCCAGTAATCAAGCAAGCAAGCAGGCAAGCAAACAAAGCCATAATGAGTGATCTCAGAAACTTGAAGCTTACCCTGGCTGTCATAGGACGAGTTACAGAGGCAAGCTGAACGATTACACAGTTCACATTCACAGATATCTTAATAAACTAGGTCAACTTCCTGCCGCAGTCCTCTATGTACCTATGGGAGAGGGAAAAGGACCTATTAAACAAAACGGGACTGGTTTCTAATTAGACACAAATCACTTTGTAGCGTAGATCAATCAGTCAATTCATTGGGTGGGGAGAACCACTGCAGGCCGAACGGATAGTGTGGTATGCCCTAACCTCCTATTCTTATCTGATGAACAATGTATATATATGAACACATCTACATGTGAACAAGAGCAAATTTATTTGGGGGAGGGGGAAAGGTCTATTCAATCTGCATAATCTGACATCCCATTAGGTTCGGGTTTTTTTTTTTTTTAATTTGATTTATATGCAGCCCTTCTCCGGAGACTCAGGGCGGCTTACAATGCGTTAAGCAATAGCCTTCATTCTTTTGTATATTTTATACAAAGTCAGCTTATTGCCCCCACAACTGGGTCCTCATTCACCTACCTTAGAAAGGATGGAAGGTTGAGTCAACCTTGAGCCTTGGAGAGATTCGAACCAGCAGAAATTGCAGGCAGCTGTGTTAATAACAGGGTGCATTAAACCATTGTACTATCAAGGCTCCTTGTTTTAAGATTTCAGGGAGCCCTGAGGTCAAAATAGTCATTTGAGCACTCTTCCCTTAGCCCATTTTCTTCTTCCTGTATCCTATAATAATGTACAGATAGTCCTCAACTTACAACCACAATAGAACCCAGGATTTATGTTGTTAAGGGAGAAATTTGTTAAGTGAGCTTTGCCCCATTTTACGACTTTTCTTGTCACATTTATTAAATGAATCACTGCACTTGCTAAATTTGTAACACGGTCGTTAAGTGAATCTGGTTTCCCCATTGATTTTGCTTCTCCGAAGGTTGTAAAAAGGGGTCACATGACCCAGGAACACTGCAACTGTTATAAATGTGAGTCAGTTGTCCAGCATCCGAATGTAAATCAAGTAACCATGGGGATGCTGCAACACTCATCGGTTTGAAAAATGGTCATAAGTCACTTTTTTCAGTGCTGTTGTAACTTTGAATGGTCACTAAATGAACTGCCGTAAGGTGAGGACGACCTGTATTTTGCTCCCTTGCTCTTTATCCATTGGAGTAAGGAGTTCAAAAATTGGGAAACTGGAAATATTGAAATAGCTCTTGGCATTATATTATTAATTGATTGATTTTAATGCCTTGAAGTAAAAAAAAAATGATCCACCTGAGCATTTCAAACAATGAATTCTATTTAATGAATCCCTTCTGTGTGGGGGATCTGGGGTTATTGTTTCATTGCTTCTCCCTCTGAAAAGACCCTGTATGCCATCATGATGGAAGGCAAAATAGTATCACTTGTTTTGTAAATAACTAAAAATAATTGCCAAGAGAATGAAAATGGATAAAAAATTAACAGGAAGATCCTACATTTACTTAGAAGGATGGTCTATTGAGCTTAATGAGCTTATTCCCAATCCCAATTAAAGAAATAACTGAAATTCCCATGCTCCTAAAGGTTGATCATAAATTATACTAGTAGTGGAAGCAGCTTAGTGGGAAATCTCAATGTATTTGGAGGCCAAACTTGTTCCTTGGGTTAATTTCAATGTCAGCTAGACATTGTCTTGTTTTAGGAATTGGGGACAAGGTTATTATAATTTTCCCTTTGTATTTTTCATTTGCAAGATGGGAACTATGATGCCTCCAATGCAGTTTTATCGTGAATGAAGTCTCAGTTCAGTACAGTGAATTCTTAGTCTGTATGCATGAGCATGTTTTTCCTTAGGTATCTCCATTTGATATTGATGGAATGAAACAGCACCTATCCATCCTTAGCTGATCTGAAAAAACAACAACCCTAAACTGGATTGGAAAACTATCCAGAAATCCCAGGGATGTAGGCTAAACTGGGAAGATGAAAAACATCTTGGAAGAAGGTAAGACTTTCTATACTGACATTTACTATGTCAATAGAACTACATGGACATATGCATGTAAGTTGCCAGGAGTCAAACTAGATTTTTACTTATGAATAAACATGCTTAGAATTACACTGTAAGGGGAAAATGTATCACTGGGTCATCTCTATTGAGCCAAAGAACAACACAGCAGAGACTTCAACCAAGCTGGAATAAAATATATAAGCAATTTCTTTCTGTCCAATAATGGGAAATATAGCCTTCCATCCAACAGAGAAATCTCTTCCATCTCCTCCTGCTCCTCCATTTTATTCTCTGTAAACCACATAAATCTAATTTCTCAAAATAACCACACAATGCAAAGCGGAAGAGACAGTCAACTGATTGTATAATCTGATGCATGTAGATTTTGCATTCTTGACACAGTAGAGGAAATAGAGGAATTGATTTGATTTGATTTGATGCAAGTTTACACCTGTCTTTTGGGACCAGGGTATATTCCATTTAATTAAATTTGTTTCCCATCCAATCCTTTTGGAGTGAAATCCAGCAGGTTCTGACAGGTTCTGGAGAACCGGTAGCAGAAACTTTGAGTAGTTCAGAGAACCAGTAGCGGAAATTTTGAGTAGTTCAGAGAACCAGCAAATATCACCTCTGGCTGGCCCCAGAGTGGGGTGGGAATGGAGATTTTGCAATATCCTTCCCCCAGGAAGGTAGTAAATTTTTCTTTACTACTTTCAGTAGTAAAAAAAAAAAATTGAATTTCACCACTGAATGAAGTGTCCTGGAAGTTTCATATAGCTAGTATGAAAAGTAGAGTAGCCATTATTCTAAGTGGATATGCCACAAAATTTTGCAACGTATATTCTTTCCATTCACCTAAAGAGATTCGAATGAAGGTTCAGGCTCAATAGCTAATCCTATCTTTAGGTTACTATGAAAAAAATATCTTTATGTAGTTCTATTATCTTTATTCCTTGACCTTCAATATTTCCTGGCTTTTGAAAAAACTTTCATGCACAGTCTACCTGCTTCTTGTCTAGTTGTATGTCTGTTAATTCTTATAAATAATCTGGGATTGCATTTTCTTTCAATAATATCAGGGAATTCATTATGTGGAGGGAATTGATGGATTCACCCTTCATGAATTTCCTGAGTGTCCTTTAAACTCCATCAGAGCTAAGGGTCATCACCTTCATATTTGGGAGTAAATCCCATATATTATGTATCATGTAAAGAAGCACACAATTTGCCTATTCTGAGGTTATAACTGTCAGTTTGTTTCCGCCATGAATAATTTTATGAATGTTTGTTTGGTTTTCTAGTCATATTTGTTCTAAATTAAAAAGCATTGCCTGAACTTCTTCATTGAAACTTTCTCCATCTGTCCTGATCATATTGGATTCCTCTTTTTGCACCTTCTCAAAGATTAGACTGCAAAAAGAAAGAAAGAAAAATCCAAAAACTTCTGTATGCTATGATTAAGCAGCTTAAAAGGTCTGTATCAGAATTTAATTCAAACTTATCTTTAAATTTACAGACAGCTGCTTTAAATAGCATTATCAACAATAGAGTAGAATAAAAATAGTATCTGCAATGAGATATGATTGTCATAACTTGTCATAAAGCCTATCATTAAAGTCCTTTGTAACTATTGTTCCCAGTTTACCGGCAAGAACAGGGATTGAATAGCGTTATGATTAATTGTTCTTCCACTATGCCATTCCTTGAAGAAATTCAGAAATGTTTGTTTCATAACAGTCTTTTTTGATAAGCCAGGCTGAAAGATAGTGACACCTATGGACACCCACTGAAATTCTTCCTAGATTCTTTGCAGTCATCAGTTATAGTTTAGAAGTGCTGCAAACCTTTCGTAAGTGACTTGAGAGTATTATGTGCAAATATTTGCAACTTCTATTATTTTTGTGGGTTAAAGGGAAACTTTAACATACATAAAAAGGGAGGAAGATCGCCCATGTCTTTTAAATTGGAATAAATAACACATGCATCCTTTTTACTTATGATGCATCTGTGTAATTTGAACTGGAATAAGCTTCTGATAGTTCAAGAAATAATTTGAGAAAAAGCTCCCAGAACTGCCTTGTCATTTCCATTGTCCTCTTTATCATAAAGATCACGCAAACTCTTTATGTATGTAAATTTCTGTGGCACAAGTTCACTGTATATTTGGACATGTGGACAATAACTTTCAACCAGCCTGAATACTTGCTTTATTAGAGGTTAGCGAAGAAAGTATTGATGTATACTGTAATCCTTTTGCCCATGAAATGGTCTTAGAAACAATCTGTATATTTTCATGTTATCAAATCCTCCTTTCCATCCATTGCAGTTCGTTGCCATACTTGCAAAGAGTGCCTATACATTCAGGTCAAAGCAGAGTGGGATTCTGACTTGATCTAAGGCCTACAGCTTATCAGATGATACCCATAGAACCCCCCTTGTTAGCTGAAATCAGGTCATAGAAACTTACCAACATGGCTTTTAAAAAGCAAACCCAAAGGCTTCTCTTGAGCTTTAAGTGGTATTCCAGGGATCATGTCCAAAAAAATAATGGATGGGACCACAACAAAAGTTAAACATATTTTGAAATAATTTACATATAAATGTAATTAAAATTAATCACCTTTGATATTTAAAAAGAATTTCTAGTCATGCTTTTAATCATTTTCCCTTTTTAAATCATTTTAGAAGTCACAAATTAATATCAACTTTTGGATATCTTCAGGGATTGCACCCAAGGCTTTCAAGGGATACCTATGGATCTTAGGTTTCAGACCATGAACAATGAGATTATCTGATCTCCAGTTGATCATAGGAACCATAATCACACCAGCCTATAGGTGTGGATTGCTTTCTTTTTGTTGGTTGCCATTATACCTGAGCTCAAGGATCTATGTAGTATTCTCTCTTTTAAATTCTTCCTCTTCCACTCTGCTGTCTAAGTTTTAAAATACCTGCTCAATTAGAATCTATGTTCTATGTCTTCCAAATCTTTATTCCTTGTAAGGTAATAAACAATGATCACCTTTGACTCACAATAATGAAAATCTGGTTTCTCTAGATCTGGTTTTTCTTTTTCTCTCTGAACTCCCCCTGCCTCCTCATGGTTTAGGCCACCACTCCACCACTGCAGGCAGCATACTGGCTATGAGTTGAAGTCCCTCCAATGTGGAAGACCCCACCCCTATATTGGGAGAATTTCCTTAATGCCTCTGATATCGAAGAAGGCAAAATGAAGGGATATTATGCCCTCTTTCAGCTTTTCCTTCAATGGGCTTCCATGCTGAATGGGACAAGTAAGGAGCAAGGATTTTTTTTTAAAAAAAAGCAAACAAACACAATTTAGCCCATCTTGGAAGCCTCCTAGTGTAGCAGGCTATGCCATCACACCAGCAATGCAGCCACTTCAACTGCTGGTTTCTTTCATCTTACTGCCTCTTTCATTTGCCCTTGGGCTTCCTGGGTTTTATCAGTAAGGGCCCTTCTTCTCTTTCTCTCTGTCTTCTCCAGTCCAACCTTTCGTCCCTTGAACTCGGAACTTAAAGTTGCTTATTTCTGCTTCTATAAATGGAGCAGTCAACTAAAGTTAATGTCCAAGGAAGGAAACTCATTTTATGCAGTTGAACAAAACAGGGCAGTAATTTAAAAGTTTAGCGGCTTCTGGATTTGGATATGCACTCCTTTCCCATTCTTAAATTGTTCCTGATGCACCAAAATCTCCTATGGCTGTGTTAACACATATGCCAAACTTGATTCAGCACCCACCCCCACAAAAGTGGCTAAGTTTGATGATTATTCCTTTTTTAAAAAATTGCTTACTGCATTAGGCGAATTGAAGCCAGGTGACTAATTCATGGGCAACCACATCTTGCAAAAGCAGAAGAAGCGACTTAGGTTAGCCACTAAGTTCATCATGTCAGGCAAAGGCAGTCTGGGTGTTTGCAGAAGGGCTGATATAGATGGGGGCATTCAGATCAAGAAGCTAAAAAAAAAAGGTGCTTTTACCTTCATGGAGCATCTCCCTGCCTCTCTCACCTGTCAGCCTACCTGCCTACCCATCAGCTGCCCTCAGGTCTACACATCCGCCATGTTCGGGGTTGCCCTGAAGCTTCAGGGGGACTACCTGCCATTCCACCCCGAATTTGAGCACCTGCACACCAGAAAGCGGCGTCTCACTTCGGATCCCTGGAAGGCCGAAGAACCAAGCCCCGAATTAGCAATTCTTTCTCGGGTTGTCTTCCCCCACCGCCAGAGGAAAGGCGAACGGGGAAGCTTTTCCCCCCACCTGAACCTGAGGCCTGAGAATCGAGCCACCCTCCCCGCCTTGAGAAAAAACGATAAGAGACGCGCGCACTGCCCAGGCCGGCCGCGCGGTATTGGAGCTATGCGAGGCACGCGGAGGGCGCGCTACTCCGGCTAACAAAAGGCTCCGGCCTGGAGCGAGGCCTCGCGATCCAATGTCACGGCCGAGGCCGGAGAGCCCGCTGGGCGAGTCAGGAAAGGCCCCTGCTCTCTTTTCCCAGGGGGATCAGCTAAATATAGGCCCTCGGCCTGGCTCTGGTCCCAACCTCCGGACCGTGGGCCGTTGGTTGTATATATATATATATTTAAAAAAAACGATTAGCGAGGAACAACTGCGAAGCGCCGCGGGGCTTTAATGGCGACGGAGACACACTCCTTCCCCCACCCCGGCCGGCCTCGGACATTCGGTAACTCGGAGGGCCGGGGGTGGGGGGGGGGTGGGAGGAGGGATTCGCGTAGGAAACCTGGCTGGACCAGCGGCTGACACCGAATCCCCCCGCTCGGTCGGGAGGCCACCTGGCCTGCCTCGGAGTGTCAAATGATTAGCAGGTCCTTATTTATAAAGTTCAAGCTGTTTTCCTCCCGCCCCCCCGGTCAGCGGGCGGCTTACTTTATTTTCGTCCGCATATCCGCGGGTATAAATGTTTACTTAGGGTGGAATAATATTTATGGTTTCTCTAGAAAACAAATCGGGCCCCGGGCAAGGCGCGTCCTCCGGCCCTTGTCCAGCAGGCGAGCTCCGACCCGCCGATTGCTTAACGGGAGAGGACAGATTCTGCAGCCGAGCGGCGGAAAGGCGTCTTCCTCCCTCCCTTTCTCCCTTAGGGCACATGCTTCGTATTTTGGGGAGAATAAAATGGTTATTTTTTTTATTATTCCTGCGGCTTCCAATTAAAAAAAAAAAAGGAAGGAAGGAAGGAAATGATCCTCCGTTCTTTGATCTGATCTTCCTTTTATTTTAGAGAACGGAAACAGACCTCTTCCAAATTAGTGATCATATCCATGCGTTCTAATGGTTCAAACGCCGAGCCCTGATTTCCCAGGCCGATCCCGATTTAAAAGATGCCACGGATCTTTGCCTGCGAGAGACTGCTACATAACATGTACGAGGAAGTTCCCTCTATTAGGCCCAGAAGGCTTAATTAGGTTAAAGTCGTTTGGTACATCAAAGCATTTGTCCACCAAGATTCAATTAGGAATATGCGGTTAGATTCTCTCCTAATTTTGCGGAGGGGCAGGCTGTCGACAGTGGCATATCAGTTAGTAACTGAGCATTGGTATCAAATTCTGAGTCTTGTGATTTTGATTGCAGTTCAAAAGAAATGAATTACAAGGTTTGTTGAACTTGATTCCAGAGACTAAAGTTAGATGCTATTTCAATAGAAGAAAAACATATTTAATTTAAAGACAAACAGAATTCTAACACCTTCTGCATTTCTTTGAACATGAGGGAAAATGCAGTTAATATAAAAACCTAGGTGGAGAATTCAAGTTTTTAACTTATTAAATGTAATTAAAACAGAAATGAAATTTGTCTTCCTGGTTCTGTATTAATTCAGTATAATTCCTTCCTTCCTTCCTTCCTTTCTTCCTTCGAATTAATTGTTTTTATTACCAGATCATCTGACAAATTGTCCCAATCCTATTTTTTTATTATGGAAATTACTTTACCATCTCTATCTTAATATTTATATAATATCCAAATAATTCACCTATAAGTGTGATCCAATCTGTAGCAATTTTATAACGTTTTTAGAGAAGTGTCACTAGATATATCTAGATTTAGATATAGATTGATGGAAAAGGTCAAGGATGATCTTTGGGAAGGATCTTCTTGCTCTTTAAGGCATTAAATCTTTCAGTCTTGTATTTTTAATTGTATCCCATATATAGGTTCTATTGATTTTTTTTTTTTTGTTCCCATCTAGCTGAATGACTACAGAATTTTCCCAATGGAGCAAAATCGTTTTTTATAACTCTCTTTCATATGATGTACTAACTGGAAAGCAAACACCAAAAGTGCCATTTTAAAAATTTATTTACAAAGCTGTGTACAACACGAAGGAATAACATTTAGAATACATATATTCATTCATATATAAACAGACTTCTATAATAGAATGAGAGGGGTATTTCTCCCCTTCTTTTTTTTTCTGCTCAGTTCTTTCATATTTAAAACGCCTTCCCTTATCGTTTGCTGCAAATTTGGATTTATTTCGAAGAAAATTACCGGAGGAAAAATGAGAACCTTCAACAAAAGTGAAAGTTCGGGACTCCTAATCTTGAGCTTTCTCGACTTCCCGTTTTCCCCTTTTCACTGGATTTTTTATTTGCTTTTACTTTGCTTTGCTTTTTTTTTTTTGCCAAATATGGACCATTAAAAAAATAAAATTAAAAACTGCAAAGGAAAGTCCGTCATTGCCTGTCGCCCTCCCCACTACAAATATCGAAGAAACAGGTCGCCGCGGGTTGCGTGTCAGCTTTACCTGCAGCGTCCGAACCCTTCTTTCCTATGCGTTTCGCCAGCCTTGTTTCGGGGCTCTTAAGCCTCCGGGTTTACACCGTGAAGGCCACGGACTAAGGCAGAGAAGATGCGGCCACTGGAGCCGATCGAGTCCTCAGAGGGTCGTGGCGAGAAGAGAGTCTCTTGGCGAAGCGGGAGGCGGCCAGAAACCCCCCCCCTCCCCTCGATTCTTGGCAGGATCTCAGAAAAAGGAGAGGCGAAAGGAAGAGAAAGAAAGAAGGAAGGAAAGAAGGGAGAGCGGATCCCAAGTGGGCGAGCTACTGCGCCGGCCACTTGGCCTGGACCGCGCCGGCCGAAGCGGCGGGCTGCAGGAACTGTCCGGAGAGAATGTTTGTAGGCACGCTGAGGATGGGCGCGATGGCCGCCGTGGTCCTGGCCAGCGAGAGCGGCTGGTGGCCCAGCAAGCCCGACTGCGCGGTGACGGGCGGCCGGAGGAACGTCTGGGCGCTGACGGCCGAGGCAGAGCTGGAGGCCGGCCCGGCGCTCGCCCCGATGATATTCTCGATGCTGAAGGAAGGCCGGGCGCTGGGCTCGGCTTTGACCCCGCCGGCCGCGGGGCCCGACCCTGCCACCGCGCCGAGGCCGCTGAGATGCAGCTGGAGGCTGGGGCTGAGCTGGGCGTTGAAGGCTTTCCGGCTCAGCTCGCCCGAGGGCAGGAGGGGCACGGCGGGCGGCAGCATGGGTCCGACGGGCGGGATGTAGGGGTACTGCAAGGCGGCCGGGTGCGGGTAGGCGCCGTGGGGCAAGCCGTAGGCTCGGCCGTAGGGGCCCGAGGACGAGGCGGCGGCGGCGGCGGCGGCGGCGGCCAGGCTGTAAGCGCCGAAGCTGTGCATCATGAGCGCCGTCTGCTCGCGGAGCTGCTCCTGCTGGTGCCGCTTGAAGCGCTTGCGGCGCCGCAGGAAGGAGCCGTTGTCGAACATGTCCTCGGACTGCGGGTCCAGCGTCCAGTAGTTGCCCTTGCCCGGGTTGCCCGGCTCGCGGGGGATCTTGACGAAGCAGTCGTTGAGCGAGAGGTTGTGGCGGATGGAGTTCTGCCAGGCCGGGAACTTCTCCCGGTAGTAAGGGAAGCGGTTGCTGATGAACTCGCAGATGCCGCTCAGCGTCAGCTTCTTCTGCGGGCTCTGCAGGATGGCCATGGTGATCAGCGCGATGTACGAGTAGGGCGGCTTCACCAGGCTGCTCTTGGGCTTGCCGCCGCTGGAGGCAGCAGCCGCAGCAGCGTTCGCCGCCGCCGCCGCCGGCGCCGAGCCTTCCTCGCTTCCCTTCTCCTCGACGGGGCTCCCGCCGCCGCCGCCGCTGCCGCTGCTGCTGCCCGAGCTCATCTCCGCCGCCTCTTTGGCCATCAGCAGCTCGGCCGCCTCGTCCAAAGCCAGCGAGGCGGGCAACCTAGCCAAGCCGCTGCCGGGGCTGCCGCCGGCCTCTAGGTCGCTGCCGCCGCCGCCGCCGCCGTCCCGCTCCTCCAGGCAGTCGTCCCCCTCGCCCACCACGTCGATGTCCACATCTTCCGCCGTCAGCACCGTCTGGCCGGACATGTCGTTGGCGCTCAGGTTGCCCGACAGAGTCATCCCAGCTCAGGAAAGGAGGGAAAGCGGTGGGCTGGAGGGGGGATTGATTAATTAATTAATTGCGGCGGCGATGATGATCGGGAGAGAGCCGGGAGAGTTGGGAGAGGAGAAGGGGCGAAAAGTGTCTCTGTCTCGGGGAAGAAGGAAGGGAGGGAGGGAGGGAGGGAGGGAGGGAGGAAGGAAGGAAGGAAGGAAGGAAGGAAGGAAGGAGGGGGCTCCTGAGGACACTTGGACCCAAATCCGGCCCCTCTTTCAACAAGGTGCTTCTCCAACAGGTAGCGGTGTCAGCAGCCAGAAGGGGAGCGACCCCCCTCCCCAGCCTTCCTCTTCTTCTTCTTATTCCTCCTCCTCCTCCGCTACCTGCCGGCCACGGGGGCTTCCTCCTCCTCCTCCTCCTCCTCCTCCTCACCCAGCTGTCGGCATCCGAGAGCAGACCGCAGCCCCTTGCCCACCTTGGCGGCGACTGCGCTGTTAGCCGCCCCGGCGATCTGCGGGCCAAGCCTTGCACGCAGCTCGAGTGCGACGCCGGCAAGCGGGGCGGCCACTCGGGGCTTCTCCTTTCAGCAGCCTCTCCCGATCCACCAGTCAAGCGGCGGCAGTGACAGCAGCAGCAGCAGCAGCGACGACGGGGCGGCAGGGAGCAGGCAGAGGCCGAAGGGGCGGCGGCGGCGGCAAACCCGAGCAAGCGATTCGAGTACCGTTTTCGGCTCCTAGTCTGGAGCCCTTTAGGGTTCCTCCTTCCCGAAAGGACTCCGGGCTTCCAGACACCTCCGGGCTGCTGTGGCGCTGGACGGTGCTTTCCCCCAACCGGAGCGATTGGCGACCCGCGACCTTCTCCCGGCTCATCGGAAGGGTTGTGCCCGCCACCACCGACCGTGGCTGTTGCTGCAGGTTAGCTCTCTTCGGCTGCGGGGATCTCCATCTCTCCTCTGCCTTCGCTCCAAACCTCCCCTCTTTCCCTTTGCCTTCTTTCCTCCTCTCTCTGCCCCCTCCTCGCTGTTTTCAAATCCCACAAACACCCCCCTCCGTCTTCTCTGTTTAGGTTCCCCCCCCCTCTCTCTATCCCGAAAGGGAGGATGGGCGGAGGGAGAAAAGGTTCGGTTTGGCAGCCCCAGCGAGCAGGAGAGGGCGGGGAATCCACGGGCGTTATAGAGGAACTCGGTTGCCACTTAGAAAGTGCCTTTTTTTCAAAAGGCTTGCCTGATAGATTACTTTCCAGTTAAAGATATACTAGGGGGCGGGGCCACGTGATGGCTTGACGTCAGCGCCCCCCTGGCAGGCCAAACCCGGGCCCAAGTTGTTTCAGGGGATTGTCAACAAAGAGACAACGGTGGCTTCTTTCCCCCTTGATCACCGCCAAGTGATCAGCTCGGCTCCCCTTCAGGGAAAACTTGCCTAAACAGGCAGGCCTCGTGGCAGGGCTCCCCAGCGTGGCCCCTTAAAAACAAACATCTGCCCAGGTCGCCAAGTTTATTCTAATAGGAATGGATGGAGCATCAAAACAAATCAAAACAAAACAACCAAGCTGGAATTCGATGCACTCAGGCACGCAGCACACACACACAAGAGAGAAGATGCCCCATGCAATCTTTTCAGAATTGGGGATTTCCACACACACACACACACACACAAACACACACACACCGCACCTGAGAAAATAATATTTTTTTAAAAGAGAGAGAAGGGAAAGCAAAGTAAGTCTTCAACTGTGTCAGTCGGGCTGGATTAGGAATGAAATTTCTAGAGCCAACTGTAAATACAATTATTTACATCCTTGGAATATTTTGGTTTTTTTAAAATCCGTTGGTTTTTTTTTGGGGGGGGAGGTTTGAACATCTCTATCTCCTCCACAACTTGAGAGAATTTTTTTTTGTTTTGTTTTTCTACTTTTTTCTCCCTTTACCCCCCCCCCCAAAAAAAAA
This sequence comes from Pituophis catenifer annectens, assembly GCF_029215685.1. Lineage (NCBI taxonomy): Eukaryota > Metazoa > Chordata > Lepidosauria > Squamata > Colubridae > Pituophis > Pituophis catenifer. The sequence continues at coordinate 147,750,902 of NW_027256883.1, forward strand.
CAAAACAACAACAACAACAAAAAAACCCAGCATCCTCCAGGGAAACGTAGAAGGAAAAGATGGGTATCTAGTCCTCTTGTAGGTCAGCTGGGGATCGAAAATAAGACCAAAAGACATAAAATAACCACACCTCCCTAAAAAAAAAAAAAGATGGGAAGAGAAAGAAAAATAACCAAAGAGACAGAGTTTATGTGTGTGTGTACACGCTGTAGCTTTATTATTATTGGTTGTATCTTGCAGAGGTGTTAACGACGTAATAATAGCTCATTAGCATATTAAAAAGTAGGAAATGGGGAAGGGGGAATGTGTGTGAATGGAAATATTTTGGTATTCACCTCCAAGGTAAGCCTTGTCCCAAGAAAACAAACTCCAGGAGGTAGCCAGTTCTCAAAAGTTTGTTGCAAATGTCTATTTCCTTCTCTTTAAACAAAAGCCTCCGTTTCCAGAGAGAACAATTGCTTGGGGTTTAGGTAGGAAATGACTCGCTTGATAGGTGGCTTTTCTTTCTGTTTTTCGTCCTATGCCTTGTTGTAATGATTGTTGTGACTTCAGAGAAATGTTGATAGGAACAACAACAAAAACAAAAACAACAGTCGTCAGGGGAAAAAAAAAAAGACCTGTGTCTTTTCTGAATCTCCAAAAGAAATGCCCAAATCCACCTGCCTGGACTGCCCCTTGTGCTGCGGCTTTTGTTTCCATCACAACATTTTACAGTTTTCGGATAAAAAGCGAGACATCTTTATATTTTAAACGGGAGCGAAACACGCCAACCAAAAAGGTGGGTCCGTCTTCCGAAGGAGAAAAGGGGAGTTGGCTTAAGACCGAGTGTCGAAACGTGCTAATGAAGACAGAAATGGCAAGAATAGTATACAGAAGGCACCGGGTGGGAGGAAGAAAAAAAAAACCCTTCCCTGTGATTTATGCTCTGAGCAAAGGGAAAGTAAGAGGGGGGGGGACGTGGCTCTCTGCATGGAGGACCATACCTCCAGATCACTGTTCACACACGAGAGGGGCTTGCAAGTTTTACCTCTGGAAAAAACCGGCAGCCGTAAGTTACATTTCTCTCCCCACCCCACCTCACCTCTACCGCCGTAGCCCCGCCAACCGGTATGGTATGGAGGGACGGATCGCTCTATTGGGTGATCTGCCACGGGACATCCCAAAAAACAAAGCGGACGGGACTTCGAGCAAATGCGACGCGTGGTATATTTTGTCCTCCTCTTGTTTTTGCAAAGCGCTGCCTCGCGGTAGAGGAAAGGGACTTTCCGTAGCTCCTTATTGGGAAGCTCTCACCTTTTACAGAGGATCTTCGGCTGCGGTTCTACGATCGCTGCTTTGGAGCGATTCATCCCACCAGCTGGGGCTCCTTAGCAAGGAAAGCCACCGTTTCCCAGTCTCGGTTAGATGAGGGAAGAAACCAGGCTTGGCTAATTCGGACGAGTTTTAGGAGATGTGCCTGTTGGCGGGAAGGATTCGTAAACCAGGTTTTTTCCCACCCCACAAACACGCGTCCCCCCTTTTCAGACACTGCGGGTGGCCGTGGGAGGTTTTCTCTGTCCATTTTTCTTTTTTTTTCCCCCTCTTGGTCTCTTCGTGAGGGAGCCTTTACCTTTCAATGGTCCCGGGGTGAATTCCGACCCTTGGACCAATAAAACCTTTGCAGATCTCCGTGTGCGTGTGTCACAGCAATGAATAAAAGGAATCCGATCTCGCCGTTCCGTGAAGGAAAAAAAAAAAACCCTTTCTCAAATACAGTCACGCATTACAAAAACATCCGTTTCTTAGGTGGTTTTCTGTGAAATCTCACCGGGGATTGTAACAAGGTGATGAGAGAGAGAGAAAGAGGGAGGGAGGGAGAGTACATCACTCTAGAAAGCGTCGCCTTCATTTGTTGAGCTTTTTGCTTTGACACAACCGAAGTCAAATTAATTGATTCATACCATTAATTACGGTGCTTAGCGTGGAAGAAACGTATCCCTTCGATTAGGACTCTATTGTGCTAATCTCTTGTTCCATCAGTGTTACCATCTGATGCTGGGAGGAAGAGGGAGGGTGACTGCCGGAAGGTGTTTGGGTGGCCGGGGAGAGAAAAAAGGAGGCAAGAGAAAGCATGGAGGCAAAGTTTGGGGCTCCTTTTGGCAAATCGAACGGGGCACCTGAGTTTGAAGCCAGGCACCCTCCGCAGAGGTAGTATTCGTTCGCTTGCGGGCCTCCTGGAGGAAGGGCCAACTGGTTTTGGGGGCTCATCTTTGATTTGTCTCCTGTTCACCTTTTCCTGTGCTGCAAATATATACATATATAGTTTTTTATTTATTGGATCAATGCGTATGTTGTAGCTTCCCCTAAAATATTCCCCAAAAGGAGGTGAGGGAGAGGAAAACTGTTCATATCTGGCAAGGTGTCCGAAGCACAAAGACCGGTGCTCACATCCAAAAGCTAATTTGGGAAAGAAAGAGACAGTTTCTCTCTCTCTCTCTCTCTCTCTCTCTCTCTCTCTCTCTCTCTCTCTCTCTCTCTCTCTCTCTCTCTCTCTCTCGATGGAGATGGAAAGGAAGTCGCGGTTGCCCAAAGGAAGGATGAGCTTAAGCCAAAGGCCAGGACCACCCACCAGCGAATGGGTAAAAGGGAACCCTTCAGGGAAGTTTGCTTTTTATACCCCTAAGTTTTCCAACTTCGTGGGGAAGCTTCCCTACAGCGTCCAGTTTGGTGACTGTGGAGCGTCTGTATACGTGTGTGTGGATGCTGAAGAAAATAATTTTAGAATAATAGCTAAACTTTCTCCGAAGAAATGCTCCTAATTACTCTCTCCTGAAAGAGAAGGCTGAAAAAGAAGATTTTTTTTAATTGAAACGGAGGCGAGAGCCAATTCATGCGAGAGAGAGAGAGAGAGAGAGAGAGAGAGAGAGAGAGAGAGAGAGAGAGAGAGAGAGAGAGAGAGAGAGAGAGAGAGAGAGAGAGAAGCTACGTGTAGATATGTACAATAATGCACAGGCGCGATTTAGCAGCGGCGGAAACTACTGTCCAGATCGATAGGGAGTCAGATAGAGACGTTTGCTGGGCTTGATGGGGGGGAGGGGGAGAAAGAGAGGGAGACGCGGAACGAACAACTTACGATAGGAGAGGAGAAATTAATTACAGTTCACTTGGAACCTAGGATGAGCAAGTGAGTGTCTAGCCCGCAAAGTGAGTTAAAAATGAATCCGGAGAGGTGGTAGGACTGAAAAGGAGGAGAGGGGAGGACGACCAGCTGCGTTGGACGCTAGGCTTCTTCTCCCGGAACCAACTATATATTTGCTCCTCTCCTGTGCCCCGTGACTTTCACGGAATAGTTGTAGAAATCGTTGACCTAAATCCTTACCATAAAAAAAAAAAAGCGGGGCGTTTTTTTTAATCGAAAAGGGTGTAAGTAAATAAAGAGGTGTTGTGGGGGCGGGGGCGGGGAGGAAGCGTGTGGATGAACTGGCGTGCCAGGAGAGAAAGAGAAGAGTGCTGGTGTCTATAGGTTTCGATGTGAATGCTGTGAAATAGCCCAGCTGCTGGACTGAGAGGGGGAAGCATTTTCTCCTTAGCAGCTCGGAAAAAGAATTGGGGGGAAAAAGCCGCGCTCTAGGCAGGCTTGCTATCCGGCGAGGGAAAGGAAGGCAAGGAGAGGAGGAGGAGGAAGGTGGGGTGGGTAACCTAATCTAATTGACACCACCTCCCCACAAGAGTTTCACGGCCACAACCTTCCTTCCGAAGGCGCATCCAGCTTGGCCTTTCAGATAACACCTCTCTCTCTCCCTCTCTCTCCCTCTCCCCCCCTCTCTCTCCCTCCCTCCCTCTCTCTCTCTCTCTCTCTCCCTCCCTCTCTCTCTCTCCCTCCCCCCTCTCTCTTCCTCTCTCTCTCCATTTCTCTCTCTCTCTCTCTCCCTCCCCCCCCCTCTCTCCCTCCCTCTCTCTCTCTCACACATACACACACACACACACACGAAGCCACGATCCCATCGAAATCTATCCAATGCGGGCCCCATTTCTGTGCAGTGAGGATGAGGATGGGGCATACTGTAACACAAAGTTGTTGGTGCTCTAAAAGGAATAATAACAAACCCGCGTGTAAAAAAAAAAATAGTGCGGCCGCCGCGAAACGAAACCCCGGGAGACGTTTGAATAAATACCCGAACACGGAGGGAGAACGGGGTCGGGGTGTGGAGAAGCAGCAGCCTCGTGTTTCCAAACGGATATCTTTGTTCCTGGAAAATGTACAAACATCCCTTTTTTGTGAAAGGCGACACGTTTAATGAAGGAGGAGAGAGAGCAGTTAGGGGCCCAAAAACCCGACTCAAATGGTGGTGATAAATTTATGGCATTGTTAGCGTGCTTTTAATTATGGCTATTATGTTAATTATTGCCCATTAGCACGGAGTTATCAGCGGCGTGTCAGCTTTAATCAAAACGAGGCTTTCTCTTGAAAATGGGTCCTTTCCATCCGCCGGCAGAGACAGCGAAGAGGGGGAAACAAGGCAGAGCCGAGGCGGCAGAAGATCCCTCCGTAGGCCCCGGCCGACAGGGGAACCAAATCAAATGACTTCCCCCGTCGCAAAGAGCGTGATCCTTGGACGTGATCCTGCGCTGGCTTCTCCCTCCGGAGATTCCCCCCCCCCCTCCGGGGCCAAAGGCTGGGAAAAGAGGAGAGAAAAGAGCGCTTGGCCCGGCCTTTCCCCGCTTTCGCCTCTCCGCCCCTCCTTTAAGAGAGGCCACTTCATCATGCCGGATCACTCTGTCAAACTAGATGTTCCGGCTCGTTTTTATCCGTCCCGTTTTACAAGACGTCTCTCCCCCCCCACCTCCCCCCCCCCAACATCACCTCCCCAAGTCGTGCGGGCCGGGCTCAAGAGCGCTCGCCAAACAAACAAGCTGGAGCGCCCGCTGGCCCCCAGCCCAGGGGCGGGAGGGGGGGGTGAGGAGACACTGGGGAGACCAGATCCGCGGGAGGGGCGCCCCCTTGGGGGGGGTGTCCTGGATTTTGGCCCCAACTGAGGGCGCCCCTTTGAAACATGTGGCCCCAGTTTTCTCTCCCGCGGTCTTGGATTGGGAAGAGTTCGCCCCATCGCCCCCCCCCCTCCGGAAAGGAAACCGGAGAGAGGGGGGGGACACCTTGGAGAAGGTTGAGAGGCTGTTTGGTGGGGCTAGAATGGCCCTGAGAAATTATCCTGGGATGTCTGGCACTGGCCAATGGGGGGGGGGGAAAGGACAATAAAAGGGGGCTTCTATCTGGCTCGGGGAGGCCTCCAAGAACATTCCCCCCCTCCTCAATAAAGCCTCAGGTAATAAGGGGAGGCTCCTGCCTTGGCAGGAGAGTCTCGGGCCCCGGGGAAACGAGCCTTGGATCCGAGAGCGAGAGCCGTCTTGGGGCAGGCCCAGCAGCTCAGGCAGAGGGTCTTTATTGCCCGAAAAGCCATTTTCTGGACTCTTTTTCTCTCAGGAGGAAAAGTCCTCGATTTAAGGAGATTTAAGCTCAGTCTAAGCCAGCTCAGGATTGTTGTCTCTTTCGGCCTGCAGACCCACAAGTCAGGCTACCCCCACCCCACCCCCTCCACAACCCGGGCTCACTCGTCGTCCTGAACTTCAAATCCCAGTCATCACCAACTCCTCCAGGGACTGTAAGGAAGAGGGATGCTGTAGTTCCAGGGGTCTCCAACCTTGGCAACTTGAAGCCTGGCGGACTTCAATTCCCAGAATTCCCCAGCCAGCTTTGCAAAATTCTGGGAGTTTTTTTGTTTTTTGTTTTGCTTTTAATTTATATGCCGCCCTTCTCCGGAGACTCAGGGCGGCTTACAAGGCGTTAAGCAATAGCCTTCATACTTTTGTATATTTTATACAGTCAGCTTATTGCCCCCACAAACTGGGTCCTCATTTCACCTACCTTTGAAAGGATGGAAGGCTGAGTCAACCTTGAGCCTGGTGAGATTCGAACTTGCAGTAATTGCAAGCAGCAGATGTTAATAACAGTGCTTTAGTCCACTGTACTACAGGCTCGCTGGAGTTGAAGTCCTCCAGGCTTAAAGTTGCCAAGGTTGGAGACCCCTGCCCTGCTGTAGTCCAACATACTGAGGAAGGCTCTGCTTACCTGGGAGTGAATCTCACGGAACTCGCTCCGGCTTCCTCTTAGCGTGGAGGGGATTGGACTAGAAAGTTGCCCATTATCTTAAATTCAACGCGATTCGAGAATGGGTCTCATCAATTTTTTTTGGACGTACCCCAGAGGGGCGGACCCAAAAGAGAGAAAACTCTGAAGTCCTGTTGACTAACTAGACAATTTCAGGCAGATTTCCCCCCGCCCCCCTCTCCCCCCCTCCCCCACTAGGACTGGGACAAGCATCGTTCTCTTACTTTGTTTTGCTGGCAGGGTTTTCAGGGATACCTGGTCTTCTCTAGCCACCTTTCTCCTCTCCTCTATATACGTTCCGAGCAAGATACATCGCACCCACCACCACAGAAACCCTGTGAAATCAATTGCTCGAAGACAGCGAATATCTCTCAAAGGGTGAAAACTTCGTGGGGGGGGGGGTGGGGAGGGAGGGAAACTCTTCCGACTTCTGAACCTTGGAGAACCCGTTTGTCTTGCTTAAGAGGAAGTTCAAGATCAGGGGCAGCCGCCGAATTATATTTAGAACCGCCCACCCGTTCCTCTTGCTTAAATTGAGGGTGATGGATTGGTTATTTAGATTTAACACCGATGCCTTCATTCAGTCTCCGGGAAGAAAAGGGGTGACCCGGCGAGTTCACGACTTCAGCAACGGGGCCTTCTGAATAAGAGAGGTGGGAGATCTCTAATGGTCTCCAGATGCTAACGATGCCCATAAGGCCAACGGTGGATAATCCAACAGCTAATTAAAAGCACCCCGTTTGGAGGCAGCCATAGCTGTCAGCATCCCACTCATAAAAGCAAGGAAACGTTACCCCGAGCACAGAATTCTGCTTTGGCCACTTTGACAGATTGCAAAGTTCTGGGATTCTTTCTTTTCTTTCTTTTTTCTTTTTTTGCCCCAACGCAATTCAAGTATCCCAATTGCCACAAAAAAGGCATCCACATCGAATCCAAACAATGGAAGCGAACAATGGGGATTTTCTAAAAGGAGAGAGGGGAGACCCCGCCCAAGCCCCTCCCAGATCCTTCCAGCTTTAACATTTAGAGCAGGGATCGAGTGGATTTCGATGATAAATGACCAGAGCGAAACAAAAGGAAATAAAAATTATAGCAGATTTCCCATTGCCTTATACAGCGCCTCAGTTGTATTAGCGGATTCTCAGCTGCTCCATTCCCAGCCTTCCGTTAAAGGGATATAGAGTTGTTTCTTATCTTCCCAATGTCACATTTCTTGGAAGGATTATATTTAATTTGTAACTATGGCAGTGGAGAGGACGCCCCATTCAATTCCACGGGAAGACTCCCCCCAGATTCTCTTAAGAACGGGCAGCTTCGGGGCCATTGGAAACCTACATAAAAGGGGATTGAAATGATGCCCACGCTTTTAAACCCTTGGCTGGTTACGGCTGCTCTTTGTGACACGGCACCGCTGTGGGATCACTTGTCGTTATCTCCTTTGCAGGAGATCCTTGATCTTCGCCTGCCGGATGCTTCCCTCCGCTAGGCAAGAGCTCGGATGCCTCTAGAAGCCGAGGGAAAAAAGGAATCGAAAGATTTGGCAAAACAGGATTTTTTTTTTCCTCCGCCGATAAATCGGACGCCTCATTACAAATACTCCTTTAAGGAGGCATACTCTGGCGAAGAGGTCTCCCTGGAGCAACGCGGGGGGAAGAGGATTTCAGCCTTTCCTGCAGATTGGAAAGGGCGATTTGGAGCGTGATAGAGGCTGGTTTTAGAAGCGTATTCAAAGAAGTCATTGGGGAAGAAAGCAATGTATTATTCCGTGTGTGTGTGTGTGTGTGTGTGTGTGTGTGTGTGTGTGTCTATCTGTGTTAATCCTTGTTATATTTTTAGGATGGGTCTTATCCCTCACTATCGTATCACAATAAAATCGAACCACTAAAGCACCAAAGATCCAAATAAAAATGACCTCCCCTCCCTACCCCCCCTCCCAGCATCTCATAAGGAGCTTATTATTTTCATTGCTTTCACTAGGCATCCGGACGGCTCCTTCTCCGACATCTCCGCCAAAGGTACCGCATCCCCCGGATTCGGCTGGAAGGAAGAGTTCGCGGCTCCTTCGCAGGAGAGAGAAAGAAGATTCGCCTTCCGAAACGACTGGGGCGGGACACCGCAACGATTTCGGGATGTTGGTTGGCCTTCCGTGGACGCGTATTCCGTCCATTGGTTTGAGTGGGTTTTCGCCAGATCTGACGACCTCCTCTTCTTCTTCTCCTTCTTCTTCTTCTAGCCACGTGCTGTCTGTTTGTTTGAAATGGTGAAAGTTGCACCCCACCTTTCCTTTCATTACCCTAGATCAGTATTTCTCAACCTTGGCAACTTTAAGAGGTGTGGACTTCAAGTCCCAGAATTCTGGAAGTTAAAGTCCACAGCAGGGGTGAAATCCAGCAGGTTCTGGAACCGGTAGCGGAAATTTTGAGCAGTTCGGAGAACCGGTAGCAGTAATTTTGAGTAGTTCAGAGAACCAGCAAATACCACCTCTGGATGGCCTCAGAGTGGGGTGGAAATGGAGATTTTGCAATATCCTTCCCCTGCCACGCCCACCAACCCACACCACGCCCACCAAGCCATTCCCACAGAACCGGTAGTAAAAAAATTTGGATTTCACCACTGGTCCACAGTCTTAAAAGTTGCCAAGGTTGAGATATACTGAAGCAGAATAGAGCTGGAGGGGAGGTTGGAAGTCTGAGATTGGAGGTCTGAATTGGAGGTTGAGAATCAGAATCAAAATAGAGCTGGAGGGGACCTTGGAGGTCTTGTAGTCCAGCCCCCTGTTCAAGCAGGAGATCCTATACCATTTCAAACAAGTGACTCTCCAGTCTTTTTAAAAAAATAGTGATGAAGCACCCACAACCTTTCAACTGCAAGCTGTTCCACTGGTTAATTGTCCTCTTTGTTAGGAGGTTTTCACCTTAATTAAGAAGATTAATTAAGAAACACTGCCCCAAATCACAATGGTCTGGCTTGATCATCTCCCCTCTTTCAGGAAAGCATGGTGATGCTATGTGACCAATATAATTCTAAGGATAAAATCTTACCTCCCTCCCTCTCTTCTATTCCAGTTTTCTGTTGGCTGCTCTTTATCAGCATAGGGTCTAATGGAGTCTAGTCCCATTTCTGCCCCGCCAGTGGCTGAAGCAATTATATCCCAGGATATAATTAATCCAGGCAATTATATCCCAGGATACGCTTTCTTTACCCTTAAGGCTTTGATCCAGGATCAAATCAGAGTACTAGTTTGTTCTAAGTTTGTTGTTGAAAGCCTGGTCAAGAAACCAGGAGATTGTGAGTTCTTGTTCTACCTTAGGTATGAAAGAACAGCTGGGTGACTTTGGGTCAGTCACTCTCAGCCCAACCCACCTCACAGAGTTGTTGTTGTGGAAAAATAGGAAGGGTATGATGTATGTTCACTGCCTGGAGTTACTTATAAACAAGAATAAAGGTGATATTCTTTTTTAAAAAAAATCTAACCAATCATTTTAGGAAGAGCTCAGCTCTCCCTCGGCCCCTTCTCTTTCCCTCTTGATTCTTCTCCCACCTTTGGAGTTCCAAATCCCATCTTTTCAATTGCAATACATGCAGAGCACACACTATTCTTTCTGATATCTCCGGGCCTCACTCCCCCCGTCCCAAAAGAAAAAGAGGGAGAGAGAACAACGTAACTTAACCGAAGAAGTGGATTCCTCCAACCAAGAACAGCCTTTCCCAACTGGTGCCCTTTAGTTAGGTTGGATCCAACTCTCAGCCACAGTCATTTTCCAGGGGCTGGAAGGTGGGAGGTCCAGTCTAAAGGATTTGCAGGAGGCCAGGTTAAGGGGCGGGAATGGGCTTCGGACAGAGATAAAGGCAGAAGGGGTGGCCAGTCGGCTTCCCGGCCTTCCCCAGCAAAAGAGCCATTCCTACAGGTATTTATTCAAGTTTAGATTTTAACAGTATATTTAACAGAGCCTTGGTGGCGCAGCAGACTAAAGCACTGTTAAATAACACCAGCTGCCTGCAGTTATTGCAAGTTCAAATCCCACCAGGCTCAAGGTTGACTCAGCCTTCCATCCTTTCAAGGTAGGTAAAATGAGGACCCAGTTTGTGGGGGCAATAAGCTGACTTTGTATAAAAAAGAACACCGCTTGGGGTGGGGTGGGGGCGAAAGCCCTACTAAGCAGGTATATATAAAAGTATGAAGGCTATTGCTTAACGCATTGTAAGCCGCCCTGAGTCTCCAGAGAAGGGCGGCATATAAATCAAACCAATAAATAAATAAATAAACAGTAACAAAATTGGAAGGGACCTTGAAGGTCATCTAGTCCAGTGGTCCCCAACCTTTTTATCACCGCGGCCCGCTGAGCGCGCGCAGGGGTGGGGGCACGGCCCAGGAGCTTTTGCGCACGGCCCATTGCGCACGGCCCAGGAGCCTTTGCGCTGCAGCGTTGATGTCCCCCGGCCGCTGCGCGGCCCGGTGCCAGGTACTCCACGGCCCGGCACCGGTCCGCGGACCGGGGGTTGGGGACCACTGATCTAGTCCAACCCCCTGCTCATACAGGAGACCTGTACTAGGGATTTCTGATTGACAAGCTCAGTGTCTTAGCCACTGAACCACCTAGTCACCTAGATTCACTTGGGTGGGGGTTGGGGAGGGGGAGCTTTAGGTTTCAGCGGAGCGGAGACGAGAGATATTTCTGGGGATGGCACTGGAATTATGCCCCCTCCTTTTATGCCACTTATGTGCAGCCCCTAAGACATTGCAGGGGTCTCCTTGTAGGGAAGACCACTAAAACCAAGAGCCAAAAAGGAGGGGGGGCCAAGGAGCACTGGAGGTGGGGCGGGGGGGGGGCGACCTAGCTCTTCTTTAGCAGTGAAAAGATTAAAATGCTGCCGGGGAGGTGGGGGAGATTCTTTCTTCCTCCAAAGAGGTGGGACAGGAAATGTTGGCGGCTTTGAAGCAGCCCTGAATCTGGGGTGGGGGCGGGCAGGAAGAGTGGTAGCCGCCCCATTTCCTGACACTTCTCTTCTCTTGAAACTCCACCTGCTGTTTGCAAGCGAGGGGGCAGCTCTCTCTCGGAGTCTGGCTGGAAAGCGAATGAGTTCGGGATGCTGAGCCAGGAAGTCCTGGGGTCGAAAAGGGAAGGATCATTTGGGCTGTTCCTCTCCCCCCACCCTCCAGACTTAGCAGCTCTTCAAGGCCAAGAGCACTTGAGACCTGTGACCTCTGATTTTCGATATATATTGGGCCAACTGACCCAAACCAGGACTCTCTTCCTTCCCAGAATTTCACTTTGATCCAAATAATGTGCATACTTTTAACTATTTTCATTAAGGGTTTTTTTGTTTGTTTGTTTTGAATTTTCTTTTGGGAGGAATTTTTTTTTTGGGGGTGGGGGGAGAGACCCAGATCAGTTTAAAAGATCAACATTTCTGGGAATTCTGTATGATGAGTTGGTTGGGAAAGTTAGGGAGATGCCGAGAATGACCATGTGATGGAAAGCTGTCTTCCCCAACTTTGGGATCTCCACAAAGAACTTTACAAGTCTAAAGTGAGATGGGCGTTACTAATTTAACACATGGAAAGCACAAAGTTGTGGGAAAAGTCACTTCCCCACTGGGCTACTGTAATGCTCTCTACATGGGGCTACCCTTGAGGTGCACCCGGAGGCTCCAACTGGTTCAGAATGCTGCCACTCGGGTGATTATGGGAGTGACATGGCGCTCACATGTAACACCTCTCCTATGCGAGCTGCACTGGCTCCCGGTGGTCTTCCGAGTGCGCTTCAAGGTGCTGGTTCTTACCTTTAAAGTGCTCCATGGCTTAAGACCTGGGTACCTATGAGACCACCTTCTGCAACCGATAACCTCCCACCAACCAGTACGCTCCCACAGAGTGGGCCTCCTCAGGGTGCCGTCAGTAAAGCAATGTCGGCTGGTGGTTCCCAGGAGGAGAGCCTTCTCTGTAGGGAGGCTGCCCTATGGAACAGCATACCCCCAGGGATACGAATGATCCCAGATCTCCGTACTTTCCGTCATGCCTTGAAGACCTTTCTATTTCACCAAGCTGGCATAAATTTTCAATTTATCTAAATTCTACGCTGAGGATCTTAATTGATGAGCCAAATCGGTTTAATTATTTTAAATTATTTTTATTTCACATTATATGTATGTTATTCTGACTGTTTACCGCCCTGAGTCCTTCGGGAGAAGGGTGGCATAAAAATAAATAAATAAATAAATAAATAAATAAATAAATAAATAAATAGGCTCCCTAAAATCTTTGGTTGGGAGAACACCAGGAAAGCTCAGGCCTACTGGATAGACTAAGAAGAAAATCCCCTGGAAGAAGGCAATAGCAAAACACACTGATGATGTTGCTGAAAAAAAGGTAATGTATGAAGTCATCCACAACTGAACGTGACTTGAAGGAGACTTCAAGTCTTCAGAGGCCAGCTGAAATGGCCAAACCAGATGTGCTTTGTCCAAAGGTTGACCCATAATAAGTAAAGTTCATTAATAGGAGGCTTTGAATTTTGGTACAAACCTGTTCCCCTCCACTCATTATTCTTGATGGTTAACATCAAGCTTCCTGCCCACAACTGTAGAGTAGTCCTTATTTTACAGGATAGCAGGGGTAAAGGCTGATGCTTGGGTACAGTCCCCTAGAACTCCTCCCAAAACTGCTCCCTGATAGTCATTCAGGGGGGTCTTCAAGGTCTGGTTTAAAAAAAGAAAAAAAAATGACAACCTCAATGGTGCAATGGAAGCTCCACCTGCTCTTTATGTGTCATGGTTCACAGTTCCCAGATATGGCAAAGCTAAGAGTATTACTAAGAAGCACAATTCAACACAACAGAAGAGGTGGGGAGAGAGAGTGTTCAAGATGCAGTGGAAAATACAAAGTTAGTCCTGCATATGGCTAAAAACCTGCAGCATAATTTAAACAACTGAACCATTAATTAGTAGAATTCACAGAGTAATTCATTAAAAAAAACACAGATGGAATCGATGAAGGATCTTGCAAAAAGACAGAAAGAGGCAGTGGGAATCTGGGAAGAATAATATAATGAATTATAATCACTTTCCTGTTCTCTGACTGAAACCCTTGGATGAGATCACATATTCTTGCTCAAAGTGGGCAGGAGTCACTCCATAATGTAGTGAAATCTGCCATTAACCATGGAAACTTGCTTGAATGATGGGAGTTTCTATGATGGTAGGCATTTAGTCTCTCTCATGTCAGTCTATCACACAGGGGCTATTGGGGTGGCAAAATGAAGAGAAATCCCAGGTAAGTTCTTTGAGCTCCTGGCTAGATATAAATTGAATACATTGTTGGTCCTTATTAGGTATGGAGCAGATACCAGGTCACACCAGAGACTCCCCCAAAGCTTGCTGACAACAAGAAGCAAGCAGATACTGTAAAGATCATTTCCAGTTCTGGACATGACCCATCCAGCTGCTAACAGTCTAGCCTGTTTTTGGGACACAGCAATGACCGAAAATCCAAGTATAGACACATTAGTCATGGGCAACAAGTAGACATCTCTCACGCCTCCATCAGTTATTGAACAGGTGAGGGAAATGTGCTTTTGGCAATCCCACTGGTTGGAGATGGTTCTGCATAAACTGTATCCATGTATAGTTTTCTTTTACAATTCCGTGCGGCAAAGTTACATTTTTGGAATGTTACAGTTTAGAGTAATAAAAGAAGGATAAGTTTCTCTGTTCCTTGTTTTATTCTAGGACGAAGGCTAATGTATTTTTCAACAAAACCTTTCAATTTTAACTTCACTGGAGACTCAACATTGATAAATTGAAACAGGGATGGGCTTGATGTAGATTAGCAGAGGTCTTCAAACTTGGCAGCTTTAAGACTTGTGGACTTCAACTCCTAGAATTCTCCAGCCAGCATAGCTATGCTGGCTGGAGAATTCTGGGAATTGAAGTCCACAAGTCTTAAAGCTGCCAAGTTTGAAGACCTCTGATTTAGAGAGGAAAATCCTTGGAGTCTCAATGTGGACTAATCTCAAACTCTACAAGGAGAAGCAAATTCTCACCAGTTCTTAGAATATAAGTATACAGAATGCACATATGTTTGTTGATGTATATGTGTGTGTGCATGTATTCATTAGTAGGCACTGGTAATTATTTGCTTTAATGTGAGGCACGTGGCTATATGTAGCATACTTAATTTCAAATCACTTCATAGGAAGCAAGCAAAGTAATCCTTGTCACAACCTTGACAATTAGGAATAATATTATCATCTCCTTTGTAGAGAAGGGACTTAGGATGAAAGAGTAATGGCTTACCTTAAGACTGGTACCAAGTGAATTTATGGCTAATATTTCCTAGTGATAATTCCTTGACGTCGGTTCCCACCACTCCCAAGGTCTCATGTTGGCTGACAGAGTACAAATTGAACGTGTACTTACACATGGCATAAGGCAGGAACTTAACCTCAATGTCATGGGAATTTAAGCTTTACATGTGGAATTTAACATACGGAGTCTACTTCCATAGCCTTCCCAAAACTAAATTTCATTCCTTTTTGTTTGCTTTGTTTGTTTTAATTTTTTGGCGATGGGTTGGATATACTAGGTCAGAAAGATTGCGGAAAGAGGGGGCCTTTCTTACTAACAATAAAAAAAAACCCATTCAAACTCCTCCCTCAACAAATCTCAAAAATGTTTCAGGGAGTGTATGAATTTGTATTGTGGTAATGTACTATGTGAAATAAACAACATATTGTTCATGTCCAGATATTCTTGTGGAATTCCAAGATTAGTTTTAGTTGGCTGGCTTTTAAATTCTTCTTCTCTTCTCTTCTCTTCTCTTCTCTTCTCTTCTCTTCTCTTCTCTTCTCTTCTCTTCTCTTCTCTTCTCTTCTCTTCTCTTCTCTTCTCTTCTCTTCTCTTCTCCTCTCCTCTCCTCTCCTCTCCTCTCCTCTCCCCTCCTCTCCTCTCCTCTCCTCTCCTCTCCTCTCCTCGTCCCCATCTCCCGTCTCCCGTCTCCCATCTTCCCTCTCCCTTCTTCCCCCCTTTTCTCCCTTCTCTCTCTCTCCTCCCCCCACCACATTCTCCCATTCTCACTTATTTTTTTCCTACAGTCCTTTGAGAGCAGCAGGCCAAAGTTCCAATGCAGGCAGATCTGCCCTTTCACATGTTCCCTTGTTTCCCTGGGAGTCAATGAAAGCTTTGTGTGTGTTTTTCCAAATACATTTTTGAGCCTGTAGCACTGCCACATTGAGAACATCCTTGGTTTCTTTTTATGACCCAGAACAGAGCATGTGTTGAAATGTGAAGCCCATAAATAGACAGATCCTGAATACACACACAAACATAAAAGGGATACAATGCAAGTCAATATTAATTCATGCTGAGTAAAAAATTTCCATGAACATAACATCACCTCCCAGCCTTGCCTCACAAGCCTTCTTATCAAAGCCACTGGGTTGTATGCATGTTTTCTTAGAAATGTCCCCAAAGATGAAAGGAAAACACATTTGGAAGAAAATATGGTCGGGATTGCACAGTTGTAGCCTTAAAGCCTTCAGTGCAGAGGCCAATCAAAAAGAAATTCTAAGAAAATCCTAAGAAAACCAGAAGTTAAAATAAAACAATCCAGTGATTCTTAGCCATTCAGTACAGAGTCTCACCACACATCCAAAAGCACACCATGTTTACTTGAAAATGGGTCACAAATTCAGGAGTATCCATTTTGCCAAAACTGATAATAAGATTATAATCCTAGTTTGCTTTCCTAACTGAACATGGATTTCAACACACAAGACGAGATACAAGATGTGTTTGTTAAATTGCTGGCTATGAAGATGTCCAGATAAACTTCGATTGTGATGGCCATCAGGAAAAAGGGAGAAAGACTACTGAAGGTAGAGTGTAAAGGTAATCCTCAATTTACAACCACAATTGAGCCCAAAATTTCTGTTGCTAAGTGAAACATTTGTTAAGTGAATTTGGTCTCATTTTATGACCTTTCTTGCCACAGTTGATAAGTGAATCACTGCAGTTGTTAAGTTAGCCATGTGATTGTTAAGTGAACCTAGCTTTCCCATTGACTTTGCTCGTAAGAAGGTCGCAAAAGGGTCTCGCAAGATCATGAGAAACTGCAACCGCCATAAATATGAGTCAGTTGCCGAGCATCTGAATTTTAATCACATGACCTTGGGGATGCAGCAATGGTCATAAGTGTGAAAAAGGGTCATAAGTCATTTTTTCAGTGCCATTGTAACTTTGAATGGTCACTAAATGAACAGTTGTAAATTGAGGACTACCTGTAGAACCTTTGATACATTAGCCTGTTATCGGATGAATGATTTCTATTTTTTTTAAATAAATTTTTATTGAATTATATTCTAGTACAATACAAGGGAAATCGGTTAGACAGTCTTAATTTATATACAAATTGGATACATTCTTTTATTATAGTGTCTCATAATTTACCCATTTATTCTAATATTTACACTGTCTCTTGATAGTGAATGAATGATTTCTAATCTTGACTTTTTTTTTTAATAAAGATATAAAAGGGAGGAGGTTAATCAAAGATAGAAAATTCTCTTCAACTTTTTATAAAGGGCAGGGCTTAAAAAGTAATTTATTCTGAAACTAACTGCACCAGCCTGGGGTCCTTCAGATGTTTTGGATTCAACCTCTTCCATAATTCCCAGACATTAAACTATGCTGCTGGGATTATGGAATTTGACATCCAACATCCAAAAAAATGCCAGTTTTGGGATATCTGGATAAAGTGATATTTATAGAAGAGACTATTTGTAGCTCAGGGTTGAAGTGAAGCTCAGGGGTCCTTGGTGCTCTCTGAGCTTGGTGGTTTTCTTGCAGATGTTCCATTATCAAACTAGGTAACATTTATCAGTGCTAGAACACATCTAGAACTGATGATGTTACCTAGTTTGGTAATAAAATGTCTGCAATAAAACCACCAAGCACTTCAAAATGATACTTCCCATAATTTGACGTAGCAAAATGTAGTAATGTTTCTTTGTTTAGAGGTATAATTCCAGGAGTTTTAAACTGTGATATCGCTGCAAATATTACTTTGGGAAAGTGGAACATCACTTATTTTCAAAGTTTGCAGATGACCATTAAGGGAGGGCATTTCAAAACAGACCAGCTGCTACATCACTTCACATCCCAGAACTGGCATCCGTATGGAAGCGATCCAAGTTTGCAATCCTGGCGTGGTAAGAAGAAACAGTTCCTGCTTCAAACATGCTGAAAATTCCTTCAGGCCTGGATGTTCTAAATGAATACAAAGCAGCTCTTTGCTGATTGGTTTACTGAGGCTTCAGTTTTGATTTATTTTGGTTTTCTTTTGGTTGCTGGCTTGTTTTGTGAGAATACCTAAAACCTGTTCAAGTCAGAGCGTTAACTTCCTGTTCTGCACTATCTTTGTGCTCATTCAGGTGGAAATTGCATCTTCTGTGTGAGTGTCTATGGAGATTCTCAGTCATCCAGGTCATGGTTTTCCTTCAGCTCTGAGGCTGAAGAAGCTTCTTGGATAAGAAACAAAATGTCTTCAAAGAAAAACCAGAAAGTCCAGGTGCCTCTTGAAAAAACACCTTTGGGATTTCTATGTGAGTAATATCCAAGCCTCTTAAACAGGGGTGAATTCCAGCAGGTTCTGACAGATTCTGGAGAACTGGTAGTGGAAATTTTGAGTAGTTCAAAGAACCGGCAAATATAATGCGCTTCCGAACTGGTAAAGAAGGTAAGTAGAATTCACCCCTGCAATATATTATATATGAAATTTGCCAATTTAGACTTTGATGAAATTCTGAATCTCAGCTCGACTCTCTCCCTCATGTCCCTTTCTTGGTGTTGGTCACAAAGATGTCTTAATCCTGTGCCAAGTGTGATATCATTTGGGAAGAGACTAAATTGCACAATAAATACATTCTGGCTCAATCTTGAAAAGTCTGAATTGGTACTTGATCAACTTTTACCCTAGAAATGGAAATTTGTCCATGGAACATAGACATTTTTGAATGGAGAAGTTATATTTATTATAGCTAAACCAAAGGGATAATTATGTCAAAACAAGACGAATTACTGTTTTAAGGCTTTTTACTTTAGTTACTATTCTTCTGTTATATCTTTAGCAGTTTCTGGATGCCCAGATGTTTAACAAGTGATGCTTCTTTTGACATAGTTGGCCGAATTAGAAACCTCCATTCAGAAGCTGACATTTTGAGTGTTTGTAGCTGTGTTTGGATAACTAGGACAATGTATGAATCCTAGTAGTGTACAGTCCCCTTCTACAGCAGTCTCTCTTCCTGAGCTAGTCTGCACAAACTCTTTTATGGGAATAATCTACCTTAAACCTTACCTTATAGTTTTTGTTCTGGTGGACTTCATTAGTCCCGCCTGGACTACTGCAATGCTCTCTACATGGGGCTCCCCTTGAGGAGCACCCGGAGGCTCCAACTGGTGCAGAATGCGGCCGCGCAGGGGATTATGGGAGCGAGGGGGCGCTCCCATGTGACACCTCTCCTGTGCGAGCTGCATTGGCTTCCAGTGGTCTTCCGGGTGCACTTCAAGGTGTTGGTTACCACCTTTAAAGCGCTCCATGGCATAGGACCTAGGTATTTGCGGGACTGCCTTCTGCTGCTGATAGCCTCCCACTGACCAGTACGCTCCCACAGAGAGGGACTCCTCAGGGTGCTGACAGCCAGGCAATGTCAGCTGGCGACCCCCAGGGGGAGGGCCTTCTCTGTGGCAGCTCCTGCCCTCTGGAACGATTTGCTCCCGGAGATACGAAGAATATCGGATCTCTGGGCCTTTCGCCGTGCCCTAAAAACTTTTCTTTTCCATCAAGCAGGGCTGGCATGAACCCCCTGCCCCTTTTTTAGTTTTGAAATTGGGTTTTAGTTTGAATGTTTTAAATTTTGGGCCAAAGTCATGTAATTCTTTTAAAAATTTTAAATTTTGTATTGGTATGTGTTTTAGTTCTGGCTGTGCACCGCCCTGAGTCCACTAGAAGGGCAGTATACAAATTGAATAAAATAAATAAATAAATAAATAATAAATTAAGGTCTATGATTAGGTTTCCAGTGAGGAGTGGTTCAGAAGTTCATGTCCACCAGTGGTGAAATCCAATTTTTTTTACTACTGTTCTGTGGGTGTGGCTTGGTGGGCGTGGTGTGGCTTGGTGGGTGTAGCTTGGTGGGTGTGGCAGGGAAAGGATACTGCATAATCTCCATTCCCTCCCCACTCCAGGGGAAGGATGCTGCAAAATCTCCATTCCCACCCCACTCTGGGACCACCCAGAGGTGGTATTTGCTGGTTCTCCAAACTACTCAAAATTTCCGCTACCGGTTCTCCAGAACCTGTCAGAACCTGATGTCCACCCTTATAATAATGGACTTTTCCAATTGTTATCTGGATCTATCCACTAGCCAGGCTATGTACTGAATATGGCACATTATTTGGCTGGAACCAGTGATATGAAAATGTCGAAGGTATTTTTGCTGTCAGGGGCAGGTCACTCTCTGTTCCGTTTTAGATATAGGTCATTGGTACAAACTTTGTGGGGGGGAGGGATTCAAATGTTCCAATCTGAGCAGTTGATGGATTTCATAATTTTTATAATGGGCTAAATAAGTGGAAATTAAATCCTGGCAGAAGAGAGATTCTGCATGTAGGTAAGGAAAAAGCTAAACTTTGGGACTGAGAGCAGGCCATTCTGCATGGGAATATGCTTCTATAAATCTCTGGGTTTAACCAAATTGATTTTATTTTTCTGCCTTAGAATACATCTTTTTAATTGTAAGCCACCTGGGTCTTGCAAAAGAAGGTGAGACACACATTTAATTAATTAATTAATTAATTTTCAGAAACAAAAACAACAACCACCCAAATCTTATCTGCTCATGTTGACACCATTAAAGAAGAAAAGGAAGGAAGGAAGGAAGAACTGTCCTAAAGCCAAGAAATTTTCAGAGGCTTTTTAAATCTAACCCAGAACCCTCGGCCCATATGTTTTTATTAGTTATTCAAAGGGCACTATTAGATAATTTTTACCACCTCCTGCTTTGAGATCACTTTCCCACCACCTTTTAAAACAAGACCATCGTGATTATTTTACAGCATCCTTGGTATTCTCAGATCAGTCCCAAGGGTTGCCCATAATAAACCTCATAATATGAATTACATAATACTTTGTAAGAGGGCAATTACTATTATAAGAACAGAGTCTAAGCTTTCTATTCCATTTATAAGAAACTTTTCTTCAGAATAAAATGGATACACAAAGAGGGAAAAAGTGATTCAGCTTATCTAGATTTAAATAGTTACATTAAATGTAGATCTGCTATCTCTATATAATATTATTTATACCTGTTTACCTGTAATTAAGAATGGCTGCTTACAAAAGCAATCAGATAATCAGTGTGATCCAGAAACAGCATCTTTTCATAAGACTCCACTGGGTTGCTTCCAGTAATCCTTTCTTCTCCCTTTTGTCACTTTGATCACTCTTAAACAGTGGCTTTCTTTGTATAGCTCGGCAGTACACTAATAAAAAGGAACTCAATCATTACTTTCATTTCTTTTGTGTCTTACAGTTATTTTTCACAGATAAAATATGGCTGCTTGATATCCAGAGCTTTCAAGTAAGTTGTCCTTCAAAAACTGAACAGGGAATAAACAATAACAGGAGAAACAAAAACAAAAACCTAGTCTAAATGTGCATAATTAAGATTATTGCAAAGAAGACAGAGCTAAACAATTTTATCCAATGTTTGGGTGCACAGTTGTTCATTGGCTTCATATACTTTTGTAAATCATGGCCTCCTTTTGAGTTCATGCAACAATTTAGGCCACTGGTCTATAAACACAATAGCTGGTTTACAAAGCATATTAAGTTTATGTAAAAAAAAAATCCTCCACATTATACCTTTTTGTGAGACCAACTGCTCACTCAAATGAATTCCATATAAAATTAACTTTGTTTTGACAAGTCCCATTTATTCCTATAACAAGTTTCGCAATCATAGTTATGAATTCCTTCCTATTTTATCCTCACAAGCAGCCTGAGGGATTTAACAGAAAGACTAAATAGATGGCAATAGCCACCAAAGAGATCTCCAAGACAGAAGAAATGTGACTTTAGATCCCAGCTGCCACAGTATCAGGAACTGAATTTATGATGACTGAGTCAATACTCTCAGATTTTCCTTTGACTATGCCTGAAGTATCACCTTCCATAAAGGAACAAGTGCCTTCCTAGATAATTTGTGCCATTCTCTGCTTCCATCATTTACCATAAGTTTACATGTCAATTGTGATTTGCACTAGAACGGGGAAGCCTTTGATCTGGTTTCCTTAACAGGTATCTAGTCTGTTGCCCAAATTTACAAGCTGCTTTTATCCCTTCCACACAATACTAATCACTGGACACTGATATTTGGGTTAGTAAACTCTAATTTCTCTCCCAGGTAACTGTCACCTTTTGTTTCATTCCTGAGCTTTTATTTTTCAAGCACCACAGCTGACCCCTGAACTCAATTTGCACTTGCCTATTGATGCATAAATATCTATAATATCACAGTAAATTAAATTCCATTTTAAAGGGTTTCTATTTAACACACTGTCAGAACTTTCACAGTATTTGATTTCTGGTTTCCTCTGCCCACTGACAGGTTTATCTCAATATGGTATGATTAATGAAACCATATATTTAGGGAAAGCATGGCTGGCATTACCATAATCTCTTAATGCTTGCTTAGGCAACATTGTATTTTGCCAGCAGGGCTCCAAAAACTTCCAGCCTCTTTAGTTCTAGCAGAACAAGCAGGAAAGATTAGCAGGCTGAGGGAATGGGTGGGATTGTAATGCATAGCAGGCTGATGGCTTGCTTAATTGGACACCTTTCCACTTAAATGGCTCTGGCAAAGCACCATTGAGGTGTTTGTGGGTTTTAAAATCATCTTTTCTTTCACTGGTGAAAACACCAGGATGTTTGAGAAGGGAGGTCTTTGTCAACTTTTAAGGATTTCCAAAGGAATAGCACCCTTGTAAAATAACCAAAAACAATCCCATTTCATTCTGTGTAACAAGTGGGAAACTGAGGATAACACAGAATTAACCCCTTAGGAGACAAAATATGCCAAAAAGAAATGTGTGTTCATGTTTGAGGCCTTAAGAGATTGGGTATATTTGTGCAACATGTTTACTTATGGTTTATTAAACCATAGGTTTCCTCAATTATTTCAGTTTCACAAAGGTTGTACAGATAGTCCTTGAACATACAACCACAATTGAGCCCAAAATGTATGTTATTAAGTGAAAAATTTGATAAGTGAGTTTTGCCCCATTTTATGACTTTTCTTGCCACAGTTGTTAAGTAAATCACTGCATCTGTTAAATTAATAACACATTGTTAAGTGAATCTGGTTTCCCCATTGACATTGCTTGTCAGAAGGTCACAAAATGGGATCATATGACCCCGGGACACTGCAATTCTCATACATGTGACCACGGGGATGCTGCATCAGTCGTAAGTGTGAAAAATGGTCATAAGTGGCTTTTTCAGTCACTAAATGAACTGTTGTAAGTCGAGGACTATCTGTATGGGCTGTATGTATCCAAGATATGAATCTGATCACTTTTTTTCCTTTCTCTTCCTACCACCATATCTTTGGCTCTCCTGCCCCATCACCCTGATATTCATCCTATTCTTCTTTCCCATGCAGTATTGTAGGTTGATGGCCGAGGAATTAACTCTGTAAAATGATAAAGGAGTACAGAAAATTATGCTGAAGGTTTTTAAAGACCTTGATTTAACAGACAAATAACAGTTGACTGGCTTTCCATATCGTGTAAAACTTTGGGGTCCTTGGTGCTCTCTGAGCCTGGTTGTTTTCTTGCAGGTATTTCATTACCAAACTAGTCAATATCATCAGTGCAAACATCTGCATGGCATGGGTCCAGGCTACTTGTCTCACCCCAATGCAACTGGGCTGCCCCACCTGCAGCAGCAGGGGGGACATACTGCGGATCTCCTCAGCCAAGGAATTTCAGCTGGCAGGTTCCAGGAGAAGAGCCTTCTCTGCCGTGGTTCCTCTCCTCTGGAACATCTTACCCCCTAAAGTGAGATTGCCTCCCATCCTCCTGATGTTTTTAAGAGCCTTAAGACCTGGCTCTTAAGGCTTGGAGACCCAATGGCTTGGAGACCCAATGACGGAGCTTCATCCTGCAACTCCACCTCCCTCCCTATGTGTCCAGCTCCCCTCTTTGCTATCTTGTGCCCATGATTTTATGTGTTAATATTTTTTATCTGCTGTGGGTTTTTTTACAAAGTATGATTTTAACATTTTTCAATGTTTCTATGTTGTAAGCTGCCCCGAGTTGTTGGATTTGAGATGGGGGGCAAATAAATTTTATAAATGAATGAATGAATGAATGAATGAATGAATGAATGAATGAATGAAATATCTACAAGAAAACAATCAAGCTCAGAGAGCTCCAAGGATCCCACAGTTCAACCCCAAGCTACAAATGTTGAGACTCTAGAACAGGGGTGTCAAACACAAAGCCTGTGGGCCAGATCCGGCCTGTGATGTGGTCAGATCCGGCCCATGGGGCTGGCCTGGAAAATGTAAGGGGCCGGCCCACATGACTTCGGCCCGGTCTACTCAATGCGAAGATGATACATCTGGCCAGCGTGGCTTCGGCCCGATCTACCCAATGCAAAGCGGAAACATGCCAGCAGGTTGGGGAGTGGTGTCAAGCTGGCCATGCCACCCAGCTGGTCACCCCCCCATGTCCCCCAAGGTCAACCACAGTTCTGATGCAACCCTCAATGAAATTGAGTTTGACACCCTTGCTCTAGAAAGAATGCAGAGAAGAGCAACAAAGATGATTAGGGGACTGGAGACTAAACCATATAAAGAACGGTTGCTGGAATTGGGTATGTCTAGTTTAATGAAAAGAAGGACTGGGGTGATATAATAGCAGTGTTCAGATATCTCAGGGGTTGCCACAAAGAAGAGGGAGTCAAGCTATTCTTCAAAGCACCTGAGGGCAGGACAAGAAGCCCTCAAGACAAGAATTCTATTCTATTCTATTCTATTCTATTCTATTCTATTCTATTCTATTCTATTCTATTCTATTCTATTCTATTCTATTCTATTCTATTCTATTCGTCAATGTAAAACTTTGTTTTTTCTTGTGGTTTGTTGAATATGTTTTGCTTATTGTTTCATGATTGTTTTTCCCACTTCAAGTTCAACACAGGGTGGTGGTGACTAGTGATGGTGAGGAGAAGAAGGGGACCTGGCAAAGTCCCCTTGACTAAGCAATGCCATCCAGTGGCGACCCAGGAAACATATCTTCTTTGTCACTGTGCCTGCCCTCCAGAAAAGCATATCTATGAGATTTGGTTGACCTTAATTCCCTACACATTTCCTTAGAAAGTTTCAATGAGTTAAGTTAGCTTTCCTGACATTATTTGTAGGTATTTAGAACTTGGATTCCCCCCCCAGCTTCCCCCCAATATTCATATATGAGATATAAGTGGGCTCATTTTGGAGTTATTGATGGAAATATATATGCTGCCTTAGATATGATGGTGGTTTTAGGAGAATTATTTCAATTTGTTGTTCACTATCCAAAATCATATGTCATGTGGGAGACCATATATATATTGGATGAATGAATAACTGAAAGAATAACTGAATAAATGATATGTGGTCCCAGCTGGTATGTTGATTCACACATAGCATTAAGCTATTTTTTTAAGAATAAGATTAATGGCAAGGTGTATATATTATACTATATACATGGCTTACAAATGACAGTGATTTAATTCATACAATATGCTAACTCCAAACCAAGCAAATGACGCATTGGCTTAATGTGATGTATGAATCCAATCATTCTTAATGCAACTAGTAGAAATTTTGAAATGAATTTTAGACTGTTGTTTGTGTCCATGGACTAATAGAATGATCTTAATATGTCTATAAAGAGAGATGTGCACACAGAGCCACATACAGACATTAAACTGCATGCTTTTTATTTCAAAGATATGGATTTTTGAATATAGAATTTGTATTGTTTATATGAAGCATAATGAAATTTCTTAACATGAATGCAACAATGGATCAATAATAGAAAGATAATAGGTAATAATATCCAATAGAAAACCTATGAATCATTTTGTATAGTTCAAGTGTTGTTCTGATATGCAAACCAAAGTCCAAACCACAACACAGTTTGTGTACACATCCTGCCACAATAGGGTGAGGGTAGAATTGGTTGGGTTTGTATTGACATTTGAATCAATACAGTCTATTTCCCTCAATATCAAGGTCACACCACAGCTGCTGCCCTGATCTTTAAAATGCGAGTTCACTTTTTACAAAATCAAATTTCACATTTTCAGTTTTTCTGGAAATACATAATTACAAGAGAAAAGAATACATTTCCCTTTCTGGAATCTTAGTGGTAAAATTATTATAATTCTCTGGCACGTTCCTGACTTTTGGAGTCATTTTGTATCTTGCTTTTTAACCTTTGACAACAAATATTGTTGTATCATGAAGACAGCAAATCCAAACAATTACATATGTAGTCCAACGGCATACTCGGGAAAATCAATATTTGACATCTTTGCAACTCCTTCTTCCGAACAGCGTTCAATAGCCTTTATTCACTATACATTTATATCTCTTTCAGATTTGCCTTTGTCACCAGAAACCCATTTTTCTCCTTTGACTTCTACATAACTTCTTTGCCCTGTACTTTTACAGATGCCTTCTGGCTATAAATACTAATGAAATCTCTTTGCTTAATTCAATTTTGCTGGTACACTTACAGTTATGACCTAACTTTCCCACGAGAGAAAGACTGATTGAACATTTCAATACCTTATGGATGGGAGCAAACATTCTACAGAACTGGACTGACAATTTCCATAATTATAGAATTCACAGCCTAATGACCTTAAAAAACAATAAAAGGATCTCTTGTTAATTCCATTTCTGTTACTGACATTCAGGATATTTCATTTTTCACGGGACAACAAATTTACTTTTTATTTTCAAAAGAGCACTCTATCCTTTTACCCTAGATTAAATTTTCTGAATGTTGAAGGATTTCATTGAATATTTAGCATTTCTTTGTCTTTTAAAAGTTAGAATATTTATGATCCTTAGAATGCTTTTGACTGATTTATAGCAATCAATTATGAGAGTGCATTTTCAAATAGCTCCTTTAAAAAAGAGGAATAGAATAATTAAAAAGATCAGAAGTCCTCCCTTGCATATAATTATTTCATTATGCTGCTATAGAGCCGAAATTATTTTTGCTGACTGGGAACTATTGTAAGTGAACAAAATCTATAGTAATATACTGTACACTAGCAGGCAGTTCTTCATGAGAATTAAGGCCACTAATTGCATAAATTGTTATGCAGCCTAGTGTTTCACACTGTATATAAACCTAATGACTAGGATCCTTTCTTCTAGTATAGACAGACTCAAAGCATAACCTTACAATACAATCAATTTATTTCTCAAACAGGTTTATTGCTTTGTTAAACATTCATTTAGATAACGATTCACTCTGTGCTCACCACAGGGGGGAAATACACATGGTCAATGTTGAGATGCAGGGTCTTCTCCCAACCGGAGCTGCATTTAAAGGATTGATCATATTATTATAGATCACATATAGACCACCATTATAGATCACATGGTCTATAATCAGGTGGAGTGATGCTTTGCCAATCTTCATGAAGAAGGTTATTGCTGTAAAATCTTTAGATTCAAAAAATAAATATCCTTCTAGCCTGGTTTTCCCTCTACTTAGCATTCTTCAAATACAGTGGACCACAGTTTCTTTAATCTATAGGAAGTATGAGCTTGATGGTTGGGAATTATGGGATATGGAGCCCATCACATTGGGAAGGAGTCAGGTTGTGGAAAGCTGAGACAATGTAATAATAAGTAACAATTCAAGAAGCTTACTGTCAAGACTTGACATGGACCTGCTGGTGATACTTGCAACGGGTCCTGCATCCACCTACCTTTCCAAAAAACATTGAATAGCTAAAGATAGCCTATTTTAATTTCCTCTATGCCCCGATAAGAATTTCAATGGGAGTCAATATGGTTAAACTGTTAAGATAGGACCAAGGAGATGCAATATTGAGTCCCCACTCAACCATAGAACAGGTTCAGCATGTTGGACTGAGAAATAGTGATTGGTCCAAAGGAACCTATTGACAAGGTAAGCTTGACTAGGTCACAGAGGGGTTTGGGAAGAAGGATATGTTGTGCAAACAGAAAAAAACAAGTCTGATGATCTAGTCAACAAGTCAAAGAAGTCAAATTTGCTCAAAGAGTTCTGGATATATTTGAGATTAAAAAAACTGATTGGGAAGTTAATTAGGTCTTTCAATTATCAAAGATAATATCCTCAGGCCTTGTGAAAATGAAGCCTCTTTATAGGTTCTCTGTCTGGAGGAGTTGAAAAGGGCTTGAAATGGGTGTGTTTGGTTAGCCAATTTCCTGCCTCATGTACTAGTCTTGCAGTGTAATAAGTGAGGCTGTGAGTTTACTAATTTGTGTGAACACAGCTACAGGATTGCTCTGAGCATAAGATTAGAAGAAATCATTTCATATCGCCTTGTGCTTTTAGAAGAAAGACAGGATCTACATTGAATGCATGTAGATGGACAGACATAAAATATAATCGCAATAATGCAATGACCTCTAGCGAACTTAAACTGGCTTCAACATTGCTTCTCTGTCTGTCACTACTGCCACAAGGTTACATTTGCCAGAATGCCCAGCCTGGAAGTGTTACCAAATGGCTCTTTGCACAGGGTCTCTTCAAGGGTGGCCCTTATAAGATGACACTACCATAAAGGCCTGCAATTGCTGCCTATTTTGGCTGCATCTTTTCCTATTGTAACAGAGATGCTGGACTCTTACCACTGGAGACAGGCCCCACCCCTCTGTACCCTGCCCTAAAATAGAACTTTTAGCCTGTGCCTAGTGATGTCAGATTGGATATATATCTGATGACTGAATTTGAGGATCTGTGCTATATTTAGGACGTCGCGTCAGACTCCATGCTTTCTATGTGTCCTTCTGGCAACTTTGAGCACCTGCTATTACATATCTTTCCTCTGGCAAAGCACGTTTAGAATCCTGCAAGATTTGATCATATCCTTACTCCTGCCCTGCCTCTTCCCCTGCTATTTCCTAGCGGGCAATTTGGCCTTTTGAAAACTTTGGCACATCTGCTTCGGAAATTTGCCAGAATTTCCTCATTGGCTAAGATCATCTGCACTAGAGCCATTTCTTTGCAGGCTGTCAATCCTGGGACAGCTTTGTCCAGAGGGTTTATTGAAAATCTGCCATCTGTCTCTATGTGCATGTCCAAACTTATCGCCCTCTATGCCCTGGGAACTTACTGGTCTCCAGTGCATTGCCTGCTGTGGAAAGTTTGCTCAATAGCCCTGCACTAACCAGCAATTGTGTCATACTCTATACAAGGAAATATCTTGTTTTCATCTGATCCAAAAGGCCTACAACAGTTATCCATGTTGATGCTTTATGTGGTACTTTAATTGTCAAATATAGTTTAAAATTGTACCAGACTGAAACTGTAAATAGCTGCTCTCTGAGGCTGGTCCAGATAATGGTCATTCTCTAGACAAGACTCCAAAATATTGAAGTCTCCCAAGTTTATAGTAATTGAGCCAATTAATAGATCTTGGCGGAAGGCTCAATGTTTCAAAGAGATATAGAAGTCACTTCTATGCTGTAATTTCCAATAATATTAGATAACTTTGTCCAAACTTTAAATATATTTTAGACTAGGAAACACATTCCCCCCCAAAAGACAAACACATACATAATGCATATTGATTGGCTCACACATAATATATTACAAAATTAATCAACACTCTGGCTTAAAATGTTGTTTAAATCCAGCAATTGTGATTTGTAAAGCATGGTCTTTGACTTAGCATGTTGTGCACACCTAGCTAATTATGATTTATTCAATAAACAATGGCTAAGAATCCTTGATATAAGCATATTCTGAGCTATAAAAATTATTCCGATGTGAACGGAGGATGATAATTGGATTTATAGGTCACTTCATCTCAAGATCTGGGAGGGGAGGGCATAATGATAAACTTTTCATCCCAATCTTTGCATCAGGGAAGCAGTTATAATAGCAATTCTATAGCGTGTGCTGGAAACAATTTTCTCTTCTTATTCCAGCAAGATCTGCTTCATACAACCCTCACTGAAATTAATCGGGAAACTTGCATATTATTGAACCCTGAACTGGACAACTTCTCCAGATTTGAACCATGACAACAAGAAATAATTGGGCAATGAAGAGTTGGAGTGATGGCATTCACAGTGGGTTTGGTTCAGTTCCCATTGTTTCTGAATCATACCCAGATTTGTGTGATCAGCAGTTGCTGAAGCCTGGCAAAGTAGGAAGTACCCATAACGCCATTAGCATGAGTAAACCTTGGTGGGGTTCTGCTAGGCAATTGATGAAGTTGTTCAGTTCCTGGCTAAGCCTCAGTGATGTGTGAAAGGAACCATGGATTAGCACATCTTCGGGAGTGTTAATGCCTATTGCCAGGTACACAGCTTTGGGGCACCCGCCTAGATCATTCTGAATGTAAATGGCTTATTTCGCTCCTCTTTGTGAAGTCAGTGTTTCAGGAAGTGTGTCATTTTGCACCCCCCTTCCCCCCTTTGAGCCAAATTTGCTCTGCTAAAATAGCCCTGACAAGGAGCAAGTTTGTTTAAACTAACCCAACAAACACAGACAAGCAATGTCCAATTTGGGGACAAGCTTCTGGTTGTTTCAAACCTAGACTGAACATGATCCATCATTTCTAATGTCCATCATTTTTGAGCAGTTTACAATCTGTCTCTTCCTCTTCTCCAATAGCCAGTGAGTGAAGCAAAGCCCTGTTATAAATGAGAAATCAAGACTGAAGGACCATTAATGGTTTATATTAATAGCTTATATTGTAGATGCTTCACATGTCCTTCATTGAATTAAAATATCAAAGAAAGCCCTGGTGCAAAAAAACTGAATACAAATGGTTAAGAAGACTAAAGGAACAACTAGAGTAACTGCTGCTTTTTAATTTGGAAGTGAAAGAAAAATTCAGAAAAAAGATATGATACAATTACAGGTAATCCTTGACTTACGACCACAGTTGAATCTAAAATTTCCATTGCTAAGCAAGACAGTTGTTAAATGAATTGTGCCTCATTTTATGACCTTTTGTTCTGACCTAGGCTTCCTTAGAAAGTAAACAGCAGTAAAAACAGTAAAAGTAGTCCCTGCAAATCTCTTTAATTCATACAGCTGTAAATTACTTTCATTTACAGTCCGCAAGGCTTGATAAACAGTCTTTCAGAGGAAGGTTATCAACACCCACCTATCTCATAAGGAACGCTGCCAAAGAACTAATTTCTAGACGCAGGGCAAGGCCAAACTTGGCACAGAGTCACAAACAGAAGTTTCAAATCTTGAATCAGCCAGATGAACTAATTGCTTCCTGCAAAAGCTCATGTCCCATTTGCTTCTCTTTTATGTTTTATGGGAGGGGCCAATCATCTCCAAGCCTTAGTCCCAAGTCGACCCTGTTTCCTTAATTGTTCCTGTCTCCTGGCAGCTCTGCGCATGCGCACACTGGGAACAGTCTCACTCTGTTCTTCTGCTCGCTGATGTCAGACTCTGGAGACTCTGGAGGCAGCAAAGAACTACCAGCTGTCCTTGGCCCCCTCTCTGCCTCTGACTTAGTGCCATCGTTCGAGCCTTCCCCAGACTCCAGGACTGGCCCATGTTCCTCCTCAACCTTCTCACTGTCCAAATCTTCTGCCAGCTCTGCTGGCTGCTGGCAGGCCACAACATCTTTTTTGCCACAGTTGTTAAACGAATCACTGCAGTTAAGGGAAACATGCGGTCATTAAGTGAATCTGGCTTCCCCCATTGACTTGCTTGTTGGAAGCTGGCTAGAAAGCTCGCAAATGGCCATCACATCACCCCAGGATACAGCAACCATTGTAAATACATGCTGGTTGCCATGTGCATGAATTTTGATCAGATGACAATGGGGATCCTGGTGAGGGCCAGTCGTAAATAATTTGGAACAGTCAGTAAACAAATGGTTGTAAATTGAGGATTCCTTCTAGAAGATAGAATTAAACCCTAATCGATGATAGTCCCTTGGCTGAACTTAAACAAGGCAACCAATTTATAAAGGGCCGGGCATTTTGCTGGTTTATGGGCTGCTAGAAAGCAACATCAGTATTGTTCTTCTATGTTTGTGAGCTTCCTGAATGTATCTGAATGCCCAGTATGAGACCCAGAAAGCTGGACCACATGAGTCTTTGGCCTGATCCAGCAGAAGATTGATAGGATCTGATGAGACACCAGAGGATTTAGCAGGGCCCTTTTGAAATGCTCTTTTTATTTAGGGACATTGCAGTGGATTAATGCATGAGCAAAGCAACAGGCCTACAGAGGAGAAATAAATTTAGGGCCTGGCAGGCAGTGCCAGGAGCTATTCTCTATTGATTGGAGAATGATTAATGGATTTGCCTAAATAGAAACATTTTGAGGACGTTTGATACTGAAACATTTGATACTGTTTGGGTGTGTGATGCTAAGCCATAGAGCTTGACTAGTGTGAAGATGCCTGCTTACAGTTGAGGTGCCTCTTCCTGAATACCAGAGCTAGAGAACCACAGTAGCATAGTTTGCAAAAGTATCTGAAGATAGATAAGGAAGATAGGGAAGGATGAGCTAAATGAAGCTCATCAGGCCTTCAGACATTTATTTTATTATTTATTTAAATGATTTGGCCATCCAGATCCAGTAGTTATCTTCCATGGCCTCATATTCTTCCTTCTGATGATGCTCCATGACCCAGTTCATCTCCTCCCCTCTCTCCCTCCCCCCCCACCCTCTCTCCTGCATTTCCCCAGAAATGATTTTCCAATCAGGGACATATGTTGTCATATGACAACATGACTAAAGGCATGTTGACAACAGGACTAAAGGGCTAAAGCCAGCAATTGGGCCCAAGATAACTTCTCTTTTCCCCTCTACCTCTCTTTTTCTCCTAACACCTTTGATTATTTATTTGTTTATATTTATATACCGACCTTCTCCTGAAGGACTCAGGGCAGTGATTATCTAATCATCAGCCCATGCATCTCTCGGGGAGGGTTTTTTTCCCCCTGCGAATGCCATTTACTGCCTTTGTTTTATATTTTAGCTATAATGGCAACAAAATTATTTTTTTAAAGAAATGCCATTGAATGCATCTGACATGGGAAAAGCAAGAAAGAACCGCTTAAAAGGGAAAGAAAATATTCCTCTTTTCTCACGACATTTCCCTAAATGGAACCTGTGAAAACAAGGAGCAGTTCATATCCTTTAGCATGGAATTAAAGAAATGAAACCTTCCAAAATACGGTTTTGGGGCATTCCTTGGAAAAACAAAATAAAAACATATTTCTGCAAACCAGCAAAAATCCCACTCAGTTTGAGATCGCTTTCTGCAAAATATTTTTAAAATCTCCACAATATATTTCATCTGAGATAGCTTCCTAACATGATCAGCCAGAGATGGGGAAAGCAAGGGAGGAGGAAGTTGTTTGATCAGATTGAGATAATATGATATTATCAAATGATGCAGGCTGTTTTTTTTTTCCAATAACAAAATGTGGAAGCAATGGTGTCTTTGACCTTCAGGAGAATTGACTTGTCTAGCTTAACTATTCAAACAAACAACTATATACACTCTTCAATCCCGATGAAGATTTTGATTTACTGTAATGGGCTGACTTTAATGAGCTAAATTACTTTATTGAAATGTGTTTACTGAACTATACAGCCTTTCCCTCCTAAGTGTATTCTCTAACCTAAAAAGGGCTGTGAATGATATGAGAGGATATGTAACAGAGGAGCTGGATTGTTGGATAATGCTCTATAGAATATTTATTTTAGAAGCTGTGAAAAATGGGTCTTGATTTAGCTGTGAAAGGAAAGTGATTTCTCACAGTCCGTGGGTATCCATGACTTGATAAACTTATAGATTTTATGAGAATCAATCAGTGGAATAATTGAGACACACACGTGTGCACAGAGTTTTCATTAGAAATATGTATTTGCTCTATATCCTCACTTTCATTCACTCTTCGCTGAAGAGCACACCATGCTTTATCAATAATCTTGTTTTTTTACCATCATCTTTTTCTTTGGTCCATGAAAAGACTAGCCTATCTTTGATGTGAATAGCTTTTCAGTTGCAGGTAGTCCTCATTTAGTGACTACAATTGGGACTGGGAACTTGATTGTTAAGCAAGATATCATGCTTTTAGAAACCGATTTCAACTTTCATGGACTTTACAAGCCTGCAAAGGTTGTAAATGCAAGGACTGATTCCTAAATTATGTTTTCGTCATCATCGAAGAGTTGCTAAATGAAGCAATCACTAAATGAGGACTATCTATATTATGGAATTCCAATCCCAACTTTTATAGTCAGTGGGGTTTCCTGCCATCAGATCGTATTCAAGGCAGCAAGCAAAATTTAGAAGAATAGAAAAGAAATTAAAAATGAAACACTACTAATATTAAATTAACAATTAAAATCTATTGAGAGAAATGCCTCTTTACAATTGTGATAGCACTTTACAGAGAGAAAGCTTTCTCCTAGTGCTAGATAGACATGCATTTGACAGTAGGATGCTCTTCAAAAGAACTTATCTTGAAGTTCTTGAAGACTTTTTAGATTCATAAAGAGATAGAAACCATTTTGCAGATAGTCAGATCTTAAGCACTTGAAGGCTTTGAAGATCAATACTTCAATCCTCAATTATGTCCAATAAACAACTGCCAATCTGTGGAAATCTTTTAATACAGCATATAATATTTCTGTCACATACTAGCTGGCAGCCTAGATGCTGCTAGTTTTAGGGTAACTCCATGCACAACATATATTTATTCTGAACTAATAGGGATACATCTTTAATACTTACCTTTATAACTCCTGCATGAAGGCCACCATTTCATTAGTAGAATAAGTAGAATAATGTGCTTGATGGTCCTTTAAGTTTCAATAGAATAATACAATCTTAAAGAAGATAATTTAGGTTTAAACAATATAACTTCTAATGGGTAAATTTGAAACATCTATCATACAGCTATATTTTTCAGTTCATAATTTTTCTATATAATTCTTCTACATTATTGTGCTTTAACCTTGCATTAAGACATGTATGGATGATAACTAGCTTAGTTGATAATTAGATTCTCTAGGTAATTAGCATGGAATCAGCAGCCATCAAAACAGCATAGAAGCCCTCCATAATCTGTGTCTCTCCATTTGTTTTGGTACAAAAAGTCCCAATGTCAGTGACTTCCAAATAGGTATTGCTACCTGCAAGGGATGATTTGCAGTGCAATACATCTGGATGGCTCTGGGCTAAAGAAGGTTACAATATCCCTTTGTAATCCAGATGTTGAGTTGATGGGTAACCATTGTCTTTTGGACCTATGGCTTGTGATTTTGATTAGTGTTTGGGAAAAGCACAGAGGGCTTGAAAAGATTCCTGGTTTGATTCAGGCATAAAATTCTTATAC
Source organism: Pituophis catenifer annectens (assembly GCF_029215685.1). Classification (NCBI taxonomy): domain Eukaryota; kingdom Metazoa; phylum Chordata; class Lepidosauria; order Squamata; family Colubridae; genus Pituophis; species Pituophis catenifer. The sequence continues at coordinate 147,785,720 of NW_027256883.1, forward strand.
TTTTTAATTTTTCAAGATTATACAAAATAATGTTTTTAAAAATGTATCAGTACAATGAACTGTATGGCGAAATGTATTCTTAATAAGATTTATATAAGAATGTAAAGATGGATGTGTAATTGAGATTAGGATTTTTTTGTTATGATGAAAGAATAGAATGGAAGAAATATGAGATTTCTTAAGGAATATATTTGGGAAGTAATACAATGGACAGAGATAAAACAAATGTAAAAACTAGTAACGAAAAAGTGGCTTTGGAAAAATGAATTGATGGATGCGTTGAAATGGAAAGTTATGGTTATTCTAAGATTTCGTTTAGGTTTATTATTAAATTACAGATAATTTTTAAATCTTATTTTGGTAATGATGGATAAGTATTTTTGAATTAATGATTGGATTATTGGAAATACTGTATACTTTATTAAACTTAGAGTTAAACATCGGTTATGTTATGTTTAACTTAAAATAAGATTACCTGATTATATAATTGTATTTGTATTGAGAAAAGTTTGAAGTTTTTTCCTCTCTCTCTCACACACACAAAACCACACAATATAAATACCCCATTTTGAATTCTTCCCTCCGCCTTTTTGTTATTTTCTATTTTATTTTTATTGAAATTTAATAAAGCTGGTTAAGAAAACTTTGAAAAAAAAGAATTACACGAAATAATATTTTTAAAGTATATCAGTGAAAAAGAAATCTTCTTTTGTGTAAATTTAGTAGGGTTTGCTTATTTTGGTTTTTTGTCAATGTAAGGATAAAAAGTAGTTTTTAGATAATTCCTTCAGCCAAATACTGCCCCAGAAATGTCAGTTTCTGCTTGGAGCAGATAGAATAAGCATAATTATAGCTTCACTGGCAGGATATTTTAACACTGATGGTGATAATGTTTAAATTTTTAATCAGGCATGTAACTTAAAAAGCACATCACATAAAATGTGCAAAGAAAATGGGCTAATCCTGATGTATTATTAGACACTTTATTTCACTAATGGAAGCGAACATCGATAAACATTATTTATCATAAATGACAGAACTGAATGTGTGTTACTAATAAAATCTACACTGTGAAAATGGTGATTCTCTAAAAAGCCAAGAATTATTTTGGGGAAGTCTGTGATATGTATTCAAAGTATACACAAAGCAGAAAGGAATATAGAAGGACTTATATTGGAATCCATTAGTTAGATGTAATCTTTACTGAGTTCTATTACATTTATTTTCAGATATCTGAGTCCTGGACAGCAGCTTAATTCTTTTTCACCTTTATTTCACCTCTCAGAAATTCTTAGGCTTAAAAGAAATGAGAAAAGGTTTATTTAATTTTAATTATATTTGCTTAGATGATGATGATGGTTGGCTTAGTTGTGTCCATTTATTTATTTATTGAATTTATATGCCATCCATCCAATATGACTCTGGGGAGCTTACGGCATCATGAAAGCACAATACAAAACAGTAGATATTAAAAACGTTAAAATATTCAGCAATAAGAATTAAAACAGTAAAGTTAACAATAACAACAACAACAGCAACAACAAAAACCAGATAGGGACCTATATGTAAACAGAATGACCCAGAATTACCTTTGTGAAAATCAATCCTGGAGAATTAGGATCTTCTGCCCCCTGCTGCTTTATATGTCCTGTATCTAGGATCAATTGAAGGAATTGAGTGGAGGGATGTTAAGGAAGCTGCAGAGAGGAGAGCTGAACCAAACACTGTTGTGTAAGTTCTCTCACATGATGTTGGTTGTATCCCTCCCCGCTGAGCTCCTCTTCCTCCTTCTTCTCTTTTGCCAGATGATTATTCTCAAAAAAATAAAAATGAGCGAAATGGTAATCAAAAGAAGAGAGAAGAAAATAAACTAGCAGAGGATTACACTCAGGAGCCAGTGGTGTGGGAATGATGAAGATGGGATACCCTCTAAAGTTCTCCATGCTGTGGTAAACAGGCCTCTACTCTAGAGCTTCAAGTGTTGGTCTTGGACTTTGAAGACCCAGTTCTCACTTGACCACAAGCCTCACTGGGTGACTTAATATCAGCCACTCTTGCTCAGTCCAACCTTTTTCACAGGGTGGTTCCTGTGAAAATTACATGGGAATATATGGTAATCGTATGAGGATATAATTAGGGAAATCTCCCATGGATGGCACGTTGAGCTTTCAGAGAAAAGGTGTGATATAAATGCAATAAATTGTGATATTTTGGGGAAATATTTCTTTCCTATTCATCTAATCTGGTGGCCTGTCTATCCACAGGGGTGGGTGGTGGGTGGTGGGGTGGGATGGGGTGGTGGAGAAAAGTTCATAAAAAGCTGTCTGTAAGAGAATGCAACTTTAAGTCCAGTGTATTTCCAAAATCTAAATTTAAAATAGGTATATGTGATACACAGCTACTGTTGGCTCAGATTCTTAAATTTGCAACCCAGTGCATATTACCTGGTAATAAATCTCATTTAAATCAACAAAATGCATTTTAAGAATCCATAGGAATAGGTTTAATCTACAACTTTTAGCAGATATTGAACTCTGCCTATTACCAAATCTAGGAACAGTGGATGCATAGTAGTTAACAGGGAGATGAAGTTTAGCAATCTAAAAGTTAATCCAGATGAGATTGAAGATTATAAGATAACAACACTAAAGAGTTCATTTAATGGGTTGTACGAAAGGAGCACTCTTAGATCCTTTTGAGTACTAATTTTGATGGGATGCAGAAAACCATCCTATCTATTAAACTCAGAAGTTGCTTGTTTGCATGTCAACCATTTTATTCCATATGTGGTTTATATATTTAATCCTTGTTAACTTGAAATCATCAGGAAACATTAATTCTATGACTGGATTCACCTGGTATACCAATCCATAAATTGTTTAATCATGGTTTGTTAAATATGCCAGCTCTGTTTGGGTTACTAAATCATGTTGAGTCACAATGATAACTACAATAGCTGAGGTAAAAGTATACATTAGCCCCAGACCAGATCACATCTTTGCTTAGTATTATGTGAGATTTTCAGACTGCAACAATAGGCAAGTCTTTTTAGTGGTGACACCACAACTATTGAATCTCTTTTCTGATTAACATTCATCAGGCTTTTGCTGTTTTCCCATTGTCTAAACATAACATAAAATGTTATGTTTCCCATAACATTTCAAAAAGTCTAATATCTTTTAATTTACCATTGCTGTCCCTTGATGCTGGTATTTTACTATTGTTTTTCTCTTTCAATTATGCATTTTGTTATTGTTGCTCATCACATTGCTGTCTCTCTCTCTCTCTCTCTCTTTTTGCTGTAAAATTTCCTTTTTCCTTTGTTATAAAATTAGCTTCAAGGAAACATTAAGGGAATTTTGAAATCTTTTGAGCTCTTACTTATCCTGCATCTAAGAGGCAAGATAAATTTAAAACTCTTAAGGCTGACTAACCAATTGTACTGTGGTTATATTTTGATCTTAGCAATGTATAATCTTAACAGGCAGACTTTAGAAGCACTAATTTTATTCCCTTCCTTTCATAAGGTTGAGATGGTTTGATCAATAAGAGATTTTACGTTCTAAAAAAACCCCCTTCCTACTAATTTGCTTGCCTTCAGGCAGGTTGGAGCATCATTTCTAGCCAGGAGAAGACACAGAATTACAATGCAATGAATCATCTGAAACAAAGAATTCAACATTTTGCTTCTGTTACAGTTATGGATATCTCAGTTCTGCTTCTGCCTTCTCTAACATAAATTTCAGCAATCTGCTTGCTTTTTTTTCACATCTTCTAAAGTGACCAAGAATAAATTTGGGATATGACATCATTGAGCACAACATATTTTATCTATCTCAGTTTTATCTATCTCAGGGGAGTCCAACCATGAGAACTTTAAGAATTGTGGATTTCAACTCCCAGAATTCCCCAGCCAGCAAAGTTGCCTGAGGAATTCTGGGAATTGAAGTCTTCAGGTCTTAAAGTTCCCAAGGTTGAACACCTCTGATTTATCTGCTGATTCAGTCTTAGTTCAGTGGAATAGCCTTATTTATAAGCTTGTTAGTATGGTAATAAGTATTAAAACATAATAATTAGAATCATGTGCATTTCTTCTCAGAGATAAACCAGAATGAATTACTGGGCGTGGGAATAAATTGTTATTGACTTAATTTACTCATACTGTGTTTAGTTACATGCACACACTAAATAAAAGTTACTATTAACGTGGCTTACGTCTGAGCAGATACGAATACGATTGCAGACAAAAAGAATTGGGAGAAAATATCACACATTTATATATTGAAATAAATCCTTGATTTACCTAGCAAATTTAAAGTAATTGCAATATTTTAAAAAAGATTTTAAAAATCATTGATGCTATATATTATTAGCAAATTGTAATATTAATTTACAAAATTACCAGATAATCTGCATCATAATAATTAAGGTAATAATACTTTCTAGCCTGGTGCCCTAACCATTGGACCATACTCACTCTTTCTTATTTCATTGCTTGTATATGTGCACCAATAAATTTATCCCAGGAGATGTGATGTAAGTTAGAGCAGGGGTCCCCAAACCTCAGGCCGTGGACCAATGCTGGTCCATCACCTGTTAGGAACTGGGCCACACAAACAATGGGTGAGTGAATAAAGCTTCATCTGCGCATGTGCAGGATCTAGTTTGCGCACAACCTCTCCCCTGGGTCAGTGGAAGAATTGTCTTCTATAAAACTAGTCCCTGGTGGCAGAAAGGTTGGTGACTGCTGAGTTAGAGGCTCACTTAAGATTATATTCAGCATAAATGCATGTTTCATAGAATCTCACAAATATATGCTTATGTGCCCTATTGAATTGAGACCTACCCAGTGGTGGGTTTCAAATTTTTTTTACTACCAGTTCTGTGGGTGTGGCTTGATGGGTGTGGTATGGTATGGCTTGGTGGGTGTGGCTTGGTGGGTGTGGCAGGGGAAGGATACTGTAAAATCTCCATTCCCATCCCACTCCAGGGGAAGGTTACTGCAAAATCTCCATTTCCTCCCAATCAGCTGGGAATTGGGAGGCAGAGAATAGATGGGGGGCAGGGCCAGTCAGAATTTTTACTACTGCTTCTCCGAACTACTCATAATTTCTGCTACCAGTTCTCCAGAACTGGTCAGAACCTGCTGAAACCCACCTCTGGACAAACCTCCAGTTTGTAGCATGAAATTTTCAAGTCAGTCTAATCAGGCCATTATAATGAGGGATTAGTAAAATCATTAAACAAAGTTTCCCAATATTTATAGAAACTTTATTAATTGACTGGCCGAGTGATTCTACCATTGCTTTATATGAATAAAAAAATCTACTTTATCACAGTGGTCAACATCTTTTATTAAAGCATTGATCCTAGATATCAGCAAAGGAATTCTAAAAATGCAACTATTCTTCCTGCTCCATTTCTCTACCCCTTTTCTCTTTTGTCCTAACTAAAAACAATCGGCCAACAATCGGTCCGTTTTAAGTCCTGGCAATTTAATACACCACATTTACTGAACATTTTCCTATGCAGCTGAGGAAAGCCAGAAACCCCAATGTTGGGAAAAATTAAAACAACAAACCTTGATTGCATATCACGATTTCATATTTCGCAGATGTTAATATTTAATCACATACAGAAGCGTTTAGCTTAAGTGCATTAATGTAACTCATTTAAAAGGGCTCAGTAATGGTCCCTATTAACTCCCAGCGCGGGTATTATCCATGTTGCTGTGCTCATAAGGCCAGAGGGAGTGAATCCTATTGGCACCCACTGAGATTGCTGTGATCTGTTGCAAATCCTGTTAACATCTAATTACTTATGAGAACCATCCAGGGAATAGCTAATGAGCTGCAGGAAACCCATTGAAGGAAATTCTTCTTTAATATAGAATGAAACATCTTCTGTCTTTCAATTACAGCTCCCTCATATGAGCATAATTATACTCTTAGGGAATGTGACTATTATTTGTTGTTTTTAATTACATGCCATTGGTCACATGGAAAAAATAATAATTTTCCCAACCCAGATAAACATTGGTGAAAAGTTTAATATTCAAGCAAATTTAATAATGCAATTTGTACCACTTTCTATCCTGCTTAATGATCAGATATTAATATAAGAAGCATGGAAGGAGAAATATGTAGAGAAGAATAAAAAATAGCATGTGTGAGGATGATAACCTTCAGAAATACAGTAGGAATATATTTTTCTCTGATCCAAGATGTGATCTCTTGAATAACTACTTAATCAGAAACAAAAGAATGAGAAATACAAACAGTATGTATTATTTTTAGTGGAGGAAACCAATTAACACATTTAATTTCTATTGTTATTTTTGGATCTCTCAGCGCAACCCACGCCCTGCTAAATATTTTTTTTTTTCAAATATATCACATTTGAGTTTTGTGTCTGAAAGATAATCAAGAGTGTTATGTGTCACAAAATACAAATGCTCCACTAAATAGCATGCATTGCTGCTATTTTCAATTCCTCCGGTAGATTGGCTTGCATTGGCCCAAGACGCTATTAGCTCTTTTGAAGTACAGATGGGCAGGGAACACTCTTTCAAAGGTTTCCTCCAGACCATGGTGAGAAATGATGGGAGTTAGAGTTCAACCTCTAAGCAGCCTTCCATAACTGAGAATTTCCAGAAGAACACAACAATTTGGCAGTGTCTCAGAATTGTCAGTAGAATTGATTAAAGGGGCAGTACATTTTACATCACTGTAATTTTTGGCCCTTTAACTCAGCAGTGGAGAAAAGAGCAGTCAACAAAATAACAGTAAGGGGCTTGAAGACCTCTAAGATCCCTTCCTGCTCTGTGATTTTATGATTCTACTCTCTGCTTTGTGCAATTATATAGGATTAAAATGAATGGAGATAGATCTATAAAAGTCCCTAACATTGAATTGCAAGATTAGTTTTCCTGGGTGCCTCCTTTCTTAACTAAAAAGGGCCTTTAATGTAAAACTTTAATTCTAAAAAAAATTACTTGTTGATGCACATTGTTCATTAACTGGAATAATTAAAACATTTGACAATAAATTGCCATTCTGCTAGTGGCTTCATAAGGAACCTATAAAACTGACCTCAATGAATCCTAACAAATTAAAAAGGGTTTATTAGTCTATAATTGGAAAATTATCACCATGATTATCACAAGGATGATAATTATGCAGTAGGGAACAGCTTAACCTGGCCAAAAGTGCCACCAACTTCATTGATTACATTGTGTCCTCAATGTCAAATCACAAGCCTAAAGACATGGAAGGCATTAGGCAAAAAAATATCCTTTATCAAGAATCTTGATTTTGTTGCTCTGAGATTTTGGTCTTTGGTTTTAAAACAGTATTTGCAGCAATCGGCTATTTGCCCTAATCTAGAGCCTGTGTGAATATAATGCTGTGCATAAAAGTTAGGATGCCATGCAATTCTCTTTAAGCTTTTGAAAGAGAAGAGCGCTTTAAACATAAACTTATTATTCAGAGCGTTGCCTTTTGGTGAAATGAAAGAAGATATTTTTTTCACATGTACTGTATTTCTCTGTAGATTCTCCTGAATGCCATCTACACTAAGCAGATTGTTGGATTGGTGCACTTCAATCAACTCTACATCTACAATATAAATCTAAATGTACTTCTACATCATCTACCTGTAGAGCTATTTATATAGCTACACATTTGTACCTGCCAATTTCTAGTTCTCTGAAATTATTGCAAAGTACTCTGCTGGTTTTCTTCCTGGAGCCGGCAGGGAAATTCTCTAAAAGGGTTATTTATTAGCTCTTTTTGCATTAGAATGTGTTTGACAAGGGTTACCTCCTCGTCAAACCTCTCCTTGAAACTGTTGATTCCTTTTTAATTTACTTATCAAAATTAGCAGCAACTAAAGAGCAGGCTTGGTGGCTTGCTTGCAGATTGATTGATTATCACAGTATAATATTTCTATCCTGTCATGTCCACACAGAATCTCAGCAGTTTACCTAGAAGCTCAAATTGTGTGCCCATGCTTGAATTTAATTACTACACTTGGTTTTCCTATGATTCAGATAATGTTAAATCTTAATCCTTTAATGATAGCAGTAAAACTTTCAAGGAACTTTGATTATAGTTGTAACCTATAAGATGCCCTCTTATGGAAAGGACAGTATGGGGTACTGTAACCTGGTATACCTATTAAATTATTTAGCTTTCTCTTATTCTTGGTACTCTGATCTTACTGAAGTAATTAGTTGCACTGCAGTTAAACTAATCATGGTCCTTATAATTAGTGTAGCATGCACATCCTGATTTTGGTTTCCAAATAAGTGTGTATGTGTCTCTCTCTTCTCTCTCTCTCTCTCTCTGTGTGGGTGCATTTCTTTATAATATTTCGATTGCTTTTTTGTCCCTTTGCATAAAGTAGGTGAAGAATAGAAATTATCACAATATAAGATAATCATAATGTAACTCCTGTTTATGTTAGATTCTAAAAAAAGACTTTATTTAAAAAAATTAAATGGAAAAAGAAAAGAATGTAGGAGAGAGGTCTATCATTCATGCAAGGGAAAATAAATACTAATCCGATATTTATTATTACTATATACACAACAACATGAAATCACATCTGTTAATTCTTTAGCTGGCATTGGTTTTCATTCGCATAGACTTCTTCCCAAGAACCTAGGGTGTCATAATCTATTGACATACTATATGTGTGGATCCAAGCAGTGAGGGCTTTTGCAATGGACAGATGGAAATTTTGTCAATGTGCAAATTTTCTAAGTACTATCTAAGATTTTCTGCTATGCTACCCTGTGTGCTGATAACCACTGGGTCCACCACGGTTGGTTTATGTTATAATCTTTCAACTTCAACTTTCAGATCTTGATACTTCGTGATCTTCTTCAATTCTTTGTCTTCTATTCCACTACTCTGTAATATTGCCACATTAATTATCCACACTTTTTTTCCTTTTCAACCACAGTTATATCTGGTGTGTTATGAGCCAAGACCGTATCCTTCTGCATTCGAAAAGCCCATAGTATTTTAATCTGCTCATTTTCAACTACTTTTTCAATTCTATATTCCCACCAATTCTTCATTACTGGTACATGATAAGCACCTTCATTTAAAGGCGCCAGGTGTTTTTTAGATACTACTTTCAATGTTGGCCGTCTTTATCTGTCTATTGGTAATTCTACATATTTATTTGTTTCAATTTCTATACCGCCCCTCTCCAAATAGGACTCAGGGCGGTGAACAGCCAAAGTAAAAAACAGGACATACAAAATTTAAAAACAGTTTAAAATAATTAAATATTTTGGCCGTAAATTAAAACAACCCAATTTAAAATCAATTTAAAATTTAACTCAAGCCAGCCCAGCTAGTTGAAATAAATAAGTTTTCAGGGCCCGACAAAAAATCCGGAGGTCTGTTATTGTATGTATCTCTGGGGGGAGGTTGTTCCAGAGGGTGGATGCCGCCACAGAGAAGGCTCTCCCCCTGGGGGTCGCCAGCCGACATTGTCTGGCGGACGGCACCTTGAGGAGGCCCACTCTGTGCGAGCGTACTGGCCGGTGGGAGGCTATTGGTGGCAGAAGGCGGTCTCATAGGTACCCCGGCCCTAAGCCATGGAGCACTTTAAAGGTGGTCACCAACACCTTGAAGCGCACCCGGAAGACCACCGGGAGCCAGTGCAACTCGCGCAGGAGAGGTGTCACATGGGAGCGCCTCGTCGCCCCATAATCCCCCGCGTGGCTGCGTTCTGGACCAGCTGGAGCCTCCGGGTGCACCCCAGGGGGAGCCCCATGTAGAGAGCATTGCAGTAGTCCAGGCGGGAAGTGACGAGTGCCTGAGTGACTGTGCGTAGGGAGTCCCGATCTAGAAAGGGGCGCAACTGGCATATCAAGCGAACCTGATAAAAAGCCCCCCTGGCCACGGCCGTCAAATGATCTTCTAAAGACAGCCATGTGTCCAGGAGGACGCCCAAGTTACGAGCCCTCTCCGTGGGGGCGAGTGATTCGCCCCCAATAGCCAGCGATGGCGTCAGCTGGCTATATTGGGACGCCGGAAGCCACAGCCACTCGGTCTTGGAGGGGTTGAGTCGGAGCCTGTTTCTCCCCATCCAGGCCCGCACGGCCTCCAGGCACTGGGACATCACTTCAAGGGCATCGTTGGGGTGGCCCGGGGTGGAGATGTACAGCTGGGTGTCATCAGCGTACTGATGGAACTCCACCCCGAAGCCACGGATGATCTCACCCAGCGGCTTTACATAAATGTTGAACAGAAGGGGCGAGAGGACCGACCCTTGTGGCACCCCACAAGCAAGGTCCCTCGGGGTCGACCGCTGCCCCCCTGTCAACAGAGATTGCGACCGGTCAGAGAGGTAGGAGGAGAACCACCGCAGAACGGTGCCCCCCCCACCCCCACCAACCGGTGCAACATGATACCATGGTCGATGGTATCAAAAGCCGCTGAGAGGTCTAACAGGACCAGGATAGAGGAGCAACCCCTATCCCGAGCCCTCCAGAGATCATCCACCAATGCGACCAATGCCGTTTTCGTGCTGTGCCCAGGCCTGGACTGGAGTGGGTCTAGATAGACAGCTTCATCCAGGTACCGGGGAAGCTGTTGCGCTACCACACTCTCAACAACCTTCACAATGAAGCGAAGGTTGGAGACTGGACGATAGTTAGCCAAAACAGCCGGATCCAGAGAGGGCTTCTTGAGGAGGGGCCTCACAACCGCTTCTTTCAAAGCGGCCGGCAGGACCCCCTCACTCAAAGAAGCGTTAACAATCTTCTGGAGTCAGCCTCGTGTCACCTCCCGGGAAGCCAGTACCAACCAGGAGGGACACGGGTCCAATAAACATGTGGTTGCGTTCAGCCATCCCAGGACCCTGTCCATGTCCTCGGGAGCCACAGGATCGAACTCCCCCCAGATAACACTCTCAAGACCTGCCTCAGTCATCCCATCCGGACATACCCAGTCAGAGGCCAGCCCTTCCCGAATCTGAGCGATTTTGTCATACAGATACTGCACAAAATCCTCAGCTCGGCCCTGCAAGGGGTCATCCCGCGCTTCCAGGTGGAGGAGGGAGTGGGTCACCCTAAACAGGGTGGCCGGGCGATTATCTGATGATGCGATAAGAGCGGCAAAATAGCTAGATTTCGCCGCTTTTATCGCCACTAGGTAGGTCTTAATATGAGACCTCACCAGTGTTCGGTCGGATTCGGAGCGGCTGGTCCTCCAACTACTCTCCAGGCGTCTTTTCCGGCGCTTCATCTCCCTGAGCTCCTCGGAGAACCAAGGAGCTAGGTGAGTTCGGTGCCGGGTCAGAGGCCGCAAAGGCACGACACGGTCCAAGGTCCCAGCAGCCACACTATCCCAGGCGGCCACCAGGTCTTCAGCCGAGTCATGAGCCAGAGTCTCAGGAAATGGCCCAAGCTCCATCTGGAACCTATCAGGGTCCATCAGGTGCCTGGGGTGGAACCACCTGGTCGGTCCTGCCTCCCTGCGGCGGGGTGCAGCGGTTAGAAAGTCCAGTCGAAGGAGCGAGTGGTCAGACCATGACAAGGGTTCGATGGCTATATCCCCTATATCGAGGCCACTCAATCACTGACCAGAGACAAAAACTAAGTCCAGAGTGTGTCCCCCTGTGTGAGTGGGGTCATGAATTAACTGAGTAAGGTCCATGGCCATCATGGAAGCCATGAACTCTCGAGCCACCTCAGACGTTTCACCGATAGATGGCAGGTTAAAATCCCCCATGATAACAAGTCTGGGGGTGTCCACTGCCACCTAAATAAACAAATAAATAAAATTCTACATATGCCATAATCTTCTCTTTTAATGCTTCTTGTTGGGTAATCAGTTCATAAATTGTTTTAATGCTGGCCTGTGTTGCTTCTGTTGTTTTTACTTCTTCTAAGTTGTACTTTGGGTAGTTCATATCAGTTGTTTCCTTATACTTGCAATTGTTGTTATCTGAATTTCTTCTACTATTCTGCTATTGTTTTGGGATCTTTCATTTTCAAGATTTATTTTTTAAATATTTTTTTTAATTATTTTTTAATCTGTAACATTTTTGCTTCCTTGAATTTTTTTTCCTGGTAATGAATTTCCTTTGATATGCTAATAATTTTTTTCAGTCTGGATAAAGCCTTTTCCAATGTTCAAACATTCACTTTAAGTTGTCCCATTTTGTTGGTTCCAATTTATAATAGCAGGCCACAATGGTGCAATTTTCAAACACAGAATACTTTTGTCTTGTTTGTGGTTGTTGTTCTTCCTGTAATTCTACTGGGATAACTCCTGGTTGTCTAACCAAAGCTTCTGAATTCCATTGCTCACTTATCAACAGATGCCCAGGAATACTAACATCTGATATGATCCTTGTTAATATTATTTCATTAGGAATATATATTGTACACAGAATCTTATCCGGTATTATGGGTTAGTACAATGATGGCTAACCTTTTCCAGACTGAGTGCCCAAAGCGTGCATGCATGTGTGTAAATGCACCCAAACCCCCAAAATGCAATGCGTGCATGGCCCCCATGCATGCACCCTGCCCCCATGCATGCATGTGCCCCCCGCATGCCCCTGCACATGCGCTGCCCCCTGTTCATGTGTGTATGGCCCCCTGCACACACCCCTGTGCATGCACATGCGGCCCCCCCACGTGTCCCACCCCCATGCATGCACGGCAGAGAACCAAAGACTAGCTGGCCGGCGGGAGGTGTGCACACATGCACGGTGGAGCTGAACTGGTGTGGCAGCTCGTGTGCCATCAGAAAGGGCGCTGCATGCCACCTCTGGCACACGTGCCATAGGTTCGCCATCATGGGGTTAGTATTTTACTTTTATCTCCTTGTGCAAAGATTACATAGCAAAGGAATGTACATTTAACTTCCTCTCCCCTGTTCTCCAAATTGCTGGAATCACTAATATTGTTTATTAATGTTATCACGCTTGTGACTCCGGGCAGTGCACCCAACTAATAACAAAAAGTCAAACAATCAACATAATTAAAGCAAACCATTAAAATACAGTCAAAAAGCTTCTGGGAGGTTTCCAAGACTTAGGTAGAGCACATTGGAATAACCCAGACTCCAGTGGTAACTTATCACGAATGACTTGAGAACAGGGACATACCGATCAGGAGTGCTCAACTGGCGTACAAGATGGAATGTTGCAAAAGTCTTTTGAGCCATAGCATCATTTCCTTCAGCTTGTGTTAAGCTACATCTGTTGGTCTTGGTCATTCTTCTGAGTGTGACTCTTGACCTCTGTTCCCCCCAATCCTTTTTAAATGACAGTGCTGGTTCAAGTACTAAGCATGGAGACTGAATTTTTTGCTTGCTTTATTCAAGAGTTTCACGATCATGATATTCAAAATTTGGTAGGACTAAAACTTGTTCAAATACTAAGAGGAAGAAAGACAGCATCTGTGCTGTAACAAGCAAGTTGATCTAGATGTCTATGTTCTTTTTCTATTTTATAGGCCTTTATTTATCTCCTTTTAAAAACTTATTTCAATATACTCATTAGACTACTGCAGCACGATTAAAATACTTAATATGAAAATACATGGACGGCTGATAGCTTATAATTTTTTCATTCAACAATGGAAAATATTTAAACCTGGGGACAATTCCAATTAAGCAAAGGTTTATAAGGTTCAGGATTTGTTGAAATGTGATTAAGAATCTCTTTTCTTGTATCATATGCTAAGAACTCAGGTCATGGATATGTTGTCATGGGCTCCATAAGATTACTTTAAAGAAGGGTTGGGGTACAACAGGTGATCTTAAAGCACGCTTCCCCATCTCAAGTCCTCTAAATGTGTTGGGAGATGGCTACCATAACCACAAACCAGACTGTAATTCAGCATATGTGCAGGGTACCTTGGTGGGAATGTCTTAAGGGATACATTAAATTTTAAACTTTGGGGAAATGTTTGGAGATCTCTGGAAGCTGCGCCCATGGTTCTGGGGGTGGTTATAATGTGTGAATCTCAACATGGGCAGCACAATATTCAAATAGTTTTGAAGCGCTAACAGATTAATTTTAAATTATGATTGGTTGCATAATCAGCCGTAAGTTTAGACTTGATTTATCTACTTTTTAATCTACTTAATAGAGTTCTTCCCAAGGACCTGGGATGGGGAGAGGTTGTTCATGTGCTACAAGTATCCTCGCCAGAGGTAAGCTATTCCAAGTAAAGCTGCCTTTTGCAATTGACTGATGATTTTGTCAATGCCAATGATGTTCAAGTGATCTCCAGACGGTTCCAGATTGTACCCAGAGCTCTTATGACTATTGGTACTATCTTTGCTTTCTTTTGCCACAGTCCTTCTACTTCTATTTGTGGGTCTTTATATTTTGTGATTTTTCTCCAGTTCTTTCTCTTCTCTTCTGCTGTCTCCAGGTACTGGAATGTTATTATTATTTTGATTATTATAAGAAAGCTACAGCAGAATTAATAGTAATTATACTATTAGGCAAAGTGTGTTCTTTGGATCTGAGACTAAATCAATCCCAGTTCCAGTTTTGGGCAGTCTGGGATCCACAGACAAGGTGTATTTGGCACTGCTTTTCCAAAAATCAGTGCTTCTCTTACCTTGTTTCCCATCCACCTTACAGCATTTTTATACTTCAGCTCCATAAAGAGTCCTGGCAATTTACTCAAAATTATGTAAAATCCATAAAAACAAACCTATGCCCCCAAATCTGCTGACCAAAGAGTGACTTCTTTGCCCCATATCAGTTATCAATAGATTATTTATTAAGATAAAGTCTGGCCAAGATAAAGTCCAAGCAGATACAGTATTTGCCTACTGTATGCTATCAAGGCTCTGATTCTTAACATATTCTTTCTTATTTTATGAATCCTTGCTTTTGCATAGCATATTCAGTTAAGTACTTATTCAGGGGTTACCTGTCATATTTCTACCTGGCCCAAACAAGAGGGCTCTATTTGTATAATATACTAACCAGTGGTGAAATTCATTTTTTTTTCTACCGGTTCTGTGGGCGTGGCTTGGTGGGTGTGGTGTGGCTTGGTGGGCATGGCAGGGGAAGGATACTGCAAAATCTCCATTTCCACCCCACTCCAGGGGAAGGATACTGCAAAACCCTCATTCCCACCCCACTTTGGGACCAACCAGAGGGGGTATTTGCCGGTTCTCCAAACTATTCAAAATTTCCGCTACTGGTTCTCCGAACTGCTCAAAATTTCCACTACCAGTTCTCCAGAACCTGTCAGAACCTGCTGGATTTCACCCCTGATACTAACCCAGGATCAGCTAAACCATTGTTTAACGAAGTAACCAAATTCTTCAGCCACAAATGAGCGAGCCACATTTAAGCTACAATATTGTGGGCATCTACCTGATTGGTCAATTTTTTTAACCCACTGATTTTAACTACTAGATAATCTTGTAATTTAAAATTTGAAATGGCTGATTTTTTGTGAATGGACAAAAGTTTGTGTTTCTTGAAATATATATACTACCTAATATCTGAACAAAAAATGAGCTCAACTGAATTTCCATTTTCCCCCGATTGAGCTTCAAGTACTTCCGATCCAAAATATGAATATGTAAAACACTACAGTTTAAATAAAAGAAATGTAAGTACTGCAAATCAAAATAATTATAAAATTAGGGTTGTGAAATGAAAGACTCATCAAAGTAAAAGTAACTGCAACCAAGCACTATGAAAATAAAAAGAGATTAACATATGTGGTAATGAGGTAATTAAATCCTTCGCATTTTCACTGTGATGATTTTATAGCATGTTCGTACGCTTGCCAGTTTGGGGGATGCCAGTAAATATTTTCTTAATTGCAAAAAGAGACAATATGAGTCCCACTGTTTCATTCATAACATTTGATTAACTGCAGAGGCTGCGTTCTTAGAAAAGAGAACAAAGAGTCTGAAATGGACAGCTTAGAGGTTAGAAAAGTGATTCCAGAAACAAATAATTAACCAGAAATGTTATGGCAAGGAAAAATAAGAGAAAGAGAAAGAAAGAAAATGAGTCTACTATTTGTCTTGATAGAATCTTGTAATAAACCTTCCCAAAGTCAACAGTTCATAAAGTCTTTTGTTCTAGTACGAGTGTCTTTAATTTTTAACAAAACTCACACTTGGATATGTGCGAGCTTAAGTAAAAGGAGAAGACATGTATATAATAGGATGTAATAGATTATTATCTGTATTTTGCAAAGATGTCAGGTTCTCTCATCTTTGATGGAGTAGCACTTAATGTAAATTTAATTTGAAGTGATGTATGGAAGGCTTGAGGTGATACTCTGTGATTCCCAACTGCCTAGAGAGTCTCTGTGGGTACCATCTGGATTTGGCTGCTCCGCATGCCCAGCAGCATTGACTAACTAGGATTAATGAGGTGCCCTGTTCACCAGTGATCCAAAGGAGGTATGCTACATTTACTCCCAACAATATGAAGAGGAGGACGAGTTTCCTTTGGGGGCACACTGTTTGATGAAACTAAATGATGGCCTCCTGATAAGCTGTAATAAATACATGGGGCTGAAAGTTCTTTTATCTCCAGTTTAAACGCTCTTTCCCTGTACAAATGGTGTTAGGAATAGCAAGGCATTTTTGATAGCTAAATGATGGTAGCTGGATGGGGATTGCTGTTTTTGTTGAAAAAAAGTAATAATTTTTGTTCCAGTCCTAATTAGGTTTTACGTAATAGCTGTCTTCCAGTAGGATTGGATGGTATGCAAAAACATTCTTGGGCTGTCTGTTTCATAAAGTTAAGGGATTCCTTGGAGGAAATAAGAAAGAAAGGGAAAAAGTAAGCCGACAGCTTTCCCGTGATTAAGTGTATGTGTCTTTCTATTTTATATAAACAAGGCGCTATTAAGTTAGACAAAACTTCTCCATGTGGTCTCAGCTTCATTTAGGCATCTGGATTGTGTTTTGCCTTTGTGTCTAACTGAGCACCGAACGAAACCTCGGCTAATTTCAAATTCCCTTTGTCATCATGGTTTTCAGCCAAAAGTCTATAATAAATGGTCAGAAGATGAGCTGAGACTGAATGAATAGTGAACGGTATTCATCAGCCAAACACAGAGTCCAGATCCAATTATATGTATTCATTAAGTGATAATGATATCATGGTCTTTAACTAGGAAGAAAAGAGTGTAATTGAATAATAACAGTTGTACAATCCCAACGGAACACGCTTTCTATCCTGGCATGGTGACCCTTGGGGACGATGCAGGATTGATGGAATTCTATTACTCTTTGATGGATTTATTATGAAAGGCTGAGTGGAGTTGCTCTCCACTTTGTCACTCACACTAATCAGTATCGTAAGGCCCCCGAGCATGCAGGCTTTTGTATCCCTTTGACAAAGACAAGGTTAGGGGAGAATGACAGACACCCAGACCTTTACAAACCTATACTGCAAGATGAAATGGGCCAGCTGAGCTCTGCGCTGGGACAGAATTTTAATTTGTTTATCAATGGCTCACAGGGGCCACACCATAAGGAGATTTGTCAGAGGACGAACGCTGAGGCTAAACTCTTTTGTTTGACAAGTGGAGCTTGGGAAAATATTTATCGAACTGTAAAAATCAG
The DNA here is from genome assembly GCF_029215685.1 of Pituophis catenifer annectens. Lineage (NCBI taxonomy): Eukaryota > Metazoa > Chordata > Lepidosauria > Squamata > Colubridae > Pituophis > Pituophis catenifer. The sequence continues at coordinate 147,803,320 of NW_027256883.1, forward strand.
GGGGAAAATGAAGGAAAGAGGCTTCTTTTGAAAGACCGGAAAATAACTCACATTGCTGTGCACGAAACACCCAGATCCTGAGGATGCGTTTTCAACTTTATACCATTTTCTTTAAAATAAAAATAATAAAAAAAAGCTTTTATTTGGAACAGGTGGTCTCTTGGCTGTATCACTTTTGGCTAATTTGGATCTTATTTGGCCCTTCATGCCTGCAAGCAGAATGGAGGAGGAGCCAGAAGAATTTGAACTGAGGGGGGAAAAGAAGGAAGAAGTTTTGGCAAGGAAACCTGGAATTTGTCTGCAGAGTTAAAAAAGAGACTGTTTTATAAGTGAACATAAAATGCCTTCTCTATTCCCTTGTTTAGACAGTCTAACACAGGGCTGTCAAACTTCTGGCCTGCAGGCCGGCTATGTCACGCACTGGCCATGCCCACACCTGGTTTAGCGAAGGGGAGAAAAGTCCCGATAAGTCATATGACACCGCCGTGACGACGTGAGTTTGATACCCCTGGTCTAATGCAAGCAATGCTCTTTATCCCTGTAGCTACCATCTTGCTTTAGCCCATAAGAATCAGCAAAGGCCATGCTCTCCTTATTGGTCAAGGACTTGTAGCCAGGAGCAGTGGTGGGTTGCTCCCAGTTCTCTCCGGTTCTTTAGAACCGGTAATAAAAGCGGCAGGAGGCTCCGCCCACCCGCCCAGATGTCATAATTGACGATCTGCGCATGCACAGAAGTGCACGCTCACGCTCGCATTGCGAACTGGTAATAAAAGTAAGTAGAACCTACCCCTGGCCAGGAGGATTGTAAACCACCCTCAATATTGATTAGCTGGAAAGGTAGGCTATACGCATGCATTTAATAAATAATAAATAATTGACATCAATAAGATCCTGCAACAGGCTGCAGATGTAAACCTCTTTTTCATTTGTGAGCTGTTCAGTGTCTCCACCCTTTGACAGAAATATGAACTGAGGATTGTTGGTTGCTAACAGGCAAGGATTCTTAGCAACTGCTCCCAGAGCCTTTGCAACAAGATCTCTCACAAAAATACAAAGTGAGATAATGGTAAAGTGTATGAAAATGTATTTTGAAAGTCACAAGTCAGCAAGTGAACTTTCTCACATTTCAGTTGTCATTTGCAAGATGAGAATGACAATGCTGAACTGCTATAGGAGCACAATCCAGACAGAGGATTCACAATCACATCCATGGATTGGACAACTTCTGCCAGCCTCCCCACAGTGCAGCCTCTTGCTCATCCCCTCTTGTGGGACAATCTTGAGCAAATTAAGAGACATGTGTGAAGAAAGGAAAGAAAATTATCCCCCTGTAAGTGAGTTCCTGCTTGTGTAACATTAAAGTCCACCTTAAGAATGAAAATCCAAATCCTTGCTGCTGACTTGAAAGTACACACATACACAACCACATACACACACAGAGAGATAGATACACACACACAGACACAGATTATTAGAATTAACTGAAGGAATAATTTAGCAACTGAGTTGTGATTAATTTTGCTTACATATTCAGCAAATATCAAAAAGAGACTACAGGTAGTCCTTGATTTTTGACCACAATCAAGGGGAATGAAATTTCCATTGTTAAGTGAGACAGTTAAGTGAATTTTGCGCCATTTTATGACCTTTCTTGCCACAGTTAAGTGAATCACTTCAGATGTTAAGTTAGTAATACGGTTGTTAAGTGAAACCTGGTTTCTCCATTGACTTTGCTTATCAGAAGGTCCCACAAAGCCAAATCATTGTTTACTAATAGGCAGAATGTGAGTGAAACTGTGTTAGTGTGGACAGTCCTGCTTTTCTTCTACCCTGGCAATAGCTGGAATTAAAGGCCTCTAATGCAGTTGGTAGTATGTGGCAATCATAATCTATTAATGGATTTGATTTATAATTAGTCTTTTATCTAAGTGATCAAGTTAGCTTATATGGGTTTATGCCTTCATTTCATTTCCACAACAACCCTGCAAAGTAAGTTGGGCAGAGAAAGAGAGAGCATTAGTCACCTACAGATTTTCCATGGTTAGCCAATGATGGATAAGCCAATGATGGTCTCATCCTCCATTAAAACATCTTGTCTCTCCTTAACTTGACTTTTTCTTCCTATAATTAACAGTTCCATCCCCTTGATCTTTTTAACCAGTCTTTGGTAAGGAGACAATCAGAACGATCCACATATGTTCAATTATGGCTGCCCCAGAAACCTATTTACTAGCATTATGGTACTGATGCTATACTTTCACAATATTTATGGTGTGCTGCCAGTCGCATGTGCTTATCTTGCTGCATTATTGTCTTTCCTTCCCTCCGCCCTCCCAGGCACAGAAAACACATAACCAAGAATGGGCATGAATGCTCCCCCCCAATAGTATATATGGATAGTCCTTGACATACGACTACAGTTGGGATCGGAATTTCTGTAACTAAGTAAAGCTGCTATTAAGTCAGTCACATCCAATTTTATGACCCTTTTTTGCCATGGCTGTTAAATGAATCACTGTTTAGAGTTTAGAGGTTATTCGATTTCTATACCGCCCTTCTTCCGAAGGACTCAGGGCGGTGTACAGCCATATTAAAATACATAAATTTATAAAATTTAAAACCAATTAAAATCAATATATAAAATTGGCCCGCAAGTTAAAACATACATACACCCATAATAAACTGTGGTTATTAAGTGAATTAATCAGTCTGTTAAGCGAACCATGTTTCCCCCATTGCCTTGCTTGTTGGAAGCTGCCTGGGAAGATAGCAAATGGTGATCAGTTGATGCCAGGACCCTGCAACCATTGTAAATATATGCTGGTTGCCAAGTGCTTGAATTTTGACCACATGGCCATGGAACGCTGCAATGGTCATAAGTGCGAGGACCAGTCATAAGTCATTTTCCCCCCAGTACTGTTGTAACTTCAAACAGTTGGCAAATCAATGGTTGTACATTGAGAGCTGCTTTGTAAGAAAGCTGATGTTATTTGCAACGTTGTAGAGCAGGGGTGGGCAACTATGGCCCCTTTACGACCTGAGGACTTCTACTCCCAGAATTCCTGAGCCAGCCATGTTGGTTCAGGAACTCTGGGAATTGAAGTCCACAAATCATAAAGGGGCCATAACCACCTCTGTTGTAGAGATTGCTCATAATTAACCCTGCTTAATCTTACCAAGAACTAAGAAGTTTGAAGAAACCGGGCTTTACAGATAGATGGACAGGAACACTGTCAGGCCAAAGGACCTCAATTAAATATGGTATATTGGGTTTTCTGCTTGAGCAGGGGGTTGGACTAGAAGATCTCCAAGGTACCTTCCAACTCTGTTATTCTGTTAAACATGAGGTGATCAGGACCTGTCACCTGGAATGTCAATCAATCCATTTGTTTTAAGCTTTTCCAACCATGACTTAGTCTCTCCCAATTTTGATTTTTACAACACAGACACGTCGCGCTTAGCAATAGTGATGTGTCAGATGGATATGTTGCTGCCATCTTATATATACTGATTTGGAAGAGAAACCTATTAAAATTAATAGAATGTACTTCTAACTAAATGTAGTCAGGACCCAACAGCCTAAAAGTAGAGACACATTTATTTCTATGCTTCTGTCTTTAGCCATTAAGGAGGAAAACTGATAAGAAAAGCCAGAATGAGACTGTTTCAGTCTGGCTGAATTAAGAATATTTGGGCCAGTGAGCAAATGCTTCCTTCAGTTATCCAATAAATAATGACAATAATGAATTTAGGTCTGTTAGACAAAAGCTATGTGCAAATTGTTAGACAAAAAGCTATGTGTAAAGGTGAGATCTTTGAACGATTTCCCACTATTAGAAGAATTCTGTAAATTACAGGGACTGTTTTAAAGAGAAGATAGGGGTCAAACCAGAGATGGGTTTCAGCAGGTTCTGACCAGTTCTGGAGAACCGGTAGCGGAAATTTTGAGTAATTTGGAGAACTGGTAGTAAAAATTCTGACTGGCCCCGCCCTCATCTATTCTCTGCCTCCCAGGTCCCAGCTGATCGGGAGGAAATGGGGATTTTTCAGTAACCTTCCCCTGGAGTGGGGTGGGAATGGAGATTTTACAATATCCTTCCCCTGCCACGCCCACCAAGCCACACCTACCAAGCCATGCCATGCCCACCAAGCCACACCCACAGAACCGGTAGTAAAAAATTTTGAAACCCACCACTGGGTCAAACTGTATACCAAGATGTCATCCATACAATTCTTTGGATTTGATGGAATTTTTTCTTTTGGGAGGGAGTTGAGGTTACTTAAACCTATCTGTGTAAATTGTGTTTTATAGATGCAAAATGGCAAAATGCAAATGTAAACCACTACTATGATATAAATTTATCATTCTTGGGGGATTACAGGTAGTTCTTGAGCCCACCACTGAGCCCAAATTTTTTGTTGTTAAGTGAGACATTTATTAAGTGAATTTTACGACCTTTCTTGCCTCGGTTGTTAAGTGAATCACTCCAGTTGATAAGTTAGTAACCTGGTTGTTAAGTGAATCTGACTTTCCCATTGACTTTGCTTGTCTGGAAAGGTCATAACTGTGAAAAATGGTTATAAGTCACTTTTTAGTGCCGTTGTAACTTTGAACAGTCACTAAACGAACTGTTGTAAGTCGAGGACTACCTGCATAGCTTTTGGGAGTTTTTAAAATTAAAAACAAATGCAATAAAAATTTCTCTGAAAACTCTCAGTAAGCTTTGGGCCTACCAGTTAGAGGAAAATACTGTAAACATTTGTGTCATTTTAAAAATAATTGATAAAGTCCTTATAGCAAACACACTATGGAATGGAGTTAATTGCTTATTTATACTCCTAGTTTGTGTTGGGAGTGGGTGAGGTGCGGGAAGTAAATTGTGGTTTGTTCTATTAGTTGCATCCCGCATCTGAATGTTATTATGGGAGCAGACCAAGAACAAGGGTTAGCTCCAATGTTATCTAGATCTGGGGCTAGGCAACCTAGTATCTTTCAGGTATTTGAACTAAATCTGTAAAAATCCATTGTTATTAGCTATGCTTACAGCAATTATTTCAAATGACATTTGAAGTCTAGAATATCATAACACCATCAGCTTGCCCAATCTTGATGTAGGCATTGAAAATATTTGTGTGATTTCCATTGAGACCTCAAATAACAGAGTTGGAAAGGACCTTGGGGGTCTTCTGTGTCACTGCGTTATTTTATTTACCAGCTGAGCCAATTATTTCTGGACTATCTGACCCTCCGTAGCTTGCCAAGAATTGTTATCAGTAAGCTACGTGTTTCCGCATCCACCCACATTCCTTCACTTGTTTCACACTTCTCTTTCCTTTGTTCTCCTGCCAGCAAGGTCCGGCTTTGGACCGGCAGGAGATCTCACTTGCCAAAATGTAACAATTAACTTTTCTTAGTTAGTGAGGTGTTTTATTTTCTTTATAACAAATAAATGAGTTTTATTAGAAACCTTCCTCGAGTTTCTTTTCAGATTATTGACAACTTGGATTAAGCCACGACCCATCTCCTCTAAACCAGGGTAATTAGTCCCAGAGCCAAACATGGGATTAATAAATGCCCTGACATTCTGGTCCAACCCTTTGCTCAAGCAGGAGGTCCTTTACCATTCCTGACAAATGGCTGTCCAATCTCTTCTTTAAAACTTCCAGTGATGGAGCACCTACAATTTCTGGAAGCAAGCCATTCCCCTGAGAAATTGTTCTCACTGTGAGGAAATTTCTCCTTAGTTCTATGTTGGATCTCTCCTTGATGAGTTCCCATCCTTTACTTCTTGTCCTTCAGGTGCTTTGGAGAATAGGTTGACCCCCTTCTTCCTCAAATATTGGAAGACTGCTATCGTGTCACTCCTTGCCCTTCTCTTCATTAGACTTGACCTACCTAGTTCCTGCAACCACTGTGCATATATTTTAGCCTCATCACAACATTACAACAATTGTAATATAACATTAGAATTGGTATAAGATCTTTCCTGGAGATTTGATATTCATCTTGGTTGGAAAGAGGTTTTTTTTTTTTCTCTGCTGCCTCTCTTTTCTTTTTAAGAAAAATAGTTTGTCTGTGTTGAAACATGGCATTAAAGTTGGACAAACAAGCAATGGGGGGGGATTCCCCCATTAACAAAATACGTAACCAAGTTTTAAAGCTCCAGTCTCAGAAAACCGATTTTAATATAATTGAATTTCTTTTGGAGGAGATTGTAAGAAGGGATGAGATTGTGAATCAGAACTTTGAAAAATTTAAGCAGGAAATTAAAGAATTAGTGCAATTAAAGTTTGATATTTTGAATCGAAAGATTATTAAAATGGCTAATGATCTTGTAGGATTTATGACTAAGTTGGATGAAAATACTAACTTATTAGAGTCTAAAGTGGAAGAAATTGAGGACAATTTGGATAATAAAATACAAAAAATTGAAAATGATTTGACAAATACTCAAGACAATAGCTCAGAAGAAAAATCTAAAATGGAGGTTGAACAAAAGTCTTGTAATGTAGAAAATTTACAACAACGGATTGAAAGAGAGGTCTTAATGATGCATTATAATTTTACAGAATATGCGATCAGACTCAGAGGTTTACAGGAAAATAACAGAGATGATTTAAGGAAAATATCTTCTGAAATTTTGGCTGGGATTTTAAAGGTTCAACCTGGGGAAGTGTTTTGTAGGATTGATAGAGTGTACAGAATAAACTCCTGGATTGCAAAGCAAAGGCAATTGCCTAGAGATGTGGTGATTTATTTTACAGACAAGGAAATTAGGAATAAAATTGTGCAAAATTCCTTCAATTCTACTTTGCAATTGTATGGAAGGAAGATATGGATCTACAAAGAGCTTCCCCCCAAGATGTTAATGGAAAGGAAGAAATTTGGTTTTCTGGTGACTGAGTTAAAATACAGAAATATTCCATTTAGGTGGAATGCCCCAGTTGGCATAATATTGAGATATCAAGGAGAAAGATACCAATTAGATACTGTTGAAAAAGCGGAAGAATTTTATCAAAAAATTTTGAAAATGAACTTAACATCTATAGGCACAATACAGGATAAGCAGAAGGAGTTGGAAATAAAGGGAAAACATCGAATTACAGAGGTTGTGGTAGACAAACTGTCTTTGGATTCTCTTGATACTCCAGCTGGATTATCTACAAATATGAGAGAAGCGGCATCTGATTTCAACGTGATGATCCAACAAGATCAGTTTATAAAGCAGAATGAAAACCGATCAGTTGATATACAACTTGTAGAAAGGAAAACAGGATGGAAATCAAACCCACAAAAAGAAAAGAAAAAAAGAAATAGGTCTCATAAAAACAGAAATTTCTAAACTAAGCAACGGTGAAGCCAGTGATTTTAAAAAAAAATGAATGAATATGTGAAAAGATAGTGGAGGCGAAGTATTGGTTAATATCATCCTGAGGACAGTGACAGACCTCTGCAATGCCGTAATTTTGGGATGTGAAAAGAGCCTTAATCTGTTGGATTTGAATTATCTATTTTGGATTTCTTTTCTTGTACTGATAAATATATTATAATTATTCTGAGCTACAAGGCAAGAGAGTTACGTTGGGGCATGCAGAAGATCTGGTTGTTACCCATTACGATGATGGGAATTAATAATCCTGATGAAAGCCACAATTACAACTATATGGAATACAATTATAATGTCACTCGGGTGGTTGTTTTTATTTTTATATATATATGAGGATATTCATTACTGATGGGGGCAGATGAAGACTGAAGACTTTGAACAAACTGTTGCACCAGGATGCTATGTTACCCAATTATGGATGGGGGACTCAACAATCTAGTGGAAAGACATCAAAGAAGATATTATATGGATTATAAATTTAAAGTTATTGTCTTTTTTTTTTTAAATAACGGAATATATGTATATATATATATATATTAGTAGAGTGGGCAGATATTAAGAATTGAATTGTTGTGTATGGTAATTTTGTAGGAAAGTGGGTGGAAATATGTTAGTCTACTGATGGATTAGCTTAAGAAAAGGGATGTTTAAGTGATATATTTAGGGTAGTGGAGGAAATGGACAGAGTTGAATAAATGTTAAATTAGGACTTATGTGGAAGGCTGCTTTGAAATGTTATATTAATATACACAAAGAATAAATGTTAAAGTAGGATTTATTATACAGTCTTAAAGTGGAAGGTTGTTTTGAAATGTTGTAACAATACATAGATATAAGTTTTGGGGAGGACAAAAAGGGTAGATTATTGCTAAATTGGGGGTTATAATAATATTATGCTAAACTAGAAGTTATCATACAATGTTATAGCAGACTGCTTTTTTTTTTTTTTTTTTTTTTGAAATGTATGGTAAAAGGGGAAAGTAATAATATTAATAATATTTTTAGTAAGTAAGGGTCAGTATATAGAGGAGAGAGTAAGGCGATGGTAAAATATTATGTAATCTGTTATGAATTAGGTTTTTGGTGTGAAGAAGTCACGGGGGGATGGGTGGCGAGGGGGGGTTAGGGAGGAGGGGGGGAAGGAAAAAAGGGGAAAAATTTGTATTTGAAAACTTTTTCAATAAAAAAAAGAATTGGTATAAGATCATACTTTTGAAACTTACCTTTAATTTTTTATTTCATTTTGTAAGGCAAAGCCTTCTGGAGTTGGTGGCCAAAATAAATCTAATTACTGTAGATCAATGAATGAATGAATGAATGAATGAATGAATGAATGAATGAATGAATAAATAAATAAATAAATAAATAAATAAATAAATAAATACCGTGTTTCCCCGAAAATAAGACCCTGTCTTATATTTTTTTGAACCCTGAAATAAGCGCTTGGCCTTATTGCCATGCGCTCAAAAGCCCGATTGGGCTTATTATCAGGGGATGTCTTATTTTGGGGGGAAACAAGGTATTAGAACATATGTTGACATGGGAAGCAGATGAAAAGCCAATCCTGCTATTATCCAGTTTTGAGAGGATCAGATAGAAACACCAACCATCAATTATTTGGGGGCTTAATTCTATTTTACTTTTACTTACTGAGCACTATTCAGATTTTCTGCCTGAGCTACCCAAAAGCTGAGTTCTTAAGTGGCTCTAGGAACTGTGCCGAAGAAGTGGCAATGGATCGATTTTTGTGTGTACCTTGGGGATTTACTTTGTGCGTGGCAGCCGAGTGTACATTAGTTGACTTATCTCTGAACTATAGCAACACTTTGAAAAGGTAAAGCAGAGAGTACACCAATGAGCCATTTGTCAAGAGCAATTGCAAGCAGTCCAGAAGTGCGGGCAGGGCGCATGAATCATGATGTAAAAATGGTGAAGGGCGAGCACTTACACCGGTTGTGGTAATACTGGGACACACAGCCCAGCCAGAGCATAATTTACTCAAGCTGTGTGCAGGGGACACGTACAACGGGAAAAGAATTAAAGTTTGCCTTTTGTACCTCAGGAGGCATGGGGAATTTCATCTGACATCACACACAATTCACAACTTTGATAGGAAGGAAATGATGGCACGGCAATGTTCTCTGCCTGCTTTTCTCTCTGTGTTTCTCTGTCTCTCTGCCTCTTTCCCCTCTCTCTCCCTCCCCCCACCCACTCTCTCCCCCCTCCCTTTCCCTCCTTCTCTCCCTCCCCCCTCTCTCTAAATCTGCTTGCAAACCAAATCTCTGTTGTTACTATTATTAATATAATTAGGATTTTGAAGAGATTGTTACAGGCTTTATATTCTTATTCTGGACCCACTACAATTTACTCGATAATTTTTGCATATATATGTCACAGATAAAATGGTTCTCTGTTCACAGCACATTAATTGAAATTACTATCCTTCTGCCCCAACTTCTTCCTTCTATCTAAAATAGGAATGGCAATACCAGGGAAGCTTTAGAAGGAATACTCTGAGATAATCTATTTCAAGTCTTAAAAAAACATGTAGGTCCTAAATCATATTCGTTGTACCATTTGCACATAGATGAAACCGGAGAACCCATGGTAATCAGGCCCACAAGCATCTTAGTGCAGGGGTCTCCAACCTTGGCAACTTTAAGCCTGGTGGACTCAACTCTCAGAATTTGCTTTGCTTTGCTGGCTGGGGAATTCTGGGAGTTGAAATCCTCCAGGCTTAAAGTTGCCAAGGTTGGAGACCCCTGTCTTAGTGGGTCAATATAGCCTGAATGCCCTTTGATTAAATACCCCAATAAAGGGAGGGCCTTGTGGTATATGGAGAGCTGTATGTTGTCTATAAATTGGTCAGTTCAGAGTTTAGGTCAAAAATGATCCAATTCGGAATTTATCCCTTCCCAAAGATATGATCCAGTCAGAAAACCTAGTATGGTTGTAGAGATAGTAAACATGTTTGACTGGATCAAATAGGCAATAATTAAATGACATGTTCATGGTTTCTTTTAATGTTATTGGATCAATCTGTTCATCCTTTCGTTCTGACCCCTATAACTGTGCTTAATGTCGAAACATCAATTGTGTCAACTCTTCAATCCATTTCAGGTATACCAATAAATGTTATTCCAGACCAGGAGTGTCAGGGGGTAAGGTCAGTAGCATCCAAATAGCGGGCATGACCAGCAGGATCAAACTTCATCCCTTTTTATTTGTACACTTTAAAATGAAGCAGGGCTCTGTTTGTCTGATCATACCTGCCATTTTGATGCTGTTTCTCTTCCTGTGAATGTCCCTGCTCTGAGTAGAAACCAGCAGTTCAATATTCCATCTTCAACAGCTGCTAGTCAATTTTAGCTGTTGTTGACCTTTTAGCTGCCAGCCAGCTCTTCCATTGCTGTGCTTCTTTTCCCCAAAAATCATCTCTGATGATGTTTTAGTTCCACCTCTAATGCAAGGCTGGCACCTCATGCCGATATCAGTCCACCTACAAGCTCCCTTTTTTCTGTGAGAACTTTCTTATGAGAAGCTAAAGTGATCCTTCTCCTCAGCTCCTTACCAGCAAACCAAAGCCCAAACAGTATTGTCCAGGTGTCTACATGGGCACACAAAGAGCTAATGAACCACAGGTCTGGAGAGCAGGTATCATATTGACCTATACCTTGGTACAGAATAGAATAGAATATATTTATTAGTAGTATTCTACCTGGAGGAAATGTCCCCATTACAGAAGAAGCATAGTTGATCAACAAGTAGGACACACCTGTTCTTTTGGAAACTTTGTTTTCGGTGTTTGCATTTTTATTGTTCTTTAAACCTGGTGATTTTCTTGTTGATTGTTTTCAAAAATGGTTGCATTTGTTTTAATTGTTCTTCTGGTTCCCTCTGGAGAGCAAAGAGTAAAATGAATCATTTCCTTTTCACATAGTGCGTGGTAAGTGAGGGAACAAAAAACAAAATGAATGCTTCTTTTCTTTCTTTTCAGTATCTGGAAGAACCACAGTTATCTCCTTTCTTCCCCCATGCCCTCTAATTCCTTTCTTCTTGGAAGAACAAACAAGCTGCTGAGAACCATATCTAAGAGTCGTGTTTACCAACTTCATTCTCTATGCCACTTTTTAGGCACAGACACTCTGGGAAATGAAGATGCAGGACTGAATGTGTTCACAGCACATTTAAAAATAATAGAGGAAAATAATCCTATTGGTTGTCTTCGCTCCATCTACAGTTGGGTTCTTGGCCTGTGCCTCCAGTTACGTCCTGGTTGGGGCATTAACCATTACAATTCTACTGATTGTAACTTGTGCTTAAATAAAAGTAAACTATATGTAAAAATTAAATAGGAATGGCAAGAGTGGTGGAATGGAGGATCCCAGGGTACGGATTCTTTTCCAACTGGAACTGTTAAGAAGGAGGAGAGCTACTGCACAATGTCATATTTAAGGGTTTGAAACAGGGGTGGGTTCTACTTACCTTTACTACCGGTTCGCAACGGGGGCGCTTGCGAGCACTCGCTTCGCTCGCGCGCAGTCGCACTCTTCTGCACATGTGCAGAAGCTTCTGCGCATGCGCAGAAGCATTCTAATGACATCAGGGTTGGTGGGCAGAGCCTTCCGCCGGTTTTACTACTGGTTCTATAGAACCGGTGCGAACCAGGGGCAACCCACCACTGGTTTAAAACCAGTGCCAGTGCCCTTTACTTCAAACCCTTGAAGATAATAATATTGAAGGAAGCTGAGAGTTCAGGTAGGTTTAGAAGTTTCCACTTTCCCCATCTTGATTCTGCTACAGGCCATCCATACTGGATGTGGTCCATGTGGTATGGATCTTGTGGTCCATGCTGTAGTTACATGTGGTCTTAGAAACAATAAATACAAGTTTCCATGGAATGCATTTTCTCCAAATGCAAAACCATGACAGGCTTTATTCCTGGTGTGGATGGTATCAAACCATATTTCTTCTATCTTCCATTGATCACTGCTTCACATCTGGATGATCAAACTTCCCATCAGACAAAACCAAAGATTTTTACATAATTCAAACGTGTCCTTGAATTGTGTTATAATAAGAGAAAAAACATTAATAACTAAGGATTATGTAAACCTGGCTCACTCATGGGCTACTGATGAATGATGTTCGAAGAGGACCTTGACATCTAACGGGTTGTGGGCTGTCCACGGTGTATCCACAGGTGGCTGGTAAGACCTATACAGGCACGGAATGTTCTGCCACATGTTGGGCAGACATGTGTGGACAAAATTATTGCAGCATTTGGAGCTCTGGCTTTGCGGAGTACTCGCTTCTCTTGTGCTATGGTTGTTCTTCTGTCTTCAAATGTCTGGTAGCCTTGGTGGATCAACGTGCACCATGTCGATTGATCTTGTGCCAGGGATTCCCAGCAGGTGGTGTCGATATCCAGGACTTGAAAGAGGCTTTAAACCAGTGGTGAAATGTAAATTTTGTTACTCCCGGTTCTGTGGGCATGGCTTGGTTGTGGGGGGGTAATATGACTGAGTGGGCATGGCCAACTTAAAAAAAAAACTTTTAAAACCATTTTTCTACAACCTCTTCGGCTGAAGAGGTTGTTAAAAAAATGCTTTTAAAGCCTCTGACAATCCCAGCTGACTTGCCTGATCAGCAGAGGCTTTTTCTTTTTTTTAAGCTTCTGATGATCGCAGCTGATTTGCCTGTTCGGCAGAGGCTTTTTTTTTTTAAGCCTCTGACGATCCCAGCTGGCTTGCCTGATCGGCAGAGGCTTTTTCTTTTTTTCTTTTAAGCCTCTGAAGATCCCAGCTGACTTGCCTGATCGGCAGAGGCTTTGTTTTTATTTTTAAAAGCATTTTTTCTATAACCTCTTTGGCCAAAGAGGTTGTAGAAAAAATGCTTTTAAAAATAAAAAAAAGCCTCTGATGATTGTGCAGCTCAGCTGGGCAATGGGGGGGGGGAGGGGGGCAGAGATTTTTGCTACTGGTTCACCTCCATCGCTACTGGATCGGGTGATCTGGTCCGAACCAGAAGCATTTCACCCTGCTTTAAACGTATCTTTCTATCACTTCCTTTGTCCCCTGTGCAATCACTTTCCTTGAGACAGCTCACCATAGAGGAGCTGTTTAGGGATGCGGTGGTCTGGCATCCTTGCAACATGGCCTGCCCAGCATGTCTGGGCTTTTATCAGCAGGATGTGAACTGATGGCAGGCCTGCTCTGGAGGGGACTTCTGTGCTGGCACCTTGTCCTGCCACCGGATCTTCAGAACTCTGTGGAGGCAGGTTGTGCGGAAGTGGCTCAATTTCCTAGCGTGCCTCCTGTATACAGTCCAAGTCCCACTAGCATACATCAGGGTAGTTAGCACTACTGCTTGGTAGACTTTGAGCTTTGTAGCAAGGCTTATTCCACAGCGGTCCCACACATTGGTCAGTAGTCCGCAAAATGCAGAGCTTGCCTTGGCGATTCTGCAGTTGACCTCGATGTCAATTATTACTGTGTGGGAGAGGATGCTACCAAGGTATGTAAATTGGTCCACATTATCCTGATGAATAAAGTTAGTCACAAAGACATAGCTAAGGAATGTTTGTACCATGGTTAGGTACAAGTGGTGAAAATCACAGTATCTTTAACTACCCATAGTATATTTTACAAATTCCAATATGAGTGGAATGAGTGATATTATTAGCAACCTTTCACTTTGTGTACTATGAACAATGTGGTAATGAAGTTCCTGTGTGATTCCATAGCAAAGAAGTTATATCCACTGCCATTTCTGCTTATTACAAACTAAATAGCTATCATTTAAAGTGATTTGTTTATGCTAGCATTGACATATTTTCTCTTTTGTTGCAGTCAACTTAAATTAAGTCACTCCTGACCAGATTTAATTTTCAATTAATAAGAATTATTATAGGATAATTACAGACCAATTGATTAACAAAAAATATTATGGAAATAAAATAATAATTAAACAACTTCAGTTATTGCATTTCACAAGCATATTTTTATAATCAATCAACCTTTGATCTTGTTTCCCATAAATCAAACTTATTTAGGACATAATTTAACCTAGAGAAACAAATATTCTGGTTTTATACTATAAAACTATAATTTGTTTTGTCAAATAGCTGTTCCATTGAATAAATAGAATGGAACGGGTTTTGGATTGTCAATCGCCAACAAATATACACTAAATCTTGGTACAGTTTTTATCTATGGCTATTTAATCTCCCTGAAGTCCATGATGCTTACTCCAGAGTAAATAGATATTGAACTTTGGTGTAAATTACTGTAAGGTCTATGTTCCAGGTAAACATTTATCAGAGAACTCTTTCAAAATGCTACATCTCCATGCCAAAAATATATATGAATTGGATTTCTGCTTATCTTGTTGCAACTAAAGGCAACATTCTTTTACTAGGAAATATGTGATTTGGGATACACCAAATAATTCTTAGAGGTTTCAGAATTCGCCTGAGAGTTTTCTCTCTGTCCTTCAGTTATCAGATTATGGGAAGAATAGGTTTCTCTTTCTTCATGCAGAACTTTGCAGAAAATACATGGTACACTTTGTTAATTAGTAGATGCCACAGCTTCATCCTCTGCGATTACCAACTGTGTCCCAAAGGTGCTTTTTCAAGAGGCAACTGGAGACATTCGCTTCTCATTCAAGAAGCTTCTACAACTCTGACTGGATGGTGGGGAATGGAAGGATTTATACACCTTGCAGGCATCTGATCATTTGCATTCTTTTAGAGAGTTGTTGTGGCCAGTTGGAGGTTTATCTATGTCCTCAGGGTCACCTGAGTAGTGCAAATGGGTATGGAGCCTTCTTGGAAATGCTGAAAGTACTATGTTGTAGACTGGAGATAGATGATGTTGTATCCATCTACTGAGAGATGGATACAACTCTACTGAGAGAGAGTTGTTCAATTTTGACATAGTGGGCCCCTTTAACCCTTCATTCAAACCAGCAGTCCTCTCTGTCCAAAATGTGAACTTTGTTGTCTTCAAAAAAGTAGCCTTTGTCTTTTAAATGCAGATTAACTGCTGACTGTTGTCCTGATGGGGAAGGGATACAACATCATCTATCTCCAATCTACAATACAGTCCTTTCAATACTTCCAAGAAGGCTCCACATCCATTTGCACTACTCAGGTGACTCTGAGGACACAGATAAACCTTCAAGTGGCCTCAACAACCCTCTAAAAGAATGCAAATGACCATCTATCTGCAAGGAGTATAAATCCTTCCATTCCCCTCCATCCAGTGAAGAAGCTTCTTGGATGAGAAGCGAAACGTCTTTTAAAGAAAAACAAGAAAGTCCAGTTGCCTCTTGAAAAAAAGCACCTTTGGGACAACCATGATCTGGATGACTGAGAATCTCCATAGACAATTAGTAACTGTGGTTTTTATAAAGCTACAGTGGTAGCTGCTCTGAGTTCCAATAACATGATACACTTCTAAGGTATTAGTTAAAAAGATGATGTGGTGCAACTTAGAGGCAGACTTAAAAGAGGAATCAGCCTGGGCATTATGGGCAAAACTTGAACTTGGGTGATGATGTTGGTGGTGGAATAGACAACATGGAGCTCTTACACATTCAAATTGCCTGTGGACACATGCTTTGGTATCCACAGCTTCTTTAGCTGATGCATTCATTATTCTTTTCAATAAGAATATGTGAATGTATCTCACCTTATCATGGTGGAAAATATAGCACCACATCCACCATGGCAGATATTTTATTCCTGGTGACTCTTTTGTGAAAAAACTCCAAAACATACTTCCAACATTTCAAATATCAGAATAACAGAATTGGAAGGAACCTTGGAAGTCCAACCCCCTGCACAGGCAGGAAACCCTATACCATTTCAGACAATCTCTTCTTAAAAACTTCTACTGTTGGAGCATTCACAACTTCTGGAGGCAAGTTGTTCCACTGATTAATTGTTCTGTCAGGAAATTTCTCCTTAGTTCTAGGTTGCTTCTCTCCTTCATTAGTTTCCATCCATTGCTTCTTATCCTGCCTTCAGGTGCTTTGGAGAATAGCTTGATTCCCTCTTCTTTGTGGCAACCCCTAAAATATTAGAAGACTGCTATCATGTCACCCCTAGTCCTTCTTTTCTTTAGACTAGACATACTCAATTCCAGCAACCGTTCTTTATATGTTTTAGCCTCCAATCCCCTAATCATCTTTGTTGCTCTTCCAATCCAGAAAGGTTGCTTACCCTTCACTTACCTTAATTACAACTTTGGAAAGTACACATTAACCTTTACTGGAAATATAAATATGCAGTGTTTGCATATTTATTTCCTCCAGAAATCACTCATGAATAATAGTGCCTGTGAGTTCTACTTTATAGAGGACAAATCTGTATTTGAAGGTATCATTTTTTTAATGAGATGTCCAATCTAAGAACAGCTTAATGATTAAGATCTGTAAGAAAGAAGATCCACACCTTAAAAATGTCCCAGCAGCTGTTAGCTTTGGGTAGCAGGTGGTCAGATTTCAATTTTTCCAATATGTCTTTCTTCATAAATCAGCCTGTACAAATTTTATGCAAATTTGCATTTTCTTTCCTTCTTTTTTAAGTGAAACATTTCTTCTTTTTTGGCAATTGGTCACCCTAAAGAATTGCCCTTGTTTCTCAATGACTCTCAGGAGAGATATTCCTTTATGTATTCTCTGGAGATTTCCTTCTTCCCCTTGAAATTTCATGGAGGTTTAAATGGCAGTTCTCTGTAGTTCCCAAGGCCTATAACACTTACCCCTTCCATTTTATTTGAACAACTACACTAAATCACATTTTGCTGCGGCGAGAACTGCTGGATTTGTAAGGATCATAAAACTCTTTTTTCAGCCCAGCAGTAAAACAGATCAGGGGAAATCCAACACAAATATCAAAAATAATCTCCCCCTTCCCTTTCATTAAAATAATAAAGTGAGGCTGCTACTGAAGGAAAACATGGAAGTCATTCCAGAAACAATTAGTTATTCGTAAAACCACCAGAAATCTGGATGACTAATAGAGTCCAGCAAAGAAGTAGACTTTTCCCTGTTTTGACTGCCCTCTAGTGGCTGTCCAGATTTCTGCAACCCAAATCTGGTAACCTAGATTGCAATTAGTTCAAGTGTGAGGTCCTTGAATGTTTTCAGACGTTGGTTGTTTTCTTTTAGACGTTTCATTACCTAAGTAGCATCATCAGTGATGAATTATCAGCATTATCAGGATTAGTTGGATAACGAAACATCTCCAAGAAAACAACCAAGTTCAGAGAACACCAAGGACCCCACAGTTCAACCTTGAGCTACAAATATTCTCTTCTATATTGGTGCAGGTAAATAATTTCACTGGCCCAACTCTACATCATGAGACAAATCATTGTTCTTGCCTCTTTGCAAAGTAGCT
The DNA here is from genome assembly GCF_029215685.1 of Pituophis catenifer annectens. NCBI lineage: Eukaryota > Metazoa > Chordata > Lepidosauria > Squamata > Colubridae > Pituophis > Pituophis catenifer. The sequence continues at coordinate 147,821,119 of NW_027256883.1, forward strand.
TTCTCTTATCAGAATGAAACAATAGCTTTCTGGAAGAAATAATGTTCTTTTCCAGCCATTGTAATGTAATTGTTTGCAGGGGGATCATTTGTTGCTTTTGAAAGCCCTAGGCAGAGATTCTCTCCTGCCTTCCCTGAAGATGGTCATTTAGGTGGCAAACTCTAAATGAGATTCCAGTATAGCTTTTGAAAACCATGCTACTTTTTGTTTGTGACACTAAAAGCTCTGCATGGATTAAAATTATATTACCTATAATTTGGGTAATTCTATTACTGATGAGTGGGCGGGGGGAAAGGTCTGTGGCTATTGGGGCAAACAGGCATTTCTATCTCCAAAAATACAAAGCTGAATAAATTGTAGAACACTGTTTCCGAGCTATCCAGTAGCCCTTTAATGTATTTTGTGGCTAGCACTATAAACATCTTAAAGTTAGTGAATTACAATTATATGAGTCTAAAATGTATGATTAATATATATGGAACATTTCTTTAATACCGTATCCTTCAGTACTGAGAAGTAGATGTGTGCACTCAGAAATTAAGGATTTGAGGAAGAAGTATCTCAGGGTTGAATGACATCTGGAAACCCAAAAACTATATTGATTCATGGAAAGACATTCCCACCCCCACAGAGATTGTCTCCCAGGTATGAAGTCTTAAGACACTACTGAAACTAATCTTGGATGTCATTTAACCCATTTGTGTATGAACATATGGACATGTCAACAAGCATTGGCCAGAGGCCACACTTCAAAAAATAAAAAATAAAATAAAATCAAGGATAAGCAAAACTCCTATTTTTAAAATTAATAGATCATCCATCTCCATACATAGATATGCACACAAACCACTCGCTCAGAGGAAAACTAGCCTGTCAGGCATTTTTATACTGGAAAAAAAAAGATTGTTGAAATTTGAATTAGATTATATAAACTTTTGCCTGCTTATTTTGTAAGAGGCCCCATTGAGACCAGTCACTGACACCCAAATAAATCAGTGTTGGATACTGTGATGCTGGGAACATGCAGGCTGGAGTGAAAACTGGGCAAGAAATTATTGGGTTATGAAGCAGAAGTCTTTTCTGCAGCTTTCATCTTGAACAAGCCTTAAGAAAATTATTTAATTAATTTAATTAATTTACTTGTATCTGACCTTTATTATTTTTACAAATAAGTAAAACATATCCAACACACCTTTTTCTTCTTTTATTTTCCCCCACAACAAAAACCCAGGGAGGTGGCTTGGGCTGAGAAAGAGAGATAACTGGCCCAAAGTCACCCAGATGGCTTTCATGGTTAAGGTAGAACTTGAACTCCTAGTCTCTTGCTTTTATAGAATTCTATAAAGATTTCTATTCTATTTTGTTCTGTTCTAGACTAATGCCTTAACTCAGGGGTGAAATTTAAAATTTGTTACTACCAGTTTGTGGGCGTGGCTTGGTGGTGGTGGGGTAATGTGACTGGGTGGGCATAGCCAACTTTTTTTTTTAACTTTTAAAAGCATTTAAAACCTCCGCCGAAGAGATTACAGAAAAATATGCTTTTAAAAGCCTCTGACGATCAGGCAACTCAGCTGGGATCATCAGAGGCTTTTAAAGACATTTTTTTTTCTACAACCTCTTCGGCCTAATGGTTGCAGAAAAATATGCTTTTAAAAGCCTCTGATGACCAGGCAACTCAGCTGGGATCATCAGAGGCTTTTAAAGACATTTTTTTTACAACCTCTTCGGCCGAAGAGGTTGCAGAAAAAAATGCTTTTAAAAGCCTCTGACGATCCCAGCTGAGCCGCACAATCATCAGAGGCTTTTTTTTAATTTTTAAAAGCATTTTTTTGGCCGAAAAGGTTGTAGAAAAAATGCTTTTAAAAGTGAAAAAAACCCAGCCTCTGATGATCATGCGGCTCAGCGGGGCATGAGAGGGGGGGCGCAGGGATTTTTGCTAACGGTTCTCTGAACCCCCCCTGCCGCCATCGCTACCAGATCGGGCGATCCGGTCCGAACCGAGAGCATTTCACCCCTGCCTTAACTACTAGACCAAACTGGTTTTTGGTGGCTCCAATGTTTATCATTGAACTCAGGATACTTAAGACATCTAATTCAGTTCGGTTAGTATATTAGCTTCATTTTGCTGACTTCTTTTTCAGAGGTGAATATCTCCAGTGAATAATGTCTCTCCTCAAGCAGATTCTCCATGAGTCCAAATGTGGACTCATTTGGACTCATTCTCACTGAAATTGTAATGGGCTGGCTCTTCCTGGATTTGTGTCTGGCTGAGTCTGAGGTTGGACTACCAATACGGACTTCCTGTATCACGGAGGCAGTCTTTATCCAGAGGTATTCTTGATGGTTTACGGTAGATTATTCTTTTCTCATGACTGGTGGTGGTAGTTTTTTTTCTCCTTTAATTCTTCTGATACACTCTTGAACAGATACAACCAAGATTCTTTGGAATAGTTACACTAAAGCATCCTTATAAACCAGTTACATAATGAAATAAAGAGTTCACCGACACAAATCAAATCACCCACTGAAACAGTTCTAAATTGTAGCAGGAATAAGAAAACTGTATAGATAAAAGTCATAAAAAGCAAAGACTCTCTGATTAGATCCAAGCCAGTGGTATCAACTAGCTTTGCTCATTTAACCTGTCTTCTGATCACAGCACAGCCGCCATATCGCTGCAGGGTGGATGTGTTCATTCTGAACTATTAATCTGTTTCAAAATGCCATAACATTTCCATGAAGAACTTCCTAATTTTTTCCCCCCAGAAATTAAATGTCTCTTTAAAGTTCATTCTCTCCTGCTGCAACTAATTGAAATGAGATTTGGTTTATCTTTATGACATGAAAATGGGATTGAGTTTCATAATAATAACAATAATGATAACTCTATAGATTTTAGGACTAGTAGTTAATAATTATAGTAAATGTGAAGATTAGACAAGAGTAATGCAGCATAAACATACCATTATTATTCGTTGGGAGGTGTGACTGGAGGCACATTGTTAATGCCGGCTTTTCCATGTTGTATCTATTTTCATCTCTCATTGAATTTGAGCCAAATGATTTAATAAACAGGAACCCAGAAGAAAAATAGCTGGGAAACAGGTTTTTTTAAACCTGACAAGCAGTTCCATGAAGGTCATGGTTTCAAGAAGACAACAGAGCATCGCATCTGATGGTGGTATTGTCCAGCAGCTTTCTATTTTTTCCTAGCAGCTTTCTATCTCACTCTTGTGCAAATGTCAATGATGTCACTTTAAACTGGAAGTCTTTGGATAACCTTGTGCATAAGTCATTCCACAAGACGTTGCCCAGTTGTATATAGTTTGGCATTTCATCCATACTTTAGTCATTTGTCCACTCACATCCATTCTGGAGGTGGCTAGTAGATTAGAAGAAGATCCCACTTCCATCCTATGTATACATTGGGTCTTTATCGTTGTCAATTTTAATGTTTTAACTTCAGTGCCCAATGCTTTAATATTTTTTAATCTTTTCATAGTTTTGTCTTGTTATTTATGGCACTGTAAGCCACCCAGAGTCGCTTCATAGTCAGATGGGTGGCATATAAATTTAATAAATAAACTAGGCTTCATGTTCTACATCCTTCCTATACTAGCTGTTCTACTTGGGCTTGTATGCAATTGTAGCAGAACATATCATACTCCCCACTAACCTATCTTTGAATGAACCCTAGAAATTTTGAGTTGTCTTTCAATCCTAGCAGATATAATGTACTATATGCAAGCTGTTTGAAGGATGCTTTTAAATAGAAAAGGATAAGAGAAAATTAGATACCGGGGCTGGGGGCTGGGAGAGGGTTACCCTGGAGTTGTTTTTTGTGAAATGGGTGGCCCTATAAATGTGATTAATAAAATAAACAAAAAATAGTGATGTAATACTATGCTTTGAGAAGAAGATAGTGTACATCCTGATGTTCTATGGACAATTTAGATTTATTTTAAAATTCAGGATGGTTGTATGCTCAGTCATCCCAGAGGGATTCCAATCACTCTCCTACCCCCTTCCAATGCCTGGAGGCTGTAATAATTGTAAAGACAAGGGGCTTGAAGAAAAGAGGGATTTAGAAAGGAAGCTAACTAGCAACTGAAAATAAAAAAAGAGCATCTCCAGGAGAGATAAAGAGCTTCTTAGGAGGGAGGGATTAGTTGACACAGTACACAATACGGTCTTTCAAATAGATCACTGTTTTATTATGTGAACTCTTTAAATTGCAGATGAGACACCTACGGTAGGTCCTGGATTTAGAAAACTTGGGAGAAACAATATCATTGACGTGATGGACCATTGCTTCTTTTTCCCCTGAGTTTATGATCCATCATGGTTATGACATACAGCCATAGTGCATAAAATGTGGTTTGTTTCTACGCTACTGTGATAAATCCAACTGAACAATTCTTTTGTAATAGAAGCACTTATTACCATTCAGGCCAAAATGCTTTTAAAAATTGTTTTCCCCCCCTTGTAATTGCTTTCTTTTCTTTATCTCTGTCCTGTTTTCCAACTTCAATGTTTGAGTGTTAGTTGATAGTTAATATGCCTAGGGGAAGCGGTGGCTCAGTGGCTAAGATGCTGAGTTTGTCGATCGAAAGGTCGGCAGTTCGGCGGTTCGAATCCCTATTGCCTCGTAACGGGGTGAGCTCCTGATACTTGTCCCAGCTTCTGCCAACCTAGCAGTTTGAAAGCACGTAAAAAATGCAAGTAGAAAAATAGGGACCGCCTTTGGTGGGAAGGTAACAGTGTTCTGTGCACCTTTGGCATTTAGTCATGCCGGCCACATGACCACGGAGATGTCTTCGGACAGCACTGGCTCTTCGGCTTTGAAACAAAGTTAAGCACCACCCTCTAGAGTCGGGAATAACTAGCACATATGTGCGAGGGGTCCCTTTACCTTTTAATATTTACCCTTTACCTTTTATTTACGGGATGGCCTACTACCACCAATAGCCTCCCACCGACCAGTACGCTCCCATAGAGAGGGACTCCTCCGGGTGCCGTCGGCCAAATAATGTCGACTAGCGGCCCCCAGGGGGCACCTACTATCTGGAACGAGCTCCCCCTGGAGATACGGAGGATCCCGGATCTGCGTACCTTCCGTCACGTGCTCAAGACTTTCTTGTTTCATCAAGCTGGCCTGACCTAAGTCTTTCCCCTTTTTAAATGGAAATTTTAAATTTGGTTTTAAATTATTGGGGTTTTAAATTTGTTCAGCCAAATTATTTAATTCGTTTTAGTTTATTTTGAATTTTGTATCTATATGTTTTATTCTATGGCTGTTCACCACCCTGAGTCCTTCGGGAGTAGGGCGGTATACAAATTCAATTTTTTTAAAAAATGCTTCCATTAACAGAATATCAGAGTAACCAAGTTGAAAGTGACCTTGGAGGTCTTCTAATCCAACCCACTGCTCAAGCAGGAGACCCTATAAAATTTCAGACAAGTAGTTGTCCAATCTCTTCTTAAAAACCTTCAGTGATGCTCCATTAACCCGCATCCAACTGTACAGTCTGAATGTCTGAACGTGTTAATGCCTGAAGCCTTTTGGCTCCCTCAATTTTACTGAATGTATTTGACATTGTCCATCTGATAATATGTCTAAAAATAACCCCTTAGATAGCAATATTTACTAGCTGATGGGGTTCCAGAAAACAAAGGACATTTATGTTTTGCAATTATTTCTTCAAATACTTGCAAAAGGGGACAAATACGTATGGTGCAGGTAATCCTTGACTTCGTTTAGTGACTTTGTGAAGTTACAATGGCACTGAGAAATGACTTACGACAGTTTTTCACATTTATGACCGTGGCAGTTTCCCTTTGGTCCTGTGATCAAAATTCAGATGCTTGGCAACTAGCATGTATTTATGGTGGTTTCAGTGTCTCGGGGTCATGTGATCACCTTCTGTGACTTTCTGACAAGCAAAGTCAGATTCACTTAACAACCATATTAGTCACTTAACAACTGAAGTGATTAATTTAATAACTGTGACAAGAACGGTTGTACAATGGGGCAAAACTCACTTAACAACTCTCTTGTTTAGCAATAGAAAATTAGGCTCAATTGTGGCCACAGGTCAAGGACTATCTGTTACAGTGGCTTCCAGATTTCAGAAAAGGAGCCAAGGAGAGCTTTAGCATGCTCCCTATTATTCGATTTTCTCACTGGTCTCCAAAAGGAGAAATGTGAGAGCTTTGCTTGGCTCTGGATGTAGAGGGTACAGTTCAAACTACGAACAGTTTCGTCAATTTAATGGAAAGAGCATGCCCAATGCCTAGGATTGCATTGTTGTCCACTAAGACTCCAAGGGATCTTCGAGTCTTAGTGGACAACCAATTAAATATGAGCTAACAGTGGAGCCAAAAAAGCCAATGCAATCCAAAGTTGCATTAATAGAGGGATACAATCATGATCATGTGAGGTACTAATACCACTCTAAAAAGCCTTAGTAAGACCACACCTAGAATACTACATCCAGTTTTGATCACCACACTCTAAAAATGATGTTGAGATTCTAGAAGAGACAGAGAAGAGCAACCAAGATGATTAGGGGACTGGAAACTAAAACATACGATTAACAGTTGCAGGAACTGGGCATGGCTAGTTTAGTGAAGAGAAGGACCGGGGAGACATGATAGCAGTGTTCCAATATTTGAGGGGCTGCCACAGAGAGGAGGGGGTCAAGCTATTTTCCAAAGTACCTGAAGGCCAGACAAGGAATAATGGATGGAAACTGAACAAGGAGAGATTCAACCTGGAAATAAGGAGAAATTTTCTGACAGTGAAAGCAATCAAACAATGGAACAGCTTGCCTTCAGAAGTTGTGGGAGCTTCATCATGGGAAGCTTTCAAGAAGAGACTGGACTGCCGTCTGTCAGAAATGGTGTAGGATCTCCTGCTTGGACAGGGGGTTTGACTAGATGATCTACAAGGCCATTCCAACTCTGTTAATCTGTAAATTGCATTTAAAGTAGGGATGACATTGATCTCTCTGCAGAATCCTTTTTCAATAGGAACATTGGAAACCCCAACAAAACTGCTGGTATCTGTGAAAATGAGGGCTGAATGTGTTCCAAAAAGTAGTCAAAAGAACATTCTGGCAGGAAAAATGCCAGATTCCTCCAGACTTTTTATAGTTCAGTACCTAGTTTTATTTTAAATACCAGTTTTATGCAGAAATAACAGCTTTTGTCTTTCTTGCATTTCATAATTTCATTTATTTTTATTTTTAAAGGAGCAGTTGATGGTTTAAGATACTTTTGCAACATGCCTAGGTATCTTATTAGGCAGATTAAAAGTATTAATGAGAAACTTTCAGCCTCTGGATTTCTTCCCAAACAAAAACAAAGCATTATTTTCCATCAGAATGAAGGAATGATTCCCACTCTATGGAATATTTATTTAAATCCCTTCCCCAATGTTGTCCTTCTAAATGAAGGTATTCCTGTTCCTGTTCAACTCTAAAATAGTTATGAGTAGGAAAAAGCAAGAGTTTAAGTGGACAATGCTGGGCCAAATGAACAAAAATGATTGCCATTTAATTTAATTGATGTGTAAATATGCTTATTTCTTCTTTATTTCATAATTTCCCTTTTTTTTTCAGCCTTAAAAATTGCAATTCAGTGGCAATTTTCAGAGGGGGATTTGTGGTCCTAGGAAAGCCTATGTGATTTTCAGGCCACAGGTTATTCCTTCCAATTATAACAGCTGGTATTAGACAAGCATGATTATGTTTCCGAAATTAAGGTGCAAATAACAATAACATAGGTCTCAATTAATTTGACTAGAGATGATTCCTTCTTTCTTTCCCAGGAATAAACACAAACAAGGTTATCTGATGCCTTGGTTATTGCTTCAAATAAATTCATTTCAATATTGGATCAAAACGTTATCTTCTGGATACCACTTGTAAGGTTCACAATTCCAACTAAAATGTACTGTAAACATTATTTATTTCATAGAATCTACCATACTCTCTCCTTTAGCCATCAGGCATTCTTTTAATATAAAGGCTAGAAAATAAATAGCGTAAGTACTGTCCCATTGATAGGATATTGGAGGTTTTTAAGAAGAGATTGGACAACTACTTTGTCTGAAATGGTATCAGGTTTCCTGCCTGAGCAAGGGTTTGGACTAGAAGATTTCCAAGTTCCCTTCCAACTCTGTTATTCTGTTACTAGATGTAGCTTGCTATTGATTTAAACTACTGTATTTGCCTATTTACACCTTTTAGAACAGTGATGGGCAACTGTTGCCTCTTTATGACCTGTAGACTTCAACTCCCAGAATTCTTGAGCCTGCATAGTGGTATAGCAGACCTAAGAATTCTGGGAATTGAAGTTCACAGGTCGTAAAGGGGCCATAGTTGCCCATCTCTGATTTAGAATCATGACTTTGTGGAATTTTAAGCTTAAGGCTTCGTAAGCATTCTGTTTACAGTGTTAACTAAACCCAATAGCCAGTGGTGGGCTGCTGCTGGTTCGAACCGGTTTGGGAGAACCGGTAGTTCTTACAATCAGCTGGCTCCACTCACCCACCCACCCGCCCCCACCCTATCCTGTCCTATATTTCCTTCTTTCTGGCTCAGCTGATTCGCGTGGCACAGCTGATTTCTGCGCCTCCGCTGTTCTACTTACCGGGGCTGCCTTAGAAGCTAAGTGGCTTAGTTTCAAAGTGCTGTATTTTGAACGCTGCACGCAAGCACGTCAGGCCTGTCACCGCAAATCACACACTCACAGAACCGACTGTTAAACCGGTTGCAGCCCACCACAGCCAATAGCCTACTGCCGTGATGGCGAACCTATGGCACGCGTGCTACAAATGGCACACGGAGCCATATCTGTGGGCACATGAGCGTTGCCCTAGCTTAGCTCCAGTGTGCATGAGTGCGCCGGATAGCTGATTTTGGGGCCTTCCGGTCCCACTGGAAGTCGGAAAACAGGCTGTTTCTGGCCTCCAGAGGGCCTCCGGAGGGAAGACCGTTTTTGTCACCCCAGACTCCTAGAAAGCCTATGGAGCCTGGGGAGGGTAAAAAACAGGCCTTCTGGGCCCACCTGAAGTCAGGAAATGGGCCATTTCTGGCCTCCGGAGGGCCTCTGGGGAGGCCGTTTTCGCCCTCCCCAGACTCCTAGAAAGCCTCTGGAGCCTGGGGAGGGTAAAAACAGGCCTACCAGGCCCACAGTGCCATTGTGTGCCAAAAGGGGGGGGTCATGAGTGCATGCATGTGGGGGCGGGATGCATTGAATTATGGGTGTGGGCATATGTGTGCGTGACCCCCCCATGCTTCCCCTGCTTTTGGCATGCAATGGCAAAAAGGTTAGCCATCACTGGCCTAGTGAAAGGTAATGATGGCCCTGTCTGAGCTCTTCTCTATTACTATGTATTTGTTTACACCCTTGATGCATTAAATCTCTTTCTCGCTCCCTCTTCTGGGTGTTTCAAAACATGAATATTGGTGACTATAAGAGAGTCTACTTTATAGACATATAATCAATGAAAAGGCGTTAATCTGCCCTAAAGCTCTCTTCATCTATTGGAACGGTAACTCCAATAAAATGAGGTGGGCAAATCTTTCAGACAGTAATATGAAACTCAGAAAATGTTAAATCTTCATTATCAGAGGGCTGGACTCTTGTTCATGTGGTATGCTGCTTCTCTTGACCACTGATAGATTTAGTAGGTGCTTAAACAAAAGAAAAAGAAACATCTCTGGTGCTTTTTAAATGCTGCATCTTGTAAACTCCTGCATTTGGGACATGTTTAATATGCCTGTGAGCAGAATTCCCTGCATTCAGTCAAGATTTCTTAAAGGACAGATTCTCTGTAAATTATTAACTTTTATTGCCGCCTTCTCCAGATTCATTTAGATTAACATTTAGCATCGTTACTCTTGAACTGACAAGCTGTAAGGATTCCCCCCCCTCTTTTGTTAAAGGAAGATGCACCGTATATATTGCTGACCTTTTGCTTATCTGGAACTTAACACAATAAAATAGTGGAATGGCAGGTTGAAGGCCGAGGGGTTATGGTTTGAGTTTTCAAGAGTAACTTCAGGAGGAAAAGAAAGGGGGATGTTGATAGCATAAGCTCAGGGTGCAGTAATTTTAAAAAAGGGATATTTGCATTTCAAATATTAATGACCTGCACTAGGCAATTTCAGGGATTTCATCTTTGCACAAATGAAGGGCAACTCCAAATGCCTGACCCTTTTCTGAATTCCTGGCCACCAATGTCAGGATGCTGCAGGCTATTTTTGAAAAAGAAAAAGAAAAAAAGTTTAAAGGCTACACAACAGGCACCAGTGGTTCAGTGATGTCACTAGTGGGGAGGTCTAAAATATCCATTCCGTTTCTTAAAATTTGGAAGAGGAGCGGGGAGGAGAGAGAGAATTTAGGAAGTTTAAGTAGAATGGTGTAGGTGTGTTAGTCCTATCGAACACAGACATTTGATATCTTAGGTTTCAATTTGTTTAGAAAAGCAGAAAACATGATGCTGTACATAGGCAACATGCCAGATCTTGGATATTAATCAAAGGACCACAATTGATGCATTGTCTACAGAATGAAAAAAATGGGCAGCCCCCAGGCAGTACAATTCTTCTGTATCATTTCAGGACTTCTGCAGGAGGGTGGAAATTGTTCATTTGTTTGGGCAGTAAAGCACAAAAGTAGAATAGATGCAGGGACTGTTTGTGAGAACTGTCAATAGCTATCAGCGGGTTCTAGGTAAACCTACATTCAGGATCAGTGGCAACCAGTAGGGCAAAAGCTTATAGAAGATAGGAAATGACAAGCCTTTAGCAAACTCCAGAATAAATTTTCACATGTTGAAACATTGTCTTTGAGTCTCCCAAGACTCAAAATCAAACAGGCTTTTGGCCATTACAAGAGGAACCAACAAACAGATGTGTCATACTTCACTCTGTTTTTTCCACTTTTCCCCCAATTCCTGAAAAGAGATATTCAACTATGTGTTCCTCTTAGGATTTCATTACATGAGCCCAAATGGAAATTCACTAGGCATTTATTCCTATGTGCCTACTTTTTCAAAACTAATATTTCTATAGAATCAGCAATCCCATAATCAATAGACTACATGAAGAGGGATTTCTGTAATATTTTCCCAGTCTTTTAATGTGCAGTGATTAGCAAACAATCTAAGTCTATAATGAAGGGCCTTCTCAGCGGATAAATGCAACATTATCCTGAGCTCATAAAATGTGTACAGGACTGCTGTTGAGACAACCAAGCTGAGTGACAAGGCAGAGCGTTTGATGTGCGAAATAAAGGTAGCCTTCTGGGGCGTATTGTCTTACTAACACCACAACCCTCTTTTCCCCCAGTATGTGGTCATATCCAGAGGAGTCTGAGCCTCCTTGCTCCAGCCCTCTGCTATGGTAGCAGCCACTTCAAACATAGCTTCATGAATAGGAGCTCATTTGACCCTTGACCAGAACCAGCCTCTAAACTGGCAGACAGAGAATCGGAGTAATTTGTATAATTTCAATTAGTTACTAGCTGCATAACAGAGAGGTCACGGCTTTCCGAGGATGATCATTGCCCATGGCAACCCAGCTTCAATGTACAATCCATTTCAAAATACTTTCACTTAATAAATGTAAGTTCATATACAAAGCTCAATTGTTGGATGGGGACAACAAAGCTAATTATCTCGTGCTGCCCCTGAATGAGCGGAAGATGACATAATTTTGTCGGCAAGTTACTTGTTATTAACAAAAGGGAACAAGAGAGCGAGAAAAGGGGAATGGCAAATAAATGGCTTTAATAATGCCAGATGAATGAGGCGTATTGATCTCTGGCTATGTAAAAAAAAAGAGGCAAGTTTGTGTAAGAGCACTGTTGTTGTGCTACTGTGAGCAGGCGGTTTTTGTTCCGCAGTTTGTTCTGTGCACCAAAATTCTGAAATTCTAAAATCAATGTTGCTATTGTTGGGCCCAAACAGGACACCCATACTCCAGACAATGCAAAGAATTTCAAAATATAGATAGCTGCCTGATTACATAGAGATTGGACTGCGAGAAAGCTGAGGTTGTTGTTTTTTTCCCCCCCTTTCTGGAAGAAAGGGAAGCTTGTTCGGAGCCGCACACAATGGTGTGTCTACATTGCCTGCAAAACTTCTCAAAGCCCATGCAATAATTCAAGCCTTTGATTTGAAAAATGTTTTCTGTGCCTTCCTCCACATCTGCAAATACCTCTTTTTTCCTTTGATGCCAGCCAAAAGTTGTTTGCATTTGAATACTTTCCATTCGAGAAAAGGGAGAGGCAGAAAAAGAGACAAGCTGTGGGCCAGGAGGCTAAAGGGAAGAAGGAAGCCTGAAGAAGTTCAGCATTGCCTGAAGAGTGGCTATTTGGCTTTTGTTTTTTGATTTAAAATAAAGGTTTCCTTCTCTCATGTCACAATCTATTAGCCACCCAGGAACCTGGAATCACAGTGCTTCCCCCTTCACACCCTACATGTGTAGCAGATTTGACGGGGTGTGGAAAGCATCACAGGCGCTGCACTGTGACTGCGTCGCCTGTAATCAGGCTGTGCTGCTGCTCAGATTAATCGTGACAGTAGGCAATATTTCCAACATTATTAGAAGAGAAACCTAATATTTTGGGACATTGGGGATCTCTGAGCGGTTGTCCATCAAAGTGAGAACCTTCATTTTCCGTTCCTTGGATGGGTAACTTTACCTATTAACCATTTAATGGGTGAGAGCTTCGTGCGCATTCCCACCCCAGTTCGGTCTGTTGCATGCACAGCACATGTGAATGATAACCTACTGGGTACCTAAAGTTAATCTTGGATGCTTTTTTGAGATTCCTGCCAAACTGCCTTTTTTTTTTTTACACTGATGGCGCTTTGGGACACATCACCTGCTCCTTGAATCTGTTGAAGTGGGTCCCAGTTCAACCCTTCACCTCCTTATCTATTTGCTAATTTGTTTATAAATCTGTGAGCATTTGCAAGATGTAAAACCCAATATTAGTGTTTAGTTAGCATCTGTCCCATCTTTTGCATATAGCACAATGGGGAATTGTTTTGCTCCGCCAATGATATCTCAAGTGCAAACTTGCTGAGCTACACCAAAGGTGAGTTTAAATATGGAAATGTTATATTATGCAGTAGGGTGAACACGGTGTCAGAGTTAATGAAATTATGTTTGGGCTATTTAGAGGAATCCAGCAGATAAATAAAGAAGATATGGAAGATTTGCTTTAGCTTGGCGGACTACTCATCTGTATCAGCCATAGTGGTGGCCCTATCCTAATTCATTGGTATTGTAGCTTATATTCATTGACCTAAAAGGAAATGAATAAGAGAGATTTTGAAGAATTGTGTCTTTTGTTTGCTTTGCAGAATTTCTCCTTACGAGTCCTGAATTTAGATTAATTACAATATTTTACTTAAGATCCGGTCTCCTGATCCTTTAACATAGGATTATTAAGATGACTCAATGGTTAAAGATGCTGAGCTTGTCTGACAGCCCAGGTTCAAGACCCGAGTGCCATGAGATGGGGTGAGCTCCTGTTACTTGCCCTAGCTCTTGGCAACCTAGCAGTTTGAAAGCATGCAAATGCAAGTAGATAAATAGGTATCACTTTGGTGGGAAGGTGACAGGGTTCCATGTGTATAGTCATGCTGGCCACGTGACCACAGAAAGAGTCTTTGGACAATGCTGGCTTCCTCAGTTAGGAAACAGAGATGAGTACTGCCCCCTAGAGTCTGACACGACTGGAAAGGGCAAATCTTTACTAGTATTAAGTACTGAGTGCATGCAAGCATGTTGTTGCATTGTAAGTAAATGACATTTGGAATGGGGGAATGATTTTCACTCATCCATGTCACAGGTGCACGAATATGTAATGCAAGATCTAAAATGGACAGCTAACATCAAAAACGTCATCAAAAAAGCACAACAAAGAATGTTCTTTCTGCGCCCCATCAGAAAGCTCAAACTGCCCAAGGAGCTGCTGATTCAGTTCTACAGAGGAATTATTGAGTCTGTCATCTGCATCTCTATAACTGTCTGGTTTGGTTCTGCAACCCAACAAGAAAGACACAGACTTCAGAGGATAATTAGAACTGCAGAAAAAACAATTGCTACCACTCTGCCTTCCATTGAGGACCTGTATACTGCACGAGTCAAAAATAGGACTGTGAAAATATTTACAGACCCCTTGCTTCCTGGACATAAACTGTTTCAACTCCTACCCTCAAAGCGACGCTATAGAGCACTGCACACCAGAACAACTAGACACAAGAACAGTTTTTTCCCGAATGCCATCACTCTGCTAAACAAATAATTCCCTCAACACTGTCAAACTATTTACTAAATGTGCACTACTATTAATCTTCTCATTGTTCCCACCACCCATCTCCTTCCACTTATGACTCTATGACTGTAACTTTGTTGCTTGTATCCTTACGATTTATATTGATATTGTTTCTTGATTGCTTATTTGTTCCCTATGACTATCATTGTGTTGTGCCTTATGATTCTTGATGAACATATCTTTTCTTTTATGTACACTGAGAGCATATGCACCAAGACAAATTCCTTGTGTGTCCAATCACACCAGGGGTGGGTTCTACTTACCTTTACTAGCGGTTCGCAACGGGGCCGTGTGCGCACTCTTCTGTGCAAGCGCACAAGCTTCTGTGCATGCGCAGAAGCATTTTGGTGATGTTGGGGTCTGTGGGCGGAGCCTCCCGCCGGTTTTACTACCGGTTCTATAGAACCAATGTGAACCGGGAGCAACCCAACACTGAATCACACTTGGCCAATAAAAAATTCTATTCTATTCTATGAAACAAGATATGTTCAAATATGGGGAAAGTTCTGGTAAGATCTCAAATGGTTTTTCAATACCTTAGGAAAGGTGTGTCCAACCTACATCCCACAGGCTGCATGCGACCCTGGACAGGTACTAATGTGGCCCCACAACATAATAAAACATATGGAAAAAATATAGGAAAGTTGCCCAAGACAGTTCCTCTTCACTCAATGCAGCTCAGGCTAGCCAAAAGGTTGGACAAGGTTACTTTCATAGCTTGAATACAGGTAATCCTCAACTTACAACCATTTATTTAGTGACCATTTGAAATCATTAGGGCAGAGAAAAGAGTTACTTATGACTGTTTTTTATATTTAAGACTGTTGCAGCATCCCCATGGTGACATGATCAAATTTGTTATGACAGTTGCATTGTCCTGGGGTCATGTAATCACTCTTTCCCAGCTGGCTTCTGACAAGCAAAGTCAATGGGGGAAAGCTAGATTCACTTAACAACTACTGATATGTGATTCACTTAACAACTACGTGATTTGCTAGCAATGGTGTCAAAAAAGATCATAAAATGGGGCACAACTCACTTAACAACTGTCCTACTTAGCATTGGAAATTTTGGGGTCAGTTTGTGGTCATAAATCAAGGATTACCAGTAGTGGAAGAATGAGCACCTCCTGAGGTATTTCTTTAATATCTACAGTCGACAATAGAATTGTATTTGGTATTTGGGAATTCCTTACTTGAAAACATGAATTATGGATCTGGTTAATGTCTGGTAATCTTAAAATGGAAAAATTAACATTTCTTTTCAAGCAACTATGCTTCCCCGCCTCCTGGAGATGTATGATCTGACCCATAGTTTAGGGTATTTTCCCTTCGAAGAAAAGAGCGAGAACAAATTACGGCCAAAGAATTTCTGGATTTCTCTTCCAAAAGCATTTCAACACTCCTGGCTACTATTCCCACTGGCCCTATCCATCATCATTGATAGTTTGAGAACCAATTCATTTATCACATGGCTCTAACACTGTCACCTAGAGCTCCGGCTACATAGACCCAATTTCTTGGATTTGGTCTTTCATGTGGCCTCTTCCCTGCTGGCATCCACTCAATCACTCCACTTGCCATCTGAACTTCTTCTAAGCGATCCATATGTCATACAGTTCCCAACCACCTGGTGGTTGGGGTTGCAATGCCGACTTCTAGCGCTACTTTATTGCTCCTTTGTTTGTTCCCCCTGTACTGGTATCATCAAAGACTCCGCAATGCAACGACTGAAAAACTTTTGGAGTTGTTTTTCTTTTTTTGCACGTATTTTTAAATATGATATTTCAGACGGTATAAACAATGCTGATCATTCCTTCCATTGAGACACTTTAATTAATTAAATCTACATATCAGATCAGTTGTAGGCCAATAGGCGTCAACATGGAATGTAATAGCAAACAATACAGGTAAATCCTCGACTTATGATCACAGCGGAGCCCCAAATTTCTGTTGTTAAGCGAGACAGTTAAGTGAGTTGTAGTCCATTTTATGACCTTACTTGTCACAGTTGTTAAGTGAATCATGCAGTTCTTAAGTTAGTAACATGGTTACTAAGTGGATCTGGCTTTCCCATTGACTCTGCTTGTCTGAAGGTCACAAAAGGTGATCCTATGGCCCCAGGATACTGCAACCATCACAGATATGAACCATATTTGCCAAACTTCTGAATTTTGATCATGTAACTCAGCTGCAATAGTCATAAGTGTAAAAAACAGTCATATATCACTTTTTTTCCAGTGCCATTGTAACTTTGAACAGTCACTAACGGTTGTAAGTTGAGGACTATCTGTAGAATAAGACAATGAATTATAATAAATACACTTGGGTAAAAATAAAGCAGTGACTGAACTACTGATTCCAAGAATCCAAAGTTTCACTGCAACTCAAAGTTTTGACCAAGGTACCAAAATGGAGTGAATGCTGTCCTTGGCAATGAGGAGGGTTATTTCACTCTATCCCAACCCAAATCCTTTTCTTATATCTCCATATATTTTGTACTCCCATAGTGGGATACAGAGAAATACTTTTATAGATATTATATTATATTATAATCTGTGTTATACACAGATTATAATACTTGAGTAAGATTATATACAGAGAGATATTTTGATTCATGGTAAATCTTAATCATGTCTTCTCTGCACCATCATCCCAGGAAATACTTTGTTCACTCCTTCAAATCTTTTTTATATTGGATAAATATTTTTAAATTTTTCTTTCATCCCAACAGGAATTTGGGGATTTACAGAGACTATTAGCAGGTTGAGGCTTCTAAAAATTTGAAGTATTCTGTGTAATATCTTTGTAACTAAATTCTGGAGGCATCAACATAACAATACAGTAGTATGTGTTTTTTATATATTAGCAAGTTTTTTTTAGTTACAAGCATAACAGAGTGAATGTAATGTCAATGTTACATACATACAATGTTAATTACAATATATTTCACAGCAATAACTAATCAACTGGCTTCTTTTATGTTCATTTAGAAAGTTAGCAGGAACTGCAGTTGAGTTGATTTAATTTAATTTAATATAGATCCGCTTATGGTATGTAAACTCTACTGTTTTTGTTGCTTTGGACATATTATAAAGTGCAACATTGAAAGGCACCATTCCCTATTACCATTTGTTTCCTAAATTATATTACTCCCTATGAAACAATTCATGATTTGTGAAGTATTCTTCGTGACAATTCAATTCTTGGTCCCTTGGAGGTTTATGGTAGCTTGACTAAAAATGATCCAAGCAACTTTGGATTTAAGAAGAGCTGCTGTGAAGAAACAGTTGTTGTGATGTGGAAGGAAGTAGCCAAATAGCTTCTCTATGGTAATAGTTTGAAGTGACTTGGCCCTTTAATAAGGAGGCAACTGCTTTCCAATATTCCTTGATTTCATCTGCTCTCCGTTCAGCTAGAGATGCCTTGATTACAATTAATATTCCTTGCTGCAAGGGAGAATCAGCTCCTAGCATATTCCGGTTAACTGCCTTTTGCTCTCTGACCATTCCTCTCATATAATTCTTGATAAGTTAAATAGGACCGGCCAACATTAACCTTATTACCAATGATGGTTTGAGCAATCCTACAGTCCTGAGGTATCATAGAGATCTCTCAGGAACGGGGAAGCCAGTTTTCACACAGGATTAATTTCGCTGCCTCTGACCTTTCAGCTACAAATTGCTTCTTCTTTTTTTTTTTAAAAAAAATCTGACAGTAATTTCTGTTCCTTCTTGTTTTTGCTTTTCATTCACAAGCAGGCCAAGTTTGCCCTATATTTTGAGATACTGATGGCCGATAGCACTGGATTCAAATATATGCGTTGCTTAAATAAGCTTTATTGATTAGGACTATTATGGAAATGCACAAAATAAATAAAGAGATGGATTGGATCAGTGGTGAAATCCAATTTTTTTTACTACCAGTTCTGTGGGCGTGGCTTGGTGGGCATACTGTGGTGGGCGTGGCTTGGTGGGCATGGCAGGGAAGGATACTGCAAAATCTCCATTCCCACCCCACTCTGGAGCCAGCCAGAGGTGGTATTTGCCGGTTCTCCGAACTACTCAAAATTTCCGCTACCAGTTCTCCAGAACCTGTCAGAACCTGCTGGATTTCACCCCTGGATTGGATTCAAGATACTTTGGAAACATAGTATCCTCTACACAGAAATCCAGCAGAAGTTCCTTACTACCTCTTTCTAAATGGGTTCCATAGGCTTTCTGTAAATTAAGAAAAAAAATCTATCCAGTACTTTGAAGACTGTCTAAATGTTCAGAGAAAGACTAATAGGAGTATCTGGCTTTGGTATGGGGGAAGGGTTAGTTGGTTCTGGCAAGTAAGATCAGGGTCAGTCAATGATTCATAACTTGTTATGTCTTCCTTTGCAGTCATTTATGCATTTTCAAGCTCAAGTGTTCCCCAAATTTTCAAATGCACACTAAAAAGTTGGAAACATCCTATGTATTCAATTTATCTCTCTCTGCTAGGGAATAACATGGGTCTACCATGCAGCACCAACTGTATGACCTGGGTATAGCTCAGAAAAATATTTAACATGAACGCATCTGCACGCAAAAGACAGGTCACATTGGTAGGTAGTTTATTGGAGGTTTTCAGAGTCAAAACCTTATCAGTCATCAAGGTCACTGTTACTATTTCTAGCCTGTTATTAGTCTAATCTACCTTGTAGGATTGTTATAATAAAATTGCCATGGGTATAAGAACTTCTTGCTTAAGATATGAAGGATCAACCATTATTACCAAAAGTGCTTTACTGTACAATGATATACCAAATATACTGGAAGTTCACATAGTAAAAGGCTCAATTTTTATTTGCAGCATTTAAAAAGCTTCTCCTTTGATTATTTACTTTATTTATTACTTATTTTAACCTAATGCCTATAATTAAAAAGGGACGCGGTGGCTCAGTGGCTAAGATGCTGAGCTTGTCGATCGAAAGGTCAGCAGTTCAGCGGTTCAAATCCCTAATGCCGCATAATGGGGTGAGCTCCCGTTACTTGTCCCAGCTTCTGCCAACCTAGCAGTTTGAAACCACATAAAAAATGCAAGTAGAAAAATAGGGACCACTTTTGGTGGGAAGGTAACTGCGTTCCGTGCACCTTTGGCATTTAGTCATGCTGGCCACATGATGATGGAGGCATCTTCAGCCAGCACTGGCTCTTCGGCTTTGAAATGGAGATGAGCACCACCTCCTAGAGTCGGGCACGACTAGCACATATGTGCGAGGGGAATCTTTACCCTTACCTTTACCTATACTGTAATTAAAAATACTTTTTTTCAATCCTTGACTCTTTCTCTGTACTTAATATCTGGCTCCACCTGAATGTTAAGTTCTTCATAACATCCTTTCTAATATCACCCCTCCCCAATTATTTGCCTTTGTTACCATATTTTTTTACTTCTTTATTGCTTGCAGTTCTTAGATTTTTATTACTTTTATTAACTCTTTTCTTCCCTCTCCCTGTTTCCCCAGGAACATTTGTTCTGCTTCTTTCAGCTTCTATTTTGGAGTGTCTAAAGTTGATGGCTCGACATAAAGACAAAAGATTATTTGTCTTCTGTTGACAACACCTTCTTCCCTCTCAGACTTTACCCATCTTCTGTCCCTCAATAGAAACTGTCTATTGAGTGAATTGAGGAACCTCTTTTGCTGGTCTCCTTCTTCTGATTCTAACTTATCCTATTTCTAGGGTCCTGGCAGCTACCACCACTCTTAATGAGCTTTGCTTACAGCCAGTTGTCGAAACCACAAAGTTATCCCCGCTCTGATCTTCATATTAAGAGCAGCTTCTGAGTCTTTCACAGTGCTGGATTTCTGATTACAGCTTTTGTGCTCCAGTCTTGCCCTCAACACAAACAAAGTGTCCAACTAGAGTCTCTTTACCTTAGTTCAGGACTTCATTCTCTTTCTTTTGAGAATGTCTTCTGAATTTTGAGATACTTCCCTTTCATAGGTTTTGTGATTTCTGTTTTTATCTACTTTTCTCTTTTTTCTCTCCAGCCAAAACTTCTCTCACAGCTTTGACACTCTTACAAACAACAGTTCCTTCTCTATCCAAGAGCTCTTTTCAGGCAGCTATCAGTTTTATCTTTTTTCATCTCCAGCTTCCATAAATATGCCTGTCTGTATCACACAGACATGCATACCACCACTCACAAGTGGCTAGTGGTTTTAGTAGTATCCTCTCCGAATTCTCTTGACTCGTAGAAATGTCGCAGGAATCAGTCTAAGGCCATGTTAACAATTGTGTGACTTTCTACCCATAATTCAGGTAGACCACGGTTGGGATGGCAGTTCAGTCTTTAAGTGAAATGGTTGCTAAGTGAAACTGCAACTGTGTTTATGAGCTTACTTCAGCTTTTCATTGCTTTACAGCTGTGGTGAAATCCAAATTTTTTTACTACCGGTTCTGTGGGCGTGGCTTGTTGGGCGTGATGTGGCTTGTTGGGCATGGCAGGGGAAGGATACTGCAAAATCTCCATTCCCACCTCACTCTGGGGTCAGCCAGAGGTGGTATTTGCCGGTTCTCCGAACTGCTCAAAACTTCTGCTACAGTTCTCCAGAACCTGTCAGAACCTGCTGGATTTCACCCCTGCTTTAGAGGCCTGCAAAGATCACAAAAACAAAGATTAGTTGCGAAGTTATTTTTTCATTGTGGTCGTAACTCCAAACAGTTGCTGTTTGAGATAGTCACTAAATAAGGACTGCATCTACAGCAGGACAAGATTCAACTAACTCCTGAACTGAATGTTCAGCCTGAAAACTTTTATATGCAAGGCATGTTGTCAACCAATATTTGTTCATTCTTTCAAATATTGCTATTTTTGTGCCTGAGACATGCACTCCTCCCCAAGAAAGTAAGGATCAAATTTAGACAGGGACAGATCTTGATAAAATTATCAGAAAACAAAATATAATAATATTTTTTAGATATAAACTGAAATCCTATAATCATTTACCTGGGGATAAACCTCACTGAATTTTAGGAACTTTAACATTCTGAATAGATCTTGATCAGATTGCATATGAGCCACTAGCTGAGCATGGGTAAGAACCAGCCAAGAATGGGTAAGAATGATCATGGATCAAATGGTATTATTTTGGACGAAGCTATTTTCCCCGGTAAAATGGAATTATTCTGGGAAAAGCAATTTTCCTCAGTAAAATGGAAAACAATATAAAAGTAATCTTAACCACTTCATGCTTAGCAATGTAGTCACTAGAAATATAGGCTGTTTCTCACCATTTTTCCTACTGCTTTTGTTTTTCAACTGCAAGAAGTTTCTTCCAGATGTTCAACTGTCCAGGATTACAAATCTCATTTGCCCAAGCGGCATGACCAAAGGCTACTTGTCTCTTCACCAAAAAAAAAGCAGTGTTTTTAGGTACACAAGTCTGCTTACCTTCATTTTGGGGGTGGAACTGATACTTTCACAATGGTGTAATCTTATTTTTTAAGGTCTCACTCTTTCGATACGGTGGCCCAGCAAGTTTAATTCCCTATCTGACATGCTCTCCATTTGCTTAAAAAGAGAAAAGTGAGTAAAACATGCTTACATTGTTGCATGGCCTTTTCTGCTGTTATGCTCTATCTGGGAAACTATTGCTGATATTGTTGGAATACCTGTCGAATTTTCTAAGAAATTAGGCAAGGTTGTTGGAAACTTGGAACGAGCCCTTTGGAACGAGCTCCCCCGGGAGATACGGAGGATCCTGGATTTACACACTTTCCGCCGTGCCCTCAAGACTTTTTTATTCCAACAAGCTGGGCTGGCCTAATTGCTTAATTTTAATTTGTTTTTAAAAATGGGGTGTTTTAATTAGTATGGGCCAAATTTGTTTAATATATTTTAAATTGTTTTAAATTTTATTTTGTATGTGTTTTATTTTGGCTGTTCACCACCCTGAGTCCTTCGGGAGAAGGGCGGTATATAAATCCAAATAAACTAAACTAAACTAAAAACTTTCTAGGGCTTCTCAAGGAATAAGGCAAAATCTGAAGCAGATCCAAATCACACCCAACTATTCCAAACAAATCATGCTAATTAATAACAACATTGCCAAAAAGGCATTAAGAGTTGTTAACCTAAACTTCCGTAGCTTCTTCTCTGGTAATATTGCACTGCTAACTAGAGCATACAAAACATTTGCTAGACCAATTCTCGAATACAGCTTATCTGTCTGGAACCTGCACTGCATATCGGACATTAATACAATTGAGCAAGTCCAGAGATATTTCATGAGAAGAGTCCTCCATTCCTCTGCTCGCAACAGAATACCTTATACCACCAGGCTTGAAATTTTGGGCTTAGACAATTTAGAACTACGCCACCTTCGGTCTGACCTAAGCGTAGCACACAAAATTATCTGCTACAATGTCCTACCTGTCAATGACTACTTCAGCTTCAACCACAACAATACACAAGCACACAATAGATACAAAATTAAGGTAAACCGCTCCAAACTCGATTGTAGAAAATACGACTTCAGCAACAGAGTGGTCAATGCCTGGAATGCACTATCTGACTCTGTGGTTTCTTCCCCCAACCCCCCAAATTTTAACCTTAGACTGTCTACTGTTGACCTCACCCCATTCCTAAGAGGTCTGTAAGGGGCATGCATAAAAAAAACCAACATTTATGCATCCAACTACCATTCCTGTCCTACTGTCCCCATTTATTCGTATCCATTTCATGTATTCATAATAATGTTTATACTTATATCTGTTATCTTATACATGCTTGACAAAATAAAAAAATAATTCATAATGGAAAATGTTTCATATTTAAGATGTAAATCATTAAATGCTGATTTTAGACATTTTCAGAGGCAAAAGTCTATGACAATATTTCTTTCAGAACTTTTATGTTATGTTGTGCAGATTCTGACCTATTGTTGGTCTTCTTCTGCTGCGATCATAGCCTTTGTTCCTGCCTTCTTTCCCACTGGAAATCCTTTGGCTTCCGTTAATTATTTAATTTAATTTTCATTAGAGACTTTCTAGCTTGAGGGTGTTTTTGTTACACGAGCTTCATTTACTGAAACGTTTCATTGAATGCACATTTCTTCTGCAATCTAGAAAATCTGTTTTATCATCAATTTTCCTCAGTTTGTCCTGAGAGTCTGATAAATCATTGCTTTTCCCTGCTCTTTTGTTCTCTACCTTTCATGCCACCTTATTACCTGTGATTCAAGGCAATAGTTTTTAATACAGGTAGTCCTCAACTTCAACAGTTCATCCCTTTGAGAGATGTATGCAACAAAATTTCATTTTAATGTATGCCGATTAGTGTACACTCAAAGTGACAAAAGTTATTCCATGTCTAAGTTCTAAGTTAGTGACCGTTCAAAGTTATGACGACACTGACAAAAGTGACTTATGACTATTTTTCACACTTATGACTGTTGCAGCATCCTCATGGACATGTGATTTACATTCAGGTGCTTGACAATTGGTTCACATTTATGACGGCTGCAGTATCCTGGGGTCATGTGACCACGTTTTGCGATCTTCTGACAAGCAAAGACAATGAGGAAGCCAGATTCACTTAACAACCATGTTACTAATTTAATAACTCTAGTGATTCACTTAGCAACTGTGGAAAGAAAAGTTGTAAAATGGGGCAAAACTCACTTAACAAAATTCTCACTTAGCAACATAAATTCTGGTCTCAATTGTGGTCGTAACTTGAGGACTACCTGTATACAATTGGTACATGCTGTTGCTTATGTTGAGCACAACTGCCAACCTTTTCCCTTGGCTTATAAGATTCATCTTACATCATACAGGTAGACCTTGACTTATGATCACAATCTTGCCACAGTTGTTAAGTGAATCACTGAAGCTGTTAAATTAGTAACACAATTGTTAAATGATTTTGGCATCCCCATTGACTTTGCTCATCAGAAGGTCGCAAAATATGATCACATGACCCCGGGACACTGCAACGGTCATAAATATGAGTCAGTTGCCAAGCATCTGAATTTGGAAAATGTGACTTTGGGGATGCTGCAATGGTCATAAATGGGAAAAACGGCCAGAAGTAACTTTTTTCAGAGCTGTTGCAACTTCAAACAGTCACTAAATGAATTGTTGTAAGTTAATGACTACCTATTCCAACAAAAACCCATGATTGTCTTCATTGATTATTAGAATGGTTTTTATGGATGAAATTCTTGTGGCTTTTTCCTTGTTGTTAGTCATGAAGTAAAGAAAAGAATGGGTATTCATTAGAAAACATCATTATTTAAACTGCAGTGTTCTGGTTATTTTTTGAATATTACCTCAACACCTAGATACTGAAGCTTAAGCTCAAATACTTTGGCCACCAAATGAGAAGAGAGGACTTATTGAAAAAGACCCTGATGTAGGGAAAGATTGAAGGCAAAAGAAGAAGGGAACGGCAGAGGATGAGATGGTTAGATAGTGTTATCGTCGTAATGAACGTGAATTTGGGCAAACTCTGTCAGACAGTGGAGGACAGTGGGGGCCTGGCATGGTATGATCCATGGAGTCGCAAAGAGTCGGAGACAACTTAGTGACTGAACAACAACAACAAGAAAACCTCAGGATGTCTTGCACTGAGGTAACTGTACCTAGAAATATAATGGTTTAACACACTATGAAGTGGTTATAGTGGTTATATATAGGTTATAAGCTCACAGTGGCTTAAATTAAGAGTAGTAGATATCCATGGATGATCAGACAGATGTTTATCATGGTGAATTTAAAAAAAAATACTTTTAATCAACGAACCACCAAGAACTCCCCCATCAACACTAACAAAACAAGCCCCTTTGTATAAACAAATTCCACTCCTTTCTAGTACTGATGATGTTACCGAGCTGGATAATGAAACATTTGAAAGAAAACAACCAAGCTCAAAAAGCACCAAGGATCCCACGGTTCAACACCGAGCTACAAATATTACCTTCTATCAGATAGGTAATTTATTATTAACCACTTTAAGCAATAGGCTGTTGAAAACACATGTTTATAAATATTAAAGAGAGAGAGAGAGAGAATGAAAGATAAATGTCCTAAGCTAAGCCACATTTTCCTTTGAGTGGCATGATGGGGCTAACATTGAAAGCAGCATGCAAGTGCCATGTTACAAGCCTTTCCTCTTTGGGGTATGCAAGCAACGCTGCACCACATGTAGACAAGAGAAGAACTTCTAGATTAGCACCATAGCGTTTGCCTCTTTGAAATTCCTCCCTGATGCTGCTGGATGGGCCTTTCTCAAAGCATGAATAGAGCTGGCATTGATAATTAGGTGGACACAGACTGGCTAAGATAAGATGATTGAGGGCCGGAGATAAAAAACTGAGGTGTTTTTCAGACCAATCCACTTATACACTCATATATGTATGCATGTGGGTGTATACACATACAGTACATTCACAAATACTACCCTTCTTTAGCAGTGGAAACTTTGGACTCAATTATGATCCTAGGTTGAAGACTACTTGTATCATGTTGCTAAATACAGTATTCAACAGTCAAGATCAATATTTTAAGACATTCTTTTCCAAACAGGGGGATTCCAAATGTTTTGGGGATTCTGAGGGAAATTGGTGCTCCTAACACATCTCTGAAGAGTTTCAGGCTAGGGAAAATTGCTAAGATAAAGTAATACACATTATTTTGGATGGGAGTAAAGGAAGCATCTTCTTTCCGATATGTAAGTTACAAACTTCTCATGAATATTCCCTTGGCACAGAAGGTTGAACTGGTTACTGTCAATTTGCATTTTTATATTGCACTTTCTTATTGACAATTTGAACTTCGTCCAATGACATTTGATGTTATTTCTTGTTCAGTAACTAATGTTATAGTTCTATTAACTCCAACTTGTTTGTTTTCCTAATGTTTGCAGTGATGCTATATTTTTTAAAAGAAAGAACGTGTGAAATTAAGAGAGTTTTTAAAAAAAATAAAACAGTCAATAATTTAACTTTATTTCTCTAACAGATAATCAGCTGGCAGAAGGCTAATGGACTCGAACATCAAAAGTTTATGCACGTATACTCCTTCAATTAAAAATAAACTAATATATTGGCACATGATATGCTCCTAATTATAATTATGATGTTAAATTATGATCATAATTAAAACAACCACTGTACTTAAATTATATTTCTCTGGTAATAGAAAACAATGGCTAGAAATATGCACCCGAACATGGAAGGCAGCTAAGAAATGCAAGAGTTTATTTATTTATTTTTCACATTTTTCAACTGCCATCTTTCTCCGAGAGGGATTCTGGGCAGTGTACAATAAAATGTTAAAATGTAAACACAGTATATAAGAATTAACTCCATTAGGAAGGGCAACTGGAATCCAGCATCCATCCAGTAAATGCTCAGCTCCATCCAGTCACCCTGACTCTATCCCAAATTAAGGGATTACAGGATGGTAAAAAGGAAGAGAGTATATAAGAATTAAAAATTTAGAATTTAAAAGGAAGCAAGGATTATTAAACCCTATTAAAAATTAGTGGAAAAGGCTAAGTGAGGACTTTCAGAGCACCAATCAATCACATGGCTGCATGCCCCTCTGGGTTTACCATGTGAGGCCCCAGAGCCATGTTATAACTCCTTTTCTGAATGGGGGTGGGGGCTGCCTCACCCTCTGGGGGAAGATTATTCTGCAGTATTCTGCAGGGATAACAGCAGAGAAAGCTCTCTTTCTAGATCCCACCACTTGGAATTCTTTAACTGAAGGGGTCTGCAATATACCTTCCCTGCCCGACCAGATGGGATGAGCTGAAGTGATGGGCCAAAGATAGTTCTGTAGGTAGCCTAGCCCCATGCCATGTAGAGCTTTATAGACCACAGCCAACATCTTGAATTGGACCAATAAACAAAATGGTACCTAGTGCAGTTTGGCCCCATATGGAGCGCATTGCAATAGGCCAGGCAAAATGTGACCAGGGCATAAATGACCAAACAGAGAGCATGACTATCCAGGAAAGGGCATAACTGGCACAGAACAGGAAGTTGAGCAAATGCCATCCTAGCCATGGCTGTCACCTGCTTTTCAAGCAGGAGCCGTGAGTCCAAGAGGACCTCCTAGGTCAGGGGTCACCAACTTTTCAGACCTCAGGGACCACTAAATTCATAATTTTAAATCCCGCAGACCACTAATATGATCTGCCTAATGACCGGCTGTGTGGGCGTGGCTAGGTGGTCATGTGACTGGGTGGGCATGGCCAACTCAATGTCACTCACGTCAAGGGGTGCCTCGCCAGCCTCTACTCGCTTCTCCATTCCCAGCCACTCCTTGCCTGCCTGCCTGGGCTCCTTAGGGCCCCAACAGGCCCAGTTGTTGGAGCTAAGCAGCCACCATGAGAAAGAGTTGGCAAAACAGCTGGCTCAGTTCAAATTGGATCTGACTGAGAAGGAGGCTCAGCAGAAGCACCTCACTGATTACTACGAGCATACACTTTCCAGGCAGAGGGAAGACCTGCGGGGGTGCAAGGCCAGGTACTGGCACCCAGAGGCTCAGCGGGCTGAGGTGGTCAGCCAGTTCCAGGCCATGATGCAGTCCCACTGGAACAAGGCCCTCCAACTCTTTGCCACCAGTGGCACTTCACTCCAGCTTTCGCCCAAAGCCCCGCCCCAGGAGGCTGAAGCAGACCCCAAGTTGGAATTTCTTCTCTCCTCTGACCCACACAAAAAGACTTCGAAGGGGGAGACTCTCTGCAGCAACACAAGCGTTCATTGCACGTATCTGTCCCAGGGGCTGTAGTTTGAGGAGCCCTGATTTAGTGCAATTTTAAAAAGCAAATAATTTTTCTGTGAACCACCAAAATTTTCTCACGGACCACCAGTGGTCCACGGACCATCAGTTGGTGACCGCTGCCCTAGGTTACACACCAGGTCTATCTGGGGTAGTGCAATCCCATCCAAGACCAGATAAACTTCTGGATGCAGAGTGTCACCCACTCACAGCCATTATGTCAGTTAGGTTCAATTGTCAAAGACAGATACATAACACATCTACCCAGAAGTAGAAAAATTCTGGAAAATGGAGACCTTCAGACATGACTCAGGCCATAAAAATGCTTCTACACATTTAAAAAGCCCTTTGTCACAATCCCCCATACCAACATTTTAGTGTTTCTTCATTGCTTTACATCCCACTATTGCGAGGCTAATTATGATTTAAATGATATCAATTATTCCTTCTAGACCAAGCCGGATATGTTCCAAATATGGCCACAACTAGATTACAGTGTGCAGAAAAATCAAAAGAATAAGATAATTATGTTTTAAGGGGTAATGGTATTCACTCCCACTCAGTTTTTATCACTACACAAAAGCACCAGTGTGGCCTATTCTAGGCAGCTGTGCTGAATAATAAAGATTTGAAGTCCTTTGTAGGCAGGAAGAAAAAATAAGTCTTTGTCTACTTTACTTGGGATATTCTACCAAACACCCATCTGTAACTGTAAAGACCTTTGGAGTTGCAACAGGCTAAGGAAAGTTTGCGCAGATAAACAGAGTTATTCTAAATTTTGTGCCTACTGAGGAGTGAGTCATGAAGTGCTTTTGCATTGCTTTTGAAAATATATGTGCAAATTGTCTCTCAGTTAAATAGGCCTGTTATATTTTTGAGGCTTTGTCAAGTCATATGAAAATGAGAATTGCAAATCATAAGGACATTCATCACCATTCTCCAAACAAATACAACACTGGGGGCAGAACTTTATCAATTTATTCACATCCTCTGTCTCCATTCTATTTTTGTCTCTTTACTGTCTGAATAGTTATTATTCGTGTTTAATCTTTCTTTTAATGATAAGATCTTGCAGGAATTTGCACCTTATACCTAAAGCGGAATGCACAATCTACAACTTCTTCCATGAATTCATGGCAAATGGAAAATAATCAGAGCAAAAGTATTTTTCAGAGTGTCTTGATCACTGCCAGCCAAACATAAAGGGAAACAGTGAATTAGGAACTGATTATACTTCCATATATTTTGAGGATATTTTTAAAAGTAGACGGATTTGACCATGGCTAGGGTTCTGAAAAAAAAATCTGGATGTAATTTGCCTTCTTGGATGGCTGTTCATACAAATGGGAAAATGCAATTCTGAATTACTTTTGCCTATCACTAATTGTTGTAGGATTTTTTTAATAGTTTCTTTTGTTCGGTTTATCCAGCTACATCCAAAAGGTGGAATCAATTATACGTTCCCATAAGTGGAGTCATTTCTTTCAATGGAATAACCAAAAAGGATTCCACTTCTCTATATGCCTTTCATGTTTTCCATTAAATCAGATTTTGAGTGTATGTGGGAAACAGTTGTCAGGAGAAAGAGAAAGAGGAGGGGGGAGAGAATTTTTATTGCGCTGACAGACTTAAATCCTACCTGACATTTTTAATTACGCACTATAAAGTACTGAATGATGTTTCATTACTAAATAGATCTAGAGTTTTGTTGTATAAGAACAAAGTGCACTTTTTATCATGTCCATTTATTCTCAAAGTGAAACAGGTGTTATTCTAAGGCTGATCTAGAAACATTGAACTATAAAGTTTGTTTTTGTTTTGTTTTTGTTTTTATTAAATTTATATACCGCCCTACTCCTGAAGGACTCAGGGCGGTGAACAGGCACAAAATAAAATACATAGATACAAAAGTTAGAAATATAATTAAAACCAGATTAAATAATTTAGCCCGAGACAATTAAAAATCCCAATAATTTAAAACAGATTAAAATTTCGATTTAAAAGAATTTTAAAACAGGGGAGAAAATTAGGCCAGGCCGGCTTGCTGGAATAGGAGGGTCTTAAGAGCACGGCGGAAAGTGCGCAGATCCGGGATCCTCCGTATCTCTGGGGGGAGCTCGTTCCAGATAGTGGGTGCCCCCACAGAGAAGGCGCTCCCCCTGGGGGGCCGCCAGTCGACATTGTTTGGCTGACGGCCAAACAAAGTTATAATTTGGCAAAAGAACCAGTCTGGCATTTTGATTACTGTACTTCACAAGCTAGATCCATGAACTGGACCAGTTTTACTAATTTAAATAGATACAATGGTTAACCCTGATACGCTGGTAATTTACTTTTATTAAGAAGGTAAATGTCAAATATGTGATGTCATGTAACAAATTAGGCATCCGGTACAAGTCATAAGCATGAAGCCATTGGAAGCTCAAATATTTTCTTTATAGATGAATTTCAGAGCCAAGTTTGAAAGACTACCTTTATTGAACTCAATATAGAATATTGACAATGATGCTTCCTGGATATAGGTTTTTTTCCCTCAGAATCAATCCCATTCTGACCTGCAGAGGAGTTTTCTGTATCCCTAAAGCCTAACTGTCAATATTCCAGCTTTTAACCAATAAAAGGTATTATTTGAAACTTGACTCTACATTTTGCCTCACCAATAATAAAGGCAAGTAATTAAAAATATTGAGTGTAGCCATCGAGATGCTTATTGCATTGTGATGCACTGCAAGCCACCTTCTTTCCAAGTGATCTATTATATTGCTCCCTAAAACATACAATGGATAAAAACAAAAAAGAAGTGTAAACTGGAGAAAGAAGGGGGGAAAGCAATTTCCAAAGATCCGTTAAAGCATGAGATGCCATCCAAGACCCTTTCCATTCTGTTCCTTGACATTTGCAGTAATGCAGGATGACAGTCCCAGCAAGAATATTACTTGGAGGTGGCTACTGCTGAATTCTTAACGCCATCTGGAGTGTTGACCTGAGAAATCTAGGTTTCTACCTGACTGTTACAAAGGTAACAGGGAAATAAGATGCATTGCGTTTTTAATTTTTTTTTTTATTATGCTCAAAGGAGGGCTATCACATCTGAGCTGCAAACATTGGGATGGCTGCTAGGTGGCAGGAAATAGCTAGAATGTTTAAAATGTCTTTTTGCTGCCCTCTAGTAGTTGCCTGTTTTTTGCAGCTCAAAAATAGTAACCCTAACTAATGAGCATTGTTGGGGAACAGAGGAAGCCTTTATGCAACAGAAAGGATCTTTCCTCACATAAGAGACTCATTTGTGCTGCCATATGAAACCTGTTTTCTTTTACAATGTATTTTCAGACACACATAACCACATACACAATATTGATATAATTGAATTCGTAGCAGGATCCAATCTGGGATGGTCACCAGGACTAGCGGTTTTGTCTTCTGAGCTTTCGGACTTGTGCTTGGAAGACTAAATCGCTGATCTTGGTGACCAACCCAGATTGGATCTTGTGAAATTATTCCTATCCCAAACATGTACATTTGCCTTCATTGATGAACTAGAAGCATCAAAGCTTTGTTTGTATGTATGGCTATTGCAAAAGCAATGTGCTGTCAAACCACAACCTCCACTCTTTTGTGACATGAGACCCACAAGGGCAGAGCTTGTGTCACAAGACAACACTGTTTTTTATCATTT
This sequence comes from Pituophis catenifer annectens, assembly GCF_029215685.1. Taxonomy (NCBI): domain Eukaryota; kingdom Metazoa; phylum Chordata; class Lepidosauria; order Squamata; family Colubridae; genus Pituophis; species Pituophis catenifer. The sequence goes on from NW_027256883.1 coordinate 147,852,921, forward strand.
TGATGAAAATATTGGTTATTTTAGAGCTGACAGATACTATGGATGCCTCTGATAGTAGGTCTAAATTGGATTTTTAAAGTAGTAGTATTGGGGGGGGGTGTTTGTCCAAGAATACCCATCTGTCTGCCTTTCCGGTGTGGTAACTGTGATACCATAATTATATTGGCTGTATCATTTTCCTTGGATTCTTTTGTGATCAGCCAGAGTTGTGAAACTTTCTACTCTTTTAAATAACTAGAATAGGAATTGCTGGTTTAGTTCTTTAATTCAGTAATTTCATGTAGATTCTTTTTGGCAAAATGTAGAGTTAAAGGAGTCAATACAATCTGTTTTGAATTAAAAATATTCTTGCTTCAGGTCTATATAGTGCACCAGCGTGCCTACCGTCCCTGTCCTACTGTCCCATTTATATGTAATCATTCTGTATGTTTATGGCTATGTTTTGCCTATTTATATCCTTTTATTTGTGCCAATTTTTTTCATGTGTCCATGTCTATGTCTATACTGTTACTTGTTTCCTTGTACTTGTTGACAAACAAACTAAAACAAAAATAAATAAATAAATATTTCTACAGGTCCTGTGAATTCAGTGTTTATGATTTATTGGTATGGTTTGCTCGATATTGGTGGGGTGTTTTTTTTTTTTAAGCTTTACAATTTTCCTGTAAGTTCTTATGGATTGCATTCATTTTATATTATTTGATGTCTATATCTTGTGGTAGTGTGATTTTTAGGATGTAAATTTGTCTCTAACTCAGAAATTTATTTGAAATAGAATATTCCCATCCACTATAAACATTTGCTTTCTATTTTAGCTTTTGAATTTTCTCCATTCTTTAATATTCATATGAATTAACTCTTCAATTTCATCTCACACTCTAAAGAACCTAATTTCACTGCATTTCCAAACTGTCCAAACTGTCTTAATCTGACATTACACTTAAATAAGGTTGCCTTCTCTCTACTACAATTTAGTAGGTGCAAATTACAATATTTCATTTCTTGCCCAACCATGCTGTAAGATATTCTTTCTATACAGGCGAGCAACAGTGTTTATTATTTATTCAATTTATATCTTGGCTTTCTGTTATACAATAGTGTAGGTTACCTAGCAGCAATTAAAAATACAAATGATAAAGCATCTGAATAAAAGCAATACCATTGAACCAAGAAAAATAAAATAAAATTAGTAAAAGTAAAATCAAAATAAAGGCAACTAACAATGATAAAGGAGAATATTTGTAGCTCAGGGTTAAAATGAGGGGCCCTTGGTGCTCTCTGAGCTTGGTTGTTTTGTTGCAGACATTTCATTACCAAACTAGGTAACATTATCAGTGCTACCATGATGTTACCTAGTTTGGGTAATGAAATGTCTGTGAGAAAACAACCAAGCTCAGAGAGCACCAAGGACCCCTCATTTTAACGTTGAGTTACAAATATTCTCCTTTAAAAGGTTTTAATAGAGATGGAGGTCTTCAAAATGGCATCTGTTCGACATAAATGAGAAAGTTCACAGTAGGAATGGCATTAGTGTCAGACCATGAGGGCTTAGCAGATGATAGCCTTTAAAGTCAAAGTAGCATGTGTTGGATGTTAGGGGAAGCCTTGATTTTGATTTCAATGATGCTTCTCATGGACATCTTAATTAGTTGCGTGTTTTTATTGGATTGCTGTAAATTCCTGTAAGTCTTTATTTTGGTGGCCTACAACTAGAATGAATGAGTGGAGGGATGGATACATACATACATCAATGTATCCTCTTCTTTGGACAAGTTCGCAATCCCAAGGGCACAGCCTTTCAGTCCTGGAGCCTTTTGAATATAATTTTTTCCGCAGAAAAGATTATTCAACTCCGGCTTAATTTTAGAAAGTTGACAATGACTCTTTATTTCAGCGGATGCTCGCAGACAGTTGCTTCACAAAGTTGCCATTATCGCGTGGTAAGTTTTTAAAAGTGCAGCTGCATGTTTTTTATCCATTGCCTGGATACAAAAGGGTACTATGAATATGCTATGAAATTAGCAATTGTGAGACCATAAAAATGGATCTAGATTTTCCTCCCACTGCTCCTCTGCTCATCCTCCCCAAACTCCCTGACTAAGATCTGGCCTTTTGCAGACTGTGTCCTCAGCACCGATCCCTGCAAAGAAATATAATCATGTCCAGTCAGAATAGAATAGAATAGAATAGAATAGAATAGAATAGAATAGAATAGAATAGAATAGAATAGAATAGAATAGAATAGAATAGAATAGAATAGAATTCTTTATTGGCCAAGTGTGATTGGACACACAAGGAATTTGTCTTGGTGCATACGCTCTCGGTGTACATAAAAGAAAAGATACATTCGTCAAGAATCATAAGGTACAACACTTAATGATAGTCATAGGGTACAAATAAGCAATCAGGAACAATATCAATATAAATTGTAAGGATACAAGCAACAAAGTTACAGTCATACAGTCATAAGTGGAAGGAGATGGGTGGTGGGAACGATGAGAAGATTAATAATAGTGCAGACTTAGTAAATAGTTTGACAGTGTTGAGAGAATTATTTGTTTAGCAGAGTATGGATTTCTTGTAGGTTACCACATAAGCATTGTTGCTAGCACAGTTTCATTCATGTCGCAGTTGAATCCTGTTATGAAGTAGTTTACTACTACAAGGAGCAGTGCTCGCAGTTGGAAAAAGTTGTAAACAACCCCAATTTTCTTAATGCCAGAAAACAAAATAGTTCTCTTTAGTACCTTTATATCAGTGTTTCCCAAAGTGTGGTACGCGTACCCCCAGGGGTACGGGAAGAGTTTGGTGGGGATCACGTGGGAATATTCACTGCACCGTGCTTAGCTGCGCCCACAGAACAAGGAAAGAAATAGGCGCGTATCGCAGTTTTTACATGGGAACTGGGACCATCGTACATTGTATCACAACTCATTATGGTGGGAACTTCTGTGCATCCTTCGCGCAGCTTGGGTTCGGCCATTTTTAAACTGCGGGAACATTAACAGTTGACATTGAGCCGCGGAGCTGTTTAAATGCCGGAGAATTGCAGTATTATCTAAGTGTTTCCCAAAGTGTGGTACGCGTACCCCCAGGGGTACCATATGTTTTTTATGAGGGGTACTCAGCATTATGAAAATTATAGAAGGGGTACACATATGTCAAAAGTTTGGGAAACACTACTTTATATCATTGTGTCTCTTCTGATGATCCTTTTTTAAAAATCCTCTCACCCATTTGTCAGTTTGTCTTTTAATCTATTAATATTCTGCACTGCTGAGCTACTACTGGGACATTTCTAGGAATTCAGCTGTTTGTATTTTTTAAAAAACAAACAAACTACTTTGTACCTATGTAAACTGCAGGATTACTCTAAACCTCCTGATAATTTGCCTTTGGGCAAGGATGAGGTTTTTTTTTTAACCTTAGATGTCTGGGAATCATAGAAGCGGAAGTTCAAAGCATCTAGAAGGCAATAGGAACCATTCAGTTTTAGAATGGACGTTGTACAAAATCAGTGGGAATTGGGCAATTTTAATCAACATAAACAAAACAACAAATAATTAAACACATCTAAGTGAGGGTAAGCATACATAACAAACTGCTTTTCCTGTTTCTAATCAAGCATATCAATTTGCTGACCAACCAGATCACTTTTGTATCTTAATTTTTTTATATTAGTGATGGACACAGCTTCTGAGCAATCCTTCACATTAAAAAACAAAAACATCACAGCCTTTCATGAGCATTTTAAAGTATCACAGAGAAAGGACAACAGGGAAATAGAAGACCCTTTGTCTCCTTTGGGAAATCTTCATCTTCAAGCACAACTTAACCACCAAAATATTAGAATGGGTACACAAAACGCCATTGTCTCTAAAACTAATTAGTGTTCTGCTGTCTAATGCCAAAGCCTACATGATGTCTTGACCTTTTTGCATTATTGTATCTAAGGTTGTGCCATAAAACAGAGGGAAGCGCAAAGTGCCTCCAGTGAGGCTCAGAGGTTTACATTTTTAAGTAGTTCAAGTGAGGGGAACAATGTGGGCAGTGTATCAGCCTACTTTAAAGATGCTCTTGATTAATCATGGTTACAAGAAAACTAATGCCACAACAAAGCTTTGTAGGGACCCCTCGTTAGAACTGCTCACTTTTTCAGATCCATCCCAATGTGAACATGTCATATAGCTTTATCTAAAAAAAAAATACTTTGAAAATCGTGGTCTTGTTACACAAGCTGGGATCTTATCCCAAAATTCACATTCATGTATGAAAACAGACATTTTTTTCTTTTTGCTAAACGGATCCAGCGGCTGTGCTGAAGAGTAGAAAATGTCTAAAATAAAATAAGTAATGAAGTAATTCATCTGGTTTCAAAATTGCTATTGAAACACAGGCAGCCAAATCTTCTGGCCAGCATTAGTAGGCTTAAAGAAGTGCTGATAATTTATGTCTTAGCTACGTTTAGCAAACAAAGAGATTCATTTATTTGTTTAAATTGATATGCCACCCATCTTGCCATCAAGCCACCCTGGGTGGCTTACAGCATCATACAGACTCCTTACGCACGGTCACTCATGCCCTCGTCACCTCCCATCTGGACTATTGTAACGCTCTCTACATGGGGCTCCCCTTGAGGAGCACTCGGAGGCTCCAACTGGCGCAGAGTGCGGCCGCGCGGGTGGTGATGGGAGCAACGTGGCGCTCCCATGTAACACCTCTCCTGCGCGAGCTGCACTGGCTCCCGGTGGTCTTCTGAGTGCGCTTCAACGTTTTGGTTATCACCTTTAGAGCGCTCCATGGCTTAGGACCTGGTTATTTACGGGACCGCCTGCTACCACCAATAGCCTCCCACCGACCAGTACGCTCCCATAGAGAGGGGCTCCTCTGGGTGTCGTCGGCTAGACAATGTCGACTGGCGGCCCCCAGGGGGAGAGCCTTCTCTGTGGGGGCACCTACTATCTGGAACGAGCTCCCCCCGGAGATACGGAGGATCCTGGATCTGCGTACCTTACGTCGCACACTCAAGACTTTCCTATTTCATCAAGCCGGCCTGACCTAAGTCTTTCCCCTTTTAAATGGAAATTTTAAATCTGGTTTTAAATTATTGGGGGTTTTAAATTTGTTCAGCCAAATTATTTAATTCGTTTTAATCTACTTTAAATTTTGTATTTATATGTTTTATTCTATGGCTGTTCACCGCCCTGAGTCCTTCGGAAGTAGGGCGGTATACAAATTCAATAAAATAAAATAAAAAAAATAAAAACAGAGATGCAAATATTAAAACATTAATATTAAAATAATTAAGACATCCACATATTGTAATAAATGAGAGACACCCTTAGTAAGAATATGTTTCTTAGAAACAAGCCAAGCACACTAAATCTAACCCTTTTTGCATCAGTTCAGTGATTGAGTGAAATTCTTATGCTGAGTCATGGTTTGTTGAGTTTGCTGAATAAGCCCTAAATGGCTAGATTCACAGAAAAGGCTACCTATAACCAAGGATAATAATTCAACCCCACTGTACCATGTTACCCCGAAAATAAGACCGGGTCTTATATTAACTTTTGCTCCAAAAGACACATTAGGGCTTATTTTCTGGTTAGGTCTTATTTTGGGGGAAATACGGTACTAAATGCATCCATCTGACTGACAATCTTAACTGGGGCTTATTTTGGGGGGTAGGGCTTATATTACCAGCATCATGAAAAATTATGCTAGGGTTTATTTTCTGGTTGGGTCTTATTTTGGGGGAAACAGGGTATGTTAAATCTCATTCTGTATAATAAGCAGGGTGCTAAAAGCTGTCTATGGTTATCATAATTTCTACACAGTGGATCACAAATTTTCATGGTCACCGCATTAGATGCACCAACTCTAATTTTTTAAAAAAGTTACGCAATACTATTTCTGTTTTTTAAGACACGCTAAGACACACTTTTACTCTTTACCAGTAGTTGCAGAACTGGAGATCATTATGCTCATGGTTTGTATGATTACAGACAGCTTTTCCTTGTTTCAGCATTTGGAGTCATTGTAATCCCTGGCTTTGGAAGTTAAAACCTAGTGATAGTTTTATTGACTTTCTAATGCAAATCACAGCTTTCTCTCAGTCAGAATTAACCTCTCAGGTCAGAAAGGCTGAGACCGACCTAAGCAAGAAGATAATATTTGCAATTATGTAATTCAGCAGGATCAAAATTAAATATTTGCTAATTATGAAGAGTGGGCTAGTCATGTCCAACCCCACCTCCTTTTTCAGTGGTGTTGTCAAGGGAGTTAAGCCAGTCTTTTTTGCAGTTAGTTTTAAGACCATTAAATTATCCTCATTTGCAATATATTTGTAGAAGATTGCAGCCCATCTAAATTGACCCTGAAGGAAGACTTATTTCATTAATAGGCTGTCTTGTGCTAATACATAAGGCTAGAAAAATATATCTATTAAATGTTTAATGTCCAAATGATGTTTCTGGCTTTTTTCTTAATTACAAAGCAAAATGAGCCTGAAGTACAGTATGTTTAACAAAAAAATAATCAATTTAATCAATCTTTAAAGAGGAAAAAAATAGGAATTTTCAAATTATGAATATACTTGAGTTTCGGTTTTATTGCACTGGATAGAATTGTAATAAAAAGATGCCAAAAATATTTATTTTTCTTAAATGAATATTCCATATGGATACCTACTAATATTTCCAAATCTTCCATCATCCAAAATTCAGGAATATTTTGCTTTAATACCTCGATAAGAACTTTCTATTAAATCTGGCATCTGAGAGCCAAATACATAAATAGATAAACAAAATGTCTCTCTGTGTCTGACTCTCTGTCCTTCAGTTTTGCTTTTGTAGAATGTTTTAAAAGATAAAATGGACTAAGGTTGAAACCTGAAGAAGCTTCTTGGATGAGAAGCGAATTGTCTTCAAAGAAAAAACAGAAAGTCCAGTTGCCTCTGGAAAAAGCACCTTTGGGACAACCATGACCTGGATGACTAAGAATCTCCATAGACATTAAGGTTGAAAGTATAACTACAAGCTTAACATATAATGCTTCTTATCGCCATGTATTTTTGCTGTAAAATCATAAACAACACCCTCCTCCAATAGATGCTGCTTAATTTCAGTATTTAATTAGTAAATTTGATCTGGAAGGGCTGGATGTATCCTATGGAAGACAGATGGCCCATCCTTGCTCTAGTGCAAAATGTAGATGATCAGAATTCTACAAATCTATATGCATGATGGCTGGGTATTGTTGTCTGTGGTCTTTGTAGAATATAAACACACTCTATGGAAACTTGTATGGTACATGGAAATTCATTGTCTTAGTAATGGATCTTTCTTCTCTCCGTGTAGATAATCATCTTTATCTCTATGGACTGAGATCTGGTGGATGGGAGACCACCAGGCAATGCCATCAATTCCAGTCTATCAGATTCTAAAAAGGTCTCAGAAGAAGCCAAAGGAAAACTACTTTGGTATTATGCCAAAACAAGTCCAAGTTCATGAAGTCCCCAGGAATTGAATTCACCTTGAAGAATAGAATTTAAAATGACATGTTGATTGTAAGTCTGATTGAATAAAAAAAGATTTACTTTCAGGAAAATGGAAATAGAGTTTAAGCCTTAACTTTTTCACTGCTTGCTTTTGAAAATCTGTCTCAGTAGGCTCAGTAGGTTCTACAATAATTAGTGGCCTGTTATCCCAATTTTTTCATAACAAGAACAAGATGTAAGTATTATGAACAAATAGACAAACTCACAACTTTCTTTGCACAACTCCTTTCAATATCACTTTACTCATATATTTTAGACTTATTTCTTCTTCAATTTGAGGCATACTGTATTATTGGTTAATAGAAATATAACAGAACAACAGATTTGGAAGGGACCTTGGATGTCTTCTAGTCCAATCCCCTACTCAAGCAGAAGACTCTATACCAATTCAGACAAATGGTTATCCAATCTCTTCTTAAAAACCTCCAGGGATGGAGCAGCCACAATTTCTGGAGGCAAATCATTCCACTGATTAATTGTTCTAATTGCCAGGAAATTTCTCCTTAATTCTACATTGGTTCTCTCCTTGATTAGTTTCCATCCATTACTTTTTGTTCTGCCTTCAGGTATTTTGGAGAATAGGGTTGAACCTCCCCTTCTTTGTAGCAGCCCCTTAGATATTGGAACACTGCTGTCATATCTCCCCCCCCAAACCTGGTCCTTCATTTCATTAAATTAGACATACCCAATTCCTGATAACTGTTCTTCATATGTTTTAGTCTCTAGTCTCCTATCATCTTTGTATATATATATAAATCCAGTGGTGGAATTCAATTTTTTTTTACTACCGGTTCTGTGGACATGGCTTGGTGGGCATGGCATGGCTTGGTGGGCATGGCCCACCCCACTCCACAGGAAGGATACTGCAAAATTTTGCAAAATCCCCATTCCTTCCCCACTCCTGGGGGAAGGATATTGCAAAATCTCCATTCCCACCCACTCTGGGGCCAGCCAGAGGTGGTATTTGCCAGTTCTCCAAACTATTCAAAATTTTCGCTACTGGTTCTCCAGAACCTGTCAGAACCTGCTGAATAGCACCCCTGTCTCTATCTCTATCTCTATCTCTATCTCTATCTCTATCTCTATCTCTATCTCTATCTCTATCTCTATCTCTATCTCTATCTCTATCTCTATCTCTATCTATCTCTATCTCTATCTCTATCATCTCTATGTCTGTCTATCTATCTATCTATCTATCTATCTATCTATCTATCTATCTATCTATCTGTCTGTCTATCTATCTTCTTTTATGTACACTGAGAGCATATGCACCAAGACAATTTCCTTGTATATCCAATCACACTTGGCCAATAAAAAAATCTATTCTGTTCTATTCTATTCTATTCTATTCTATTCTATTCTATTCTATTCTATTCTATTCTATTCTATTCTATTCTATTCTATTCTATCTATCTCGCTGCTGCGATTTGGCGAGATCAGGCCATGAATGGTGTGAATGGATTTTAATTGTTTTTAATGGTTTAACTTTTAATGTTTTATATATGGTTTTTAAATGCATTGTAAGCCGCCTTGAGTCTTCGAAGAAAGGCGGCATACAAGTTGAATGAATGAATCTATCTATCTATCTATCTATCTATCTATCTATCTATCTATCTATCTATCTCCCTATCTATCTATCTATCTATCTATCTATCTATCTATCTATCTATCTAATATAGTATCAGTTCAACAATCTGATGCAGGTTTATTAGCACTTTTGGATGTTGCACTCTCCTCTTATACTTTGATGTTTGTTTAAACAAAAGAAATTATTTCATAATGTAACCTGGCTTCTATTTGTATGAGCTCTACTGAGAAAATAGGAATGGTGTAATGGACATCCTTGTTTATAGAAGCCCTTGCCAAGGTCAAGTTGAGTCCAGCTGAAACTGAGGGCATACCAAAATAAGGCTTCTACTAGCAAAAAATAATTTTACACCCTACATACTAACAAATGCATTTCCAAAGGGACTCTAAAGAGAACTTAAAATACTTTTAATTCCCAAGGCTTGTCCTGTAATTGAATTACCCAATATAGAAGCCAGGAAAAGAATGCTGGTGATAAGTTGGCATTGCTTAGCACTTTGAAAACTTTATGGGATGTAAAGATAAATAATTGAATCACAACACAGAATACCCATTCATTTTCCATATGCATTTCTGCAAAGGCTATGTTTGCGTGGCAAATGTAAAGAAAAAACATTCTAAAGTTTATCATTAATCTTCACCAAGGGGAAAAAAAACCCTTAACTGTTCTAAAAGGAAAGCCCACATATAGTTCACATCAAAAGAATATCAGGCATTCTTTTGTTTCAGTATATATTCCCATTAATTTGGACTTCTGGTATGCAAGTCTGTAAACAGTCTATTAAGCATATGAAGCTTATGACTTGACTGTTTTAGCAACATGTATTTGAAGCAACAGTTTTAAAATGCCTCCCGTTTAACACAGCTTGTATTTCATTACAAACTACCAAATCTCAGCTGTTATGAGAGAATTGACAGCTGTATTTTCCTAGCATTAACTAACGCTATGGAAAAAAATATTGACAGTGTTTCCTGAGCTTCTGTCACAAGTTTGTTGGAAATATTGTCTCCCTTTCAATGAGCTGCACAATACGGATATTGCCAACTGTGGGCTACAAGCTGTTTCTTTACTGCAATTAAAAACACAAAACAACATACCGGGGCAGGTATGGTGGAAAATGATACACCAGATTGGATTACTGCCAACAAAACAAACTCGGTACTTTTCAGGAAACCCATCACTTGAGTCCTGTCAATATATATATATCATTTTTCTTTGTGCATCAAGTCTTTTTTTACTGAATATGTAAAGGCGAGAATTAACTACTAAGCCTTTTTTTTTTTTGCTAAAGAAGAAGATAAAAATGCTTCAAATAAAACGACATTTGTTTTTCATGCTATCGAGTCTCCGTTCTCTTCTTATGACAAAAAAATCTGAAACCTTTAAAAAGTGAGAGAATAAAGTAAGAATTATGGGGAAGTACGATGGGGAAGATGGAGGAGAATATACAACCTGGAAAGGATCAAGTAGACATGGGAACGTATCAAGGGGCAGAGAGGTCTGTAGGATCCAATACTGGTGTCAAAATGATGGAAGCAACATTGCACCACAAGTTCCATTCATGTTGTACATATGTGTGAAATCATTTTGAACATACCCAAAGCTTTTGACACAAGGAAGCAGAGGAAGACAGAAGTGTAGAAGTAGCAGCAGAAGGAACATATTAGTCTTATAGGTAGACGAGGCAAGAAACATAACCAGATGAGCTACATTAACATAATCATGCAAGTCTGAAAGTACAATTCTGCCACCGTCTCCTTTACAGCCTGAGAAACTAGGGAGAGTCTCTTCTGAAATTCTTGTCCTGACTACTATCCAGCTGTGACTATGTTGTCTCTTTTCTAATCGTTCCCTAGGCAGCATTTCTTGGCCCATCCCCTCAAGGTCTTTCCCATATACCATTACAGATCAAGAGAAGGCCATCGAGAATCTTATTTCAAAATGAGCAGCAGGTGGGTGTGGAGAAAGAAAAATTATGATATCGTGAGAATGAAGGGACATTGTTGGACAAACAGGCAACTCCACCATACCACACCTGACCTAGGAGCTCATTTTAGCATTCCTACTGTACAAAGAGACCTAGTTGGGTGCTTTAAGCAATGTTTCTCAACCTCAGCCATTTTAAGATGCGTAGACTTTCAACTCTCAGAATTTCCAAGCGAGCCAAAATTTAAACAAAATCGTCCATAAGAGATGACTATTCAGCCTCTAATGAATATTACCATTGAAGGAGCCCACTATCTCTCTGGAGACTTAGTCCCATTATTGAACTTTCTTGTTAGGACTGGATGGCCAGAGGTCTTGGTTTTTTGGGGGGACAATCCCAGTTTTTTGAAGGCCTTCTTGATGCCAGACACCTCTTCCAAAAATCACAAAAATGTCCTGATTTTTGGGAGCCTGTCTTGTCTAACTGACTAACAATAGCAGAGTGGGCAGCAGAAGTCTCTTCTTCTGCAAGCGACAGAACTTGCAAGACCAACAGAAAGTTTGTATGGACTGCCAGGTGATAAATAGCTTCTGCCTTTGCTGCTCATTATATCTGTTCAAGGACTTTGAGAAGAATAAGCAGGGCAGTGGTTGGTTTCAAAAATTTTTACTACTGGTTCTGTGGGTTTAGCTTGGTGGGTGTGGCATGGCTTGGTGGGTGTGGCAGGGGAAGGATACTATAAAATCTCCATTCCCTCCCCACTCCAGGGGAAGGTTACTGCAAAATCTCCATTTCCTTCTGATCAGCTGGGACTCGGGATGCAGAGAATAGATGAGGGCGGGGCCAGCCAGAGGTGGTTTTACCGGTTCTCTGAACTACTCAAAATTTCCGCTACTGGTTCTCCAGAACCGGTCAGAACCTGCTGAAGCCTACCTCTGAAGCAGGGATGTGATAGGTAGCCATAATAGTTATAAGAAATGGTACTAGTTAATCAATTCCTGGGTTTTATTTTGATGTGGGTACCACCTGATGGAATGGGAGATAAAATATTGGATCTAATTCACGATGAAAAGAGCTAGAGCCACATTATGTTATGCGCTGTGATATACAAACACAGCTTTTGGTCAACGGACTGCAGTTCTGTTTAAATTAGAAAAACGGTACACTGTAAAGTTTGACTGGGCTTGTACAAAAAAACCAATACTCTGGAAGTATATTTTGAACCTTTGGCCAAGGAAAAGTGACTCTGTGTCAATTGATACTTCTAACAGAAAAGATGTTAAACTGAGACTGTGAGCCAGCAAAGGTAACCTTTTTAAAGTTTATCTCTCTGTCAGTTGAAACCTCTGCCATCCTGTTTGGAGAAATATGGAAGGACTCTTGGAAAAATACAATTTACACGGAAAAAAAAGTGATTGGATTTTTTGCTGACAGCACAAATCCCAACTTTGGTGGTAAACTAAGAGCAAGGAGGGGGAAAAAAGAATCATATTTTCTGAAAACTGAAAGAAGCAAAGCCTGAAAATTCTTTAGCTGGAGTGGGTTGTACAGTTCACCATTGTCCGCAATGCAGTGCAAAGTGTTGCTGGCAAGCCACATATTGTCACTGAGTCCTTTAATATCCAAGTCTATACAACTGTCCATGTTAAACTGTCAGAAACACTTATGAATATATGTTGTGATTTCATCTGCTTCGCAACATGATTAAGATTCTCCAGGTTTTTTGTTGATATTTCAGTGGGGTTCTTTTCAACTTTTAAATTTTACTTTTCATAAGAACTGGTCCCGGCAATGAGCAGCCCATTTTAATGAACTGCTGACTTCATTAGACACGACCCTTCTTTGGAAAAAGCAAATACATCATTTGTGGTTTGTAACTGCCAAACAGTTATATCAGGGCAAAGCGGTTCATTTGAAGAACTAACACATGCAAAGAAACATTGTGGTAGAAGAATGAAATTGGGGGTGTGGGAGGAAAGCAGCAAATGTCTGACAGCATAAACTTTTACCCCTGTTGGAAATATGGACATTACTTTCACAATAATTTGCTTTCTAGTTCAATTTGCCATGTGTCTTCCTAGTATGAATGTATCTGTCGAAGAGATTTTCTGAGTATGAATAATATCTGCACAGAGAAGAGGAACCAAGTGGATTTGGCAACCCTAAATTCATTGCTTATCTTGAGGGTCGGCTGCAATCTCAGCCACTATTCTGTAGTTTACAAGATGCTCTTAAAAAACAAAAGTAAGCTTTCAAAATAATTTTAGAAATAAGTACTTACTGGAGGAATATCTAGAGCAATAGTTCCCAATCTTTAGTGGTATTGTTTTGGGAGATAATAAATTCTACCAAATGTATAAAATCTGATCAACTCAGGTTGTGCTGGTGTTCTGCCCCAGCTATGGACCCCAAAGAACGCAGTACACACAAAGTCCGTTCAAACCTTAGTTTACTAAATAAACCAGTTTTTTACAACAACGGCTGTTAATTAACTGCATTAACAGCCACCAAGAATTCAAAGAATAATACTGAAAGCTTACTGGGATTGGCAGAATGCCCAGAAGCAATTTGCAGGAAGCTGATAAAATAAGCAAGACAAGACACGAAGGTATGTGAATGAAGTTGTTCCCTGCAAATTGCTTCAGTTGGCGTTCCTCCTTAAATAGGCTAAGGGAATGGCCAATTAGCCCCAGCCTTATTCTTGAGGAGACCTCCTCCTGAAGAGCCACTCTTGCCTTTTGGCAGTTCTGCACGCCCGTGCATTGAGAAGAGGCTCCTCCTCTTCGTCCTCTTCACTTAAAGGAGCTTCTGGAGGTTCTGAAGGTCCTGGCTGAATCCCCACCTCTGGCACCACATCTTCTCCAGCCTCCTCATTGTCCGACTTGAATGCCAGCTGCATAGGCTGCTGGCGCAGCACCACACCAGCCTCCTCGCTGTCTGAATCAGCTACTAGCTGCATAGGCCACGTACGAGCCACAAGAGTTGGTTTTTTTATTTTTGTCTTCATATAGTCTTTTTTTGGGGGGGGAGGGGGGTAGTTTTTGCCTAATTCACAAATTAAATACAAGTTGTCCTCAACTTATGACCAATTGAGCCAAAATTTCCATTCCATTGTTAAGCAAGGCAAATGTTAAGTGATCTGTGCCCTATTGTATGACTTTCCCCCACAGCTGTTAAGTGAATCACTCGAGTTGTTAAGTGAATCGTGCCATCATTAAACGAATCTGGCTTCCCCCATTTATTTATTTATTTATTTATTTATTTATTTATTTATTTGTTTGTTTGTTTGTTTGTTTGTTTAAATTTCTATACCGCCCTTCTCCAAATAGGACTCAGGGCGGTGCACAGCCTAAGTAAAAACAAAGCATACAAAATTTAAAAAACAGTATTAAAATAATTAAATATTCTGGCCGTAAATTAAAACAACCCAATTTAAAATCAATTTAAAATTTAGCTCAAGCCAGCCCAGCTAGTTGAAATAAATAGGTTTTCAGGGCCCGACGAAAAATCCGGAGGTCTGTTATTATACGTAACTCTGGGGGAAGGTTATTCCAGAGGGTGGGCGCCGTCACAGAGAAGGCTCTCCCCCTGGGGGTCGCCAGCCGACATTGTCTGGCGGACGGCACCCTGAGGAGGCCCACTCTGTGCGAGCGTACTGGCCGGTGGGAGGCTATTGGTGGCAGTAGGCGGTCTCGTAAGTACCCCGGCCCTAAGCCATGGAGCGCTTTAAAGGTGGTCACCAACACCTTGAAGTGCACCCGGAAGACCACCGGGAGCCAGTGCAGCTCGCGCAGGAGAGGTGTCACATGGGAGCGCCTCGTCGCCCCCATAATCCCCCGCGCGGCCGCGTTCTGGACCAGCTGGAGCCTCCGGGTGCACCCCAGGGGGAGCCCCATGTAGAGAGCGTTGCAGTAGTCCAGGCGGGAAGTGACTTTGCTTGTCAGACGCCAGCTGAGAAGACATATTGTGATCACATGACTCCAGGAACTGGAACTATCATAAATACATGCCAATTGGGAAGCACCCGAATTTTGACCATGTGACCATGGGAATGCTGCAATGGTTGTAAGTGCAAAAAATGGTCATAAGTCACTTTTTTCAATGCCTTTGTGACTCAAAAGTTGTAAGTCGAGGACTACCTCTATATATATTTACATTAATGCATCCCTGTTTAACTCTTAAAAATCTGATCATCTTATGTCAGTAAGTTTATTCTACAACAGCTATCTGCCTTTATTCTACATCCTGTCCTTTTAATCAGGAGATTCACTGCTGTTGCTCTTGCTTTCAATTCTGCAAAGTGTATGGTTCAGTTTTTAAAATTTATTTTTATAGTCTTGTCAGGGAAATGAAGTTATGGATAAAATAAGACTTTTTAATTTGGGGGCTAGAGTCTGAGAGGGGGATGCTAACATGGCTGGGTGGTGGTAACCCCCTTTTGACTAGTAGGGTTTTTTTTTCCAGTGTCTTTAATGCTTCTAGTGGGGATTACATCTATACATATAATTTCTCTGTACCGTTGTCTTACTATGATATTTCTTTAGTCATTAGACCCAACAGCAAAAGTAATCCTTATAAGTGAAGAATCCAAGGCTAAAAGAGACAAAACTAGTTAATTCGCTAGCACGTTACAGTGAATTATTGGCTTGCAATTTCTCATCCTAGGCAACTGTCCTGTGACACAATACACATATGGTATCCTTTTTCAGCAAATGCATTCTGCTGCAGACTAAACAGTAGTTCCCCACTTGTAAGGGAGGTTGAATTGAACATCTTCAAGGATATTTCCTGTCAACGAAATGGAACGAGCAAAATACAGTATTAACCTCAAACCAGCTATGTTTGAGACCAGTTACTTGTTTGCAAACTAAAATGAAATATGTGTATGATAATACTTTAGTTTCCAATAATTTTGTAGACATTAACTAACCAGTTTAAGTCAAACCATGTAGTATGCATCCCGATTTATTATAGGTTGCTTCAGCAGCCTTTGGGAGAGAGAATATAAATGTAAGAATTAAAAACTTTCTAGTTGACTAGAACCCAATAAAATTCACAACATGTGATACTGGATTAAAGCGTTATTGGAATATTATTATAGCGATTTAATTAAAATAGACGTTCTACATTTGGCTAATGCAAAACTGAAAAAGCCACTTTTAGTTGCCCTTCTAAGTGACTCTACATTATACAATTTTAAATTAATCTACCATTAAATTGTGCTGAATACATTTTTCTATGCAGAATACATTAGCCTGGACAGTGACTATTTTCAGGCACAAGGATGGTTTAGATTTAAAATAATTTTTAATCTGGAGAAAGCAGAGAAATACTAGACTATATTATAAATATTAAGGTACAAGGTTTTATGCAGGCAGTATGCATGCAATAGATCTTTTCTTGCTTTAGGATTCAGGAAATTAGTAAATGAAAATTTCACAGAAATCATTACTAGAATACTAAATTTATTGATAACTTGGTAGACATTATTTTTATGTTTATTTCTTTGCAGTTTAGGGACTTTTCAAACAAATTTTATGCTGCAGCTATTTTGCAATGCTTTAATAAATCAGAGACGTTACTATTTTATCAATGGTAAAAATCTAATTGCCTTCTTGCATACTGATTTTTTTTCTTCTTTTCTTTGCATCTGCTGCTCAACAAATGAGTCTCCAAAGAGAAATATGATACACTGTCAGTGAAATTAATCTTGATCAATTTTAAAGTTTATATTCTTATTTGATGACTTTCTGGAGGATATACTAAAACAGAGAATGACTCTTAGCCTCTTTTGTAGTAAAATGTTGTTGTTTGAAAGCTTGAAAAATAAGGCACTTGCTTTTACTGTCCATTTAGTATGCTGTACTGCATTATTACTAAATACGCTAACTAATATTCTTACTACAAGTAATTATATACAAACTATAGCTGACTATCTAGTATTCTCTTAATGAATAAATTGCCGCGACCTACCAATCTTTGAAAGCGGATTCTAGCAATTATGGGTCCATGAAAATCACATGCTCTTAATGAGTTTACATCCACACAAAAGGATTACATTTTTAATACAAACATAATATTAAACAAACATTAAAAGCATGCACTTTAGCTTTTGCAAATAACAGTGGTCTATCTGCTAACAAGTATTAATATTTGCTGCCATAACTCTTGGCTTTTTAATTCTTTTTTAAAAAAAACTTTGGAGGTCTCCCTATAATTGTCTGGATAGCATTTCCTCTTTCCTCTTATAAATATTTTATACTCCAAAATTAAAAACTATAGACCAGCCTTCCCTGATGTCTTCTGTGAAAGCCTCAGGTTCTGCAGGTGAGAACTAGTGAGAGCTCATGGTTAAAAAAATAAACAGATTTTTAAGTTCATGTACCATGTAACATTAGCACTCACAGATGTGGGAAAGTTAATGTTTCATGACTCAGCTGTAGACAAAATCATTTTTTTTGTAAGGCTACCCTGAAAATGTTTTCAAGATTGAGAAAGGCTGGTATAAAAATTCTAGTGATGCTTGATGATCACACCTGAAGCAAGGTGCTTCTTGTTTGTAAGAACTGATTCCTGCACATAGAGGTGATATATAATATAAGAGGTCATGTGATGCTCTTTTGATCTGCTCCTCTCGTTGAGATTGAATGGTAGCTGAATGATAGTTTGCATAGATTCGAAGCTTTTGTGACATATCTCACAAGGGATATATTGATTATACAGCTTTTCTAAACAGGTGCATCTGGCAATGTCATCCAACATTTGTAGTTTTTCTTAAAGTTAACATTAGTTTGTTATATTAGCTGGCAAGTAAACATGACTTTGGCCCTTGTTAAAATAAGCAAAATTAAACATTCTACTAATAGTATTTTGCTTTTAAAAACATTTGACATAACCTCTGCTCATCTCAAGTCTGATTGTAAAATGAAGAGTAGAGCTTGTTTTATTCTTCCTAATTGAGTGAAAGTGATTTGGAGGCAGAAATCAAAATAGTTTTTTTCTAAAAGCAGATGCTTGGATTTAAAAAAAAATTTTTTTTGTAGTAATAGTAGTTGTAATAATTTTCTTCCAAAATATTTGACAGGTAGATGGCTTTAACTGGTCAGATCCAAAAAACTTTAATTTTGGTTTATACCTATTTTCTAAAAAAAAGATAAAGGATGATGGGAAAGGAAGCAGAAGTGATAATTTTTTCCCCCTTATGACAGTGGCAAGATAGAAAAATCATAAGCGCATTTCAACTCTTCTGCAGTTTGGAAATTTACATCCCTTGGAGTTTACTGGCCTTTAAGTGGAATAGCTGCATTCAAGACTCTCCTTATCTCAGTTAGATCCATATCTGGTTTCTTTGAAATCGTATTCTTTTTTTCTTTTATTGATAATGTCAAATAAACATTTATTTCAGGTGCAAAGCCTTGGGATGTGTTAGTGAAAACCGGGGCACCGCTTACTGCCCACTAAGTGGGTGGGGAAAGGGTGCTTTGACCCTCTTACCCTTCCCACCAGTCTCCCTAACAGCTTTGGCCTTCAGGTCAGCTCAATTTCCCCTCTCTGGAGTGGCCATTACTGTGCCGGGGCATGATAAATGCTTTTTTGTGAGGAGTTGTATTGCCGTCAGCAAGCGCTAGGGAGGTGGATACCCTGGGCCAGGCTGACAAAGCTAAGAGACAGATAGACTCACATGCCTGTGCACAAAACAGCTGTTACCTAGCAACAGGATGGTGATCACAGGGGGGGGGGAAATGAACAGACATACAAACAAAAATGAAAAGGAGATAAAAAAGAGTAAAAGTCTGTAGGGCTCAAAGGTTAATGCTCCTCTGTCTAATAACTTAGTTTCAGAAAATTGCGTTTTAACCTTTCCCAAAGCATTCAGGAGGAAGATTTCTCTGAAATTAAAGGAGATCTCATTGGTATCAAATTGGGGTGGTGGCCATTAAATGAAGAGTTTAGTTTTCTCTTGCCTTTCATTTTTGTGATTGGCTTTGCTTTCTCTTATTTATTTCTGTTTCCTTCTCAAAATTTATTTACTATGTGTTTATGAGTAAGTGCACTGTCCCAAGGCTGTGTGAGTCCGATTGTAAACTGGTATAAAAACCTGGGAAGAAATTTGAAAGCACAACCCACACAGACGTCACAATATTTAATGCTGTAGTCCTAAAATCAATCAGGAACGAGGCACAGGTTGGCTACACATTACATTTCCCATGAGAGTTCAGTCTCACTTTATGAAACTCTGGTGGCAATTTCAAAGCCTCCCTTAATGTCAGACAGAGAAAGTTGTGCAGGACGTAAAGTACATATACTGAATTGTAAATATCTTTGGCTATTTTATCTGTGGTTTCCTTATTCTTTTGCTACACAGTTTTCTTAAACAGCATTCACAATATTCTCTCCAACTTCTTGCTCTTAATGTATGGAATCCTTTGAAATTCTTAAATCTTTCCATGGTCCATATAGCTTCTCCATAGTCTAAGAGAATGAGGAATTTCTTGGGCTGCATTTTAATGGCTGAATTAGCACTCCAACCAACTGCACCAAAGGTTAATCCTAATTCCTGATTTCAGAAGAGAAACTAGGAGGCTGCTGTGTAACTATCATCTATTTCCTAGCACCTGTTGCCAGAAACAGAATTTTACAGGTTCCACGCTTTGTACTTTTTTTAACCACTTGCCTATGATTTTGTAAAAGCATTTTCAATGCATATTATAGCTTTTTTTCAGCAGTGTTCTGTTATCTTTGCAATACTGCCTTTTTCCTTTCTGGCTTCCATTTTTCTCTTTCATTCATTTTATCTGTACTTGACGCTTTTCTTTTTCATTGTCCAAAATAGGACTTCCCTTTCTTTAATCAGTTCCTATCCACCTTCCTCCATTGTCTCCCTCATCTTCTGTAGTTAGTCTCATATTCCAGACTTTTTCTCTTGTTTCATCTCTTTTCTTCTCCTAAGAACTCCTTGTGTCATTTGGTGTCTGTCCATTTTGGACTGGTTACTCACCTAGAATTAAGATGGCCTCATGTCCTACTTTACCTTCAAATAAATAATAAGTAGGCAATTCCCAGTTGCTACTTCAAGTTAGTTCTAGTTGCCTAGTTCTACTTGCAGTATCAGTTATTTTTTCTTTTCATTCCTCTTTGCATCACACTGTTCAATTTTCTAATGGTTTCTACCAAATAGTCTTCTTAAGAGGCCATTATGTTACACTGAGAGAATAATGATGCAGTGTTGACTTCCCATCTGTGAGAGTATGAATGTAATGAACCAACTTCTTCAGAAGCCTACTCAGGCATGATACTTTTGGTCATGTGTTCTAGTGCAGGGGTCTCCAACCTCGGCAACTTTAAGTCTTGTGGACTTCAACTCTTTGAAGCTTTGCTGGCTGAGGAACTCTGGAAGTTGAAGTCCACAAGTCTTAAAGTTGCCGAGGTTGGAGACTCCTGGTCTAGTGTAGGAGCAAGACTGAGTTTATAGAGTAAAAGATTGGAACTTTCAACATCTATCCCAAGGTGTTTTCCAAAAGGCAACTCAACTTTCTTGGTTTTTTCCTTAAATACATTTCAGTTGTGAACTGAAGAAGTTTCTTGATGAGAAGTAAAACATACTCAAGGGGAAAAACCCCCCAAGAAAATCCAGTTGCTTTTTAGAAAAGAACCTTTGGGACAGCCATAACCTGGATGATTGAGAATCTCTATAAGCTTTCAACACCTATGTTCCTGACTCCTTCCTGGGCTATACACCCTGTGGTTTTTTGATAGTGCTGCTGCCATTCCTCTTTTATGCTTCACCTTCTTGCAGATATTATTACATGTTAATATCTATTTTTAATATCCTTTCAATTCTGTAAGGGCCAATCCAAAGTCAAATTAATCATTCATAAATACCAGAAATATAATCTTGTCTCTACTACACATATCAGTTTCTTACAATTTAAACATTCATTAGAATACATTCATCATTCTGTTATTTCATATCCAACAATCAGGGAGAAAAATGCATATGGTGGTCTATATAGTCGCTAAGAGTTAACACCAATCTGATAGCACGTAATCAATCAATACGAATATCTCCTTCTCCAAGATAACGTATAGAATATCCATATTTAGCGTACTAAACTGTCCTAAAATATTCTACTTTTATCAGGCAAGTGTAGCTTACTGAGTTATGGAGAGTGCACTTAAAAAAGCTCAGGGTGAAAGAATGATTTACAAGAGTGTTGATTCAATAAAGTTTGCTCTTTGTTAAGTTTTCTTTCACATACTGTCAGAAATTCTAAAAAGAATTTCTGAAGTCACATATCGTGCATTTTGATCTTACAATCAATACATTTTATACAGCGTTTAACTAATTTTCTGTTTCTGAGCATGCAGTCATACAGTATGTACAGTATGTGTGTGTGTGTATATGTGTGTTTGTATGTCTGTGTGTAAAATTATATTAATTTATTCTATTGATCTAAAGGTTATTTTCCTAAACAAAGAAGACTACATTCCTTTACTCGTAACAAAAACTACTCTGCTTAAATCTACTGAACATGCTAAAATCCTCATTGGACCACGTGGATATTTTTCTTCATTCAGTTTTAAGGAGGGATGTGGTATAAGATCCTCAATTACAACAACATCAAAATTTTATTTTTTTCTATAAAAGTCTTTGAACAGATCTCAAAATATTCAAACAGGAAAATTCTATTTTTAATATTTCTGCATTTCCAGCTAGCCCATTTTTCCCAGTTTTTTTAATCTTACATTTAACAATTTTGTAATTGGCTTTTAGGAGGAATATTTAGGTGTGTGTATTTCTCTTACATTACTGTTTTTTAAGGATACTATACACTGTCTTATGAAAGTCCTTCATTTTAAGCATGAATGTGTTTGTGTGTGTCATTTTCAAATTCTGAACAGTCACGCTTATTTAAAATTAGAGAAAAATCACATGTGTTTTCGGCCGTTGTACAAGCTTTTTCATGAATTATCAGAAATACGCTACATAAAAATGTTTCTTGCTCAGAACTAATTTGCAGAATTTTTTGGGGGGGAGGATTTGAAAACAAATTCCAGCTCCATATTCACATTTTTTTCAACTATTGTTCAGTGAGGCACTGGCAGATGTGAACATGCACACTCGTGAGCTGAAGATTCAAAGTAAAAATTGACTGGATAGAATAAGTTTCTGTAAAGGTAAAGGTTCCCCTCGTACATATGTGCTAGTTGTTCCTGACTCTAGAGGATGGTGCTCATCTCCGTTTCAAAGCCTAAGAGCCAGTCCTGTCCAAAGACGTCTTTGTGATCATGTGGCCAGCATGACTAAACGCCAAAGGTGCATGGAATGCTGTTATCTTCCCACCAAAGGTGGTCCCTATTTTTCTACTTGCATTTTTTACATGCTTTCGAACTGCTAGGTTGGCAGAAGCTGGGACAAGTAGCGGGAGCTCACCCCATTACGTGACACTAGGGATTCAAACTGCTGAACTGCCAACTTTTCGATTGACAAGCTCAGCAGTTCAGCGTCTTAGCCACTGAGCCACCGCACATCCCTCAAGTTTCCTTATGTTGGCTTAATGAACTGACTTTATTATCTTTTCAGATAAAATAAATAAAAAACAAGGCTGCTTTGGATTCAAAATGTATGCATTCTTTATTCACAGATGCTGTTCCTTGAATTGGTTAGAATGACTTGTTTTACAAGAATATGACACCAAGTTAAAACTTTCTCAAGCATTTTTCTTATTTAATAATACAATTTTGTATTTGATTGCCTGAAATTCATTCCTTTCAACCAACAGCACAATTTATTGTGAATAAATACATTCTACTGTTTTTTATGTTTTATTAATTATTGGACATTTAACATATTCTGAAAGCTGTTTTGATTCTGTGATCTCTGTCACAGCATACTTTGGATTTGTGTATATATTTTTGGTTTGCACTTCCATATGCATCTAAGGGATTTTATCTAAGTAATGTTTGGTAGAGGTTTTTATATATAAGTATAGAGTTGTTATACTGTTTCTATTGAAAGAAGCATAAGATGAATAGCTTCTAATTCCTCACTTTCCAAATGCACTCTCAGATCTTAAACTTCTATAAAAATGATTTCAGAAAGTATACTGTAAAACATAGCAGAGTTCCTCAGGAACTTTGGTTTTTAATTCATACATAAAGTTAACAAAAAAAGAAGTTTGTTTAGGTTTGAAGCCATACTTCAGTTGCTATCAGAATTCAAATATTTTAAATACCTTAGACATGATGCCCAAAAATGCAATGGTTACAGTCTTACGTTTCTTACATTTTAGATGCTTCATTCCCTTTCTCCTTATGTAACAATCTAGGGAAAAATGAATGGGGCTCTGCTAATTAAAAGACAGTAATTCCATCACAGATTTGTGATGATGGTGATAAACTGTGAGAACAAAGCTTGAGGGTCATAGTGACTCATCAGCCCCTTGACAGAAATTTAGTCTTACAATCACGATTCCATTTATTATTTTCTGTGACATGTTGCATTGAACATATACACAGAAAATGATGCCTCCCTCATTATAGCTAAAGTAGTCACTGAGTCTTGGCAGCTATAGTGTTTGTGACACACTGGGATTTTAAAAACAAACACGCTTCCTAGTGTTGAGCAGACAGTTTTGTTTTCTTACAGACAATCACTGTTACATCCTACAGCAGTTTATTTGATCAGGATAATATATACACCTCTGGGAATTAATGAAAAGTATGCAGTGCATGGAACTGCTACATGATTTAGTTTGAATGTCATCTGAGAAAGTACTTATGTGATTTCCTTTTCTTAGGAAGCACTTGTGCAACTTTTTAAGATTTTGCCTAAAGCATGTTGCACCCAGAAATGCTAAAATATCTACCAAGTCCTTGGTGCTCTCTGAGCTTGGGCGTTTGCAGATGTTTTATTATCCAACTAGGTGACTTCATTGAGTGTGAGGGTTGCTTCTTTAATATACAGTAGCTTGCCCTGCCACTTTTGGTGCCTGTGTTGTTTTCCCTTTGGGAGTTTCTTGATTAGGGTATTATTTACTGCTTGTTTGTCTGGTGCTAATCCCTGTTTATCTGAGTGTTGGCTATGGAAGTGGAGATGTTCTGGTATTTTTGTTTCCTCCTTAGCTCTTTTTATTGTCTCTTGAATGGTGTGTAAATATGGTTTATTTCTCTGTGTCTATTGATGGCTGAATGCTAAGCTTCAAGGAATTCCCTAGCATTTTTTAATTTAGCTTGGTTTAGGATGCTGTTTCCCAGTTGTGACATTAAGGAGTTTTCATTGTGTTTTTTGACTCCTAGTTGGTCTTCATGGATGCATTCAGATAAACTTCTGCCTGCCTGTCCTACATAGCGGCTGTTAACTGTCTTTATATTGCTTGTTGTAGATCAGGTGTTTCAAACTCGCATTGTCACAGCGGCGTCATGTGATTATCGGGACTTCCCCCCTCCCCTTTGTTAACCAGGCGGAGCTAGCACGTGGGCCACAAGTTTGCCACCCCTGTTGTAGATGACTCATTTGTTTTTTTCTGGGGCTGCTGTGTCTTTTGGTTTGCTTAAGATACACTGGGAGCTTTATTAGGTTTATATAATATGGTTGTAATAATCTGTTGGTGATTTCTAAGATGTTTGAAATGTATAGTAATGTTATCCTTTTCATAGCTCATGCAATAGTGGGTAGAGCAATCAGGCATTCAGAATACCCAGGACTCTACAGTTCAAATTGAGCTACATATATTCATTTCTATTAAAATATCTACACAGCCACTGGGCACTTTACTGATTTATAGATAAATGCTAGATAAGTTGATTGTCATCTGTTTCACATTACACTGAGCAATAATTTTTTATGAGTAGACAAGATTATACTAGCCTTGTCCAAGTTAATGTTCATTCAATGTGATAGAATTCCTCTCCCTGTGGAGTCTTAATCTTGTAGCCAGTGTACAACCTGAGGTCCAATCCAGTGCTTTAGAAAATAGTTTGCTTTGGACTAAATTAGAAGCTGCTCTTTTTAATTTGGATTGCTTCCCAAAAAAGATTCATCCTCTCATTTGACTACTATGAGAAAAATCAAACATTTTTTCACCTTTTAACAAAAAAGATCTAACCTTGAATGTGGCACAAACCCTTACCAAGAGATAAAAATTTACCAATGAATAGGTGTAGGGTTTTTGAAATTAGGCATTTTTGAATATTTTTTTTGGTTGTGTTTGTGTTTTAAGAAAAGTATACTGTTTTAGAAATAGATTTCCTTTGCAATTGTGATACCTTTCCTATGGAAATACGTCCTACCAAATTTCCAGCAACCGATGCAAAGGTAGTCTAAACATTTTTGGAGAAGACAGTATTTCAGTACCTGGCTATGATTTTTTTTTTTTTTCCAGAAAAACTTCCCATGAAACGTTCACAAATTACAGGGACACTTTTGAGAAAACAAAATCAACCCCTCCAAAAAACCATTACCATCAACAATTACAATTTGAGAGAATCAGTTGGACAATTTTGAGGATAATTCTGGCAAATTTCACATCTTTCACCTTCGTTTGAACTATTATGGACACACAAACATGGAAAGGACCTGCAAAGAACCAAAATGATCCAGGTTTATCTTAGTTGTATTTTAAAGTGGACTCAGCTGGATGGCATGCATCTGTCTGGTTGTATGCAAATGAAACTTTAAGCAATTGTTGGGTGAGAACCACTGAAGCAACCAAGCTATGAAGGACCTGTAAACAAATGCTACATCTATGAAGCTGAGAAATTACAAGGAGAGATGAAGCAGGATTCCTGCCAAACGAACAATCTCAGTAGTTTCAGTGAAATCAACAGAAAACTTTAGTTTATTGATTTTGGATACACTACAGGTGAGCCAGAAATACATCAAGCTCAGTTGCTAAACACAGACAACAGTATGAGAACACAAAGATGTCGAGTTGATTCCAAAATGATCCAAAGACCCCTTGTGGAAATGTCATGAATCATGCCAAGTTTCAGACAAATAGATAAGAACATTTTGTTCAAAGAAAGCCATTACAAATTTGGGTAGTGAACAAGATTAATTAATCCCTTTGTTGCACATAGACAGTCAAATGGTAAACTGTAGTCAGCATAGAAGTGTCCTTTGGCAAGGAACCTGCCTATTACAAAACAGCTTTTCCTTATTTCTTACTTGAATCAGAATTATAAATTTCCTTGGAAGACTGTTATATAAACAATATTTTAATTTTGGAATAGTTCTTAAAAATAGAAAAATATTCATCTATGGCAAGTTTTGTGATTTAAAGATGGTAAATCATAAATCCCTAAAATCTTCCACAAATTTTCTATAGAGATTGGAGTGAAACAGTGTATTGCAATGGGCAATTGCTGAAGGTCATCTCCATGTATCCCAATTTATTGCAGGCAAAACACTTCATCAAAGGACAGGATGGAATATCCATTATGAACTATTCCTCGTGATTAGGAAATAAGACGCATCTTCAATTCTTCCTTGTCTCTTCCTGAATGCAGAAAGGGAAAGAACTTAAAAGTTTCTACAAACAGAAGGTCTCCCTTTCTTCAGCACTCTAAAGCAGTTTCTCAAACTTTAACAAATTTAAGTTCAAAGGACTTCAACTCCCAGAACTCCCCAGTGGCTCCCCTTTGGTTGGCTGGGAATTCTTGGAGTTGAAGTCCACATATATAAGTGATCCAGGTTGAGAAACATAGAACTAAAGCACTGCATCATTGCTGAAGCTTTCTACTTTGGCTTGGATCATTTTGTAATGGTGGCTATTTCAGCTCATGAAGTCAGAAATTCAGTCTCGGTCTATACGAGATATACACTTCAAATAAATCTGATGCACACTTTTGCAATGCTTACATGACCAGACCCCTAAAAGTTTACAAGCATAGCTAGTAAATTTCTATACCCCACATCAAAAGATAACCACTATAGTAGGGTACTTTTATGAATTGGTCCATAATTCTGTTATATCATTTGCGACATGGGATACTCAGAACTTGCATTTAGGAAATAATTGTTGGAGAAAAGAAGCTATTCTCTGTGAATATATTGCTAAAAAATATAAACATGCATCAGAAAAAGTATTTCTTATAGCCTCAATTGTTCAAAGAAGTTTGGATTTCTCATAATGAAGCCAGAAATGGTTCTGTGTACTTTGCATGCGCAAAGAACTGACTTTTCATGATTTCATAATTTTTGTTATATTGCTAATCATCAAAAGTAATTAAAGGCAGGCTGATGCTACATCAGGTGCTCATGGGGCTTCTCATTACCATTCATGATTTGTCTTGGCTATAATTCACATCCCTTTACCAAATACCAACATATTAGTTAACGTGTTTAATTAAAAACGCGGGGGGGGGGGATACACCACCTGCAGATGAGAAAACACAGATGGATTTGCTTCTTTGCAGAAAGACAGTTTCATGTGAACTTGCCATAGACACAAAACAAAACTAGGTTTAAAATAACACTCCTCACTTCAATGGGGTCTCCATTTATGTTGGCAGAAACAAGCATACCTTGTGTGTGTACACAGCTTGTTCAGTACACTTATCCAATGGCCTGATGTCTTTTGAAGACAGTGACACAGTCTTTCTATCAAAGACATCAGAAGACCAATGTCAAGGTTAGCTCTGCAGAATTATTGGTAGCTTCGCATATGAAGCACTTATTGTTTTGAGTTTTATAAAGATGACTTTATACTTCATAAACTGACTTTTTCTTTCACGTCATTGCAAGATTCAATTTCTTTGCTTTATTTCAGAATATTCTTTTTAAAAAATGCTTTCGGATATGTGAATGACTGGTACTGTCCACTTAACTTACCAATAGGGCTAAAATTCCGGAGTTCCAATATCATCAGGATTTTATTGAGTAGATGGAATTCTACCTTGGAATTATTTTTAATTGTGGAAAAGCTAGATTGAAAGTTTAAAAATTAGTATGTTATGTACTACTATTTGCCTTAGTCCAAAATTGGGCTAGAAAGCAAGAAAATGTGTTATTTGTAAATGCTATATTTTCTGGCTGACTTCCTCTATGCAATAGTGTAAACAAGAGTAAATTACTTGCAAATTTTTATCTGTTTTCAATAACAAACCAGCCCAAGAGTATATTAATTTCTAGTTACTATGTTTTATTTTTATATCTTGTGCCATAATTAACAAATGCTGCTTACTATTCTTCCCTGTGTTTTAAACATAAACAAGTTAAAAAATAATTAAGGGGAAGCATGCTTAAGTAACAAGAGGATAGTATATGTGCTTTCTAATTCTAGGTCAAAGTTTGGGATTTTGGAAAGTGGAAATTAATGATGGCTTAATTGCCCTATACCCCTCTATCCCATATCATGCTGTAGACATACTGTGCTAGTTTTATGTTTTTGACAGAAAATACTTGTCAATTAGGTGGTCATTCAGTTTTATTCACTTCACAGTAGGATACATTAAAACAATACAATGCCTTTTTGGAAAAAAAATATATTAAATTTGTATAGCATGCTGCCACTTGTCACTACCCCGAAACAACACTGAAAATAAATTTCAGAGGCAAAGAACCATGGATCATTTCTCTTCCCTATTTCCAGTTTGGGAATAGGACTCCAAAATTTAGAGATTTTAGCTAGACTTATAAAAATGTATAAAAGGAACAGTTCCCCAGATTTTCTTCATTACTTTAGTTACACAGTACAAGAAACTATACAGTACTTCGCTATCTGATCCAGAATCACACTTAATTTGATCAGATAAAATAACATGACATATCAGCCAGAATCAATATGGCTTTTGCCATAAATCAAGAACTGCCTTGTTACATGTTTGGACTACTTTAGAATATTTAGATGAAATGATTCAATTTAGGAACTATTAATATTTGGATTTCCAAAAGGATCTGCAAAGTTTTTTTTTTAAAAGTCTCCTAAGCAAATCATTCAGGATATAAAAGGAGATGCAATCTATTTTATCAATTAGTAGCTAGATGAAGACTAGATAAGCTCTAACAATGGAAGTTACAATCAGAATATTCTAAAAATCTTTATTTGGAAACAGCAATTTCATGAACATGGCAATGAGATGGCCAAATCTGCAGAGGGCATCAAATGGCTTTTAAAAGGGCTTGTTTAAAATGGTTTTTAAATCCCCTTTAATGTTAATTTTAATGTTTTAACTTTTAATGCCCAAAGTTTTAATCCTTTGTTTTATTCTTATTTATGATGTTGTAAACAGCCCAGAGTTACTTAGTGGTGAAATGGGCAACATACAAATTTAATAAATAAGTCAAAAGAAAGATGCAAAAATTCTAGAGGACCTATAAGAGAAGAATATAGCTAGCTGTATCTATCTCTTAACTGTAGTTTTGCCTGCAAAACAAGGCTGTCCTGGTTGAATTCCCTTCCATGTAAATAAATACCTTCTCAGATTAGAAAGACAACTTTCTAAAATGCAGGAGGTGTGATTTTTAACTGCAAAGGCACTTGGTAGCGGGCTTCCTGATGTTTCCAGATAGCCTTGGACTTACAACCATTCATTTAATGACTGTTCAAAGTTACAACAGCACTGAAAAGTGACTTATGACCATTTTTCACACTTACGACCATTGCAGCGTCCCCGTGGTCACATAATCAAAATTTGAAAATTTGGCAACTGGCATGTATTTATGATGGAATCACCTTGTGCTACATTCTGTGACAGGCAAAGTCAATGGGGAAGCCAGATTCACTTAACAACCATGTTCCTAACTTAACAATTGCAGCGATTCACTTAACAACTATGGCCAGAAAGTCGTAAAATGGGGCAAAACTCAATTAACAACTGTCAAATTTTGGGCCCAATTGTGGTCTTAAGTCGAGGACTCCCTGTACTTCAGGGGTCTCATGGGATGTCCCTGCCGTTCCCGCAAAGCAGAAAAGGGACCCGAAAGGTCTTCAAATCTTTCTCTTGCAAACTACCTCACATGTAGTAACAAAAGCGGGGTAGCCAAAGAGACTAGGGAACTAGTTCGAAGGCTTTCGCTCCCAAACCAACAACGTTTCTTCTCTACCAAGCTGCCGTTTTGCTTCGCTCCCGTCAAAAGCCAACCCCGGCCGCCGGCCCCCCCTTCCAACCAAACTCGGCGCCCTGCACGGCGAAGGCGAGGCCAAGGCCCTCTTCCAGGCTATTTAGCAGGCTCCGAGATGGCTAAGCGCGTGATCTGCAAGGCCGCTGAGGGTGGATTTGCCGGCCTGCGAAAAGGACAAAGAAAAATGTTTTCCAATCCATTATTCAGCCGCCGCCGCCGCCGCTTCCTCCTCGGGGCCGCCCGCGGCTCCTTTCACCCCTCCGCTTCCCCGCTCGGGCTCCGGGCGCGCGGAACGCCTCGCCTCCAGGGAGCAGCAGAGATCGCGGGCAGGCGGCTGCGGCTAATGGCCGCAATTAATAACTTGTCAGCGTCCCGACGAGGAAAGGCGAGCCCCAAAGGCGGGGCTTCGGCGGAGCAAATGAGGTGCAGGTGTGTGGTCCAGATTTAAGGAGCTCCGCCGAGCTGCCGCTGCCCTTCCTCGAGCCAAGTGGCAGGTCGGCAGTCGCGGCCCTTCTGCGAGCCAGCGAGCGAGTTTGCTTGGCCGCTTTCCTGCATCCGAGGCTGCCCACCTGCTTCCCTGTTCGCCTTGACTGAAAGAGTCCCTCGGAAACCTTCCTTGGGAGTCTAATGCTAAAAAAATCCAAAATAGAACGTAAGATAATATAAAGTAGGATAGGATAACATAACTGGTACACAATACACACACACACACACACACACACACACACACACACACACACACACACCCATATGTTACTGATTATACACACATCAATACGGTTATATGTAACTATATGTGACCGATTATATATGTGTGTGTGTGTGTATAAATACACATATACTTTTTTCTTACTTCTTCGTAGGATTTATGTGTGTTTTTCCTCTAGCCAGGTTTTCCTACGTAACCAAGGTTTTTCTGCAGCCCTAGCTCAGTAGAATCACATCCACTCGATTCTGGGCTTTTTTTCTTTCTTGCTGGCTGCCAGAAAGAAAAAAAGCCCAGAATCGAGTGGATGTGATTCTACTGAGCTAGGGCTGCAGAAAAACCTTGGTTACGTAGGAAAACCTGGCTAGAGGAAAAACACACATATATACATATATACATACACACACGGTATGAACACATTAATATGTATATTAATCACAGTCTGTTTTGAATACATAGTGAAAAACTTAGATAAGTTAGATATGAGATAGATTCCTTAATGCCAACCAGAAAACTGCTGGATTGCTGGGCCTTTCAGAAAGATGTGGAGCCCCTTTGAAGAAGCAACAGCAGCAGGCTTTTGGCATCTGTCAACTGCAAGGTGCTTTTATCAGATTGCAAAGACTTTAGTGAAAGAGTTCCCTTGCAGCCTGCATTGGGGCCAATGCTAAGAAATCCCATGTATGTCATAAGCCGATGGCCTTAATGCCAACTGGGTAGTCGGAACAGGATGATGTTCCTATAGGAAATGTGGAAATGGGTTGGGAGCAATGGCAAGCCATTTCCAAAAATCTAGCCAAGAAAAATGCAAGGCAGTTGCCAGGAGTCAAAACTGGCTTGAAGGAAGGCAAAGCCCCATTCATCAGGAAAGTGCTTTTTATCAAATACATTTTATTTTTTTATTTTAAGTGAATGTCAAGCAGTCATTATGACTTGCCTCTCCTAATTATCTTTTGGTTGTGGTGGTGCTTTAAGAAAAAAGCCCCTCCTGAGTGCTTTGGGTATGTGTATGATACCATAAATTATAGAATAACTTATTTTCAGACTTCTCAGCTGCCTCCTCTTTTTTCCCCTTCCTGTAGGGTCAGTTCTGCTTGAAAAGAACCAAGTTTACAAATCTCTACTGGTTTGTACACTCCTATTATGCATACTAGGTTATGCATTTGTAACTGTCACCTAAGTCAGGGTGATACAGCGCTCTCATCTGACCCTATTCATTTAAATGGGTGCGTCTTGTTGACATTGATTCATGCTAGAAGTGATATCAATGCATTATAACTGCTCGGTGTCACACCTGCTGGTTCTCTCCGAGAAAAGGGGGCAAATAGATCCTGGCAATGATGGTCAGCAAGATTTGAAACTCTTCAGAGCTGGGAAGTACAGATGAAATTCCTGGGTCACTGCGTTTGGCTGCCCCTTGTCTCTCAAAATAAGATTAACATGCAAAGTACATTATTACTATGCGTTTGGCTGGCCAAGGGCTCTCCCTTCTAGCTTATTAAAGAATTTGGGTTGAGGCAGTGCCATTGCTTGTTGCACCAAACCGAAGAGAAAAGTAAACACCATTATGCATGCATGGAAGTCTTCATCAAGGTGTGGTTGCTAATGTATTAAAGTGAAGCAATCTCTCATGAAAATAGCTCCCCTTAATAGCCTCTGTCTCTTTATTGTGCTTCTTAGTGAAACATAAATCACTAATATGTTTTCCGCTGCAAAGTACTTTCTTTTCCCATTGTATTCACAGATTTAGTGGCATTTCAAATAGATAAACACAAGCAACATCTATCAACACTACAAAAAGGGGGCCTTAATCAAAGCTCCGGGTCCTAGGTCTCAGCATCTCCATTTACCTTGAGATAAATCCATTGGTGTGACCACCACTGCACAGGGTGACAAATCACCCTCGTCAGCTGAGCAGCGCTGGGGCTTATTGGCCTTTCTTTAAGTGGTCTTACCCTTCAGTGAAAAGGATGGTTCTTGTCAAGCGGGACCAGATTAAAGTTAGACAAAAAGAAATGATCTGTTATTAGAAAACTGCGATTGAGAATCACAAAACAGGAAAGAAATATGAATAAGACTGTACACAGGGGGAGGGGGGAGCTTTCTTCAGTCCAAATGGGGGAATTAACTGTAATTCTTTGTACAGTTCAACGGGTTAGCTCCCTGGAGATAATCAGGCATTAATATTAAGTAAGTAGCCAACCAGAGAAATGAGCAGGTTGTGGCACTGGGTCTGGAAAGCTTTGGGGTTTTTCCATACTGCTTAGCTGATCAAGACAGACCAGCAAGACTGCACTCAAAGTCTGCTTTGGATTGTCTCACGTGTTCTGGATAGTAGGCTATGGAGTATTTTTTCATTGTTGAGTCTCATGAAGGGATCTGCAATCCAAGGGCAAAACTGTAAGAACTTCAGTAGGATTTTTTTTTTTTAAGTAGATCTGATGAGGAACTGGAAGAGAAGACAAAATGATTTTTTTATGGAACAAGTGCCTGTCTAATTTGAATATAGAATGGAGTCATGTCGGAAATTAATGAGATCTATTGCTAAATATGCAGTCATGTGACTGTAGGCTTAGGTTGAGTTCCTACATGCACAGTCATCAAGTTTTGGGGAAATAATAGGCATCCCTGGTTAAATATTACTTGCAGGGTTTTTGTATCATTTAACATCACCTCTGATGCTGGAATGGAAATGGAAATAATGTACATGTTAAAATAATGATAATCCACCAGAATGGAGTAGTGTTGGCAAGTGTGTGTGAATCAGACTTGGCAGTTGGATTCAATGCTCAGTTCAGAGAGCAGTCAACTCAATTTCATCATGGTACAGCAATTGAGATCATATACAGCTTTTTTTTTTTTTTTGAAAGCCATGCATTTCTCACTCCATCCAAGATGAATAGAGACATCACCCTTACAGAACTATGTGTATCGGTGTCTTTTATAGGACAGCAAAGATATATGTTTTAACACTTTAATAATTTCAGGGAGTAAAATGATAATACTTCCTTAATATTAGCTATTTCATTATGTGCATATAGCTAAGACAACACAATGGTTTAATACATTACACATATTTTATTGTTAAAATGCATAATTATCCATACAAATGCAAAATCCTTTGTACTTATTTACAAGCAAATGCCACTATTTGCTTCTGAAAAAATATATCTAAGACTTCATAAATTGAGAAAGTATTTAAAAAAGGGATCTGTGTGTCTTTATAAAGAGGTTATGATGGATAGGCATATATTACCTGAAAAAAAATTTAATCCCACCTTGCTAGAGAATCTGGACAAACATTTGCAAATCCAGTTGACCTATTTGTTGAGCAAATTCATCATGTGGGTCTTGGATTACAATATAAAGAAAGAAGAAACCGACTTCATTTCACAGACTGGCAAGAAGATTCCCTTTTACTAAACATGAAAAGCATTTGTTATTTCCATGGTGAATATTATCTTCATTTTGTCTGAAAGCTATTTAAGAAATACTAATTAACAACTCTTTTCTTCCTTTTCAAAAATTAAAACTTTCCAAATACATAAAGATTGAGGTTGGGCTGGAGGATTTTTCTGAATGCTTATTCTGTTAAAATTGTGCAAGATTTAATATAGTTTATTAAATAATAATGTCTATTCTGCCTGACAATAAGTATAAGCTTATTAAATTTATATCTCATATTTCTATTTCTATAAACAGTCAGTGATAGAGCTTTATTAATACTGTAGTTAACAAATAATTTACCATTAAAGGGGATTTTAAACAGATTAGCTGAGAATTTATAATGGGGCAGATAAAGTTTTTGTGTATCTTTCTTGGAGTAGAATATTTTAAATTCAGAATTGTTCTTGCTAATAAATAGGTTAATCATGGCAAAATTTCCTTTTTTAATAGGGGGTTTAACTCCCAATAATTTGCCTTAACAAAAGTAAAAACAATGGCTAAATACTTTGAAAATATCTGGAATGTGGATGAAGCTTTGAAGGTAAATTGAGAAGAAAAATACCCTGAGGTATATTTTAAGATGCTGCCCATTTCCCTAGAAATCTGATGTGGAAAAACTGAATATTTGAATGTATGTTCCACCATTATGTTCCTCCTGTATTTTTGTAAATAATCATGAATATTTCAACATGACAGAAAGCCTCCGGGAGCCTCATTTCAAAGGTTGAATAAGTGCACTTTCCTTGAAACTTTTCATCATTCTAAGTATTGGAGTCTGCATAAAACCATTTGTAGGTAAATAAGTATCTATACATATATACCCCAAAATAAGAATGAAATGGCATTCAATGGAACATATTTTCAGGTAAGTGAATATAGAATTGAATTGTGAATGTTGAATTTGACCAGATGTTCGATAATACCTAACTACTGGTCAGATGTCAGAATTATGGTGATCAGTTTTCCACAGTTCTCCCTGTCAACGGTAAAGTATAGGTTTAACATTATAAATTATCTTCCTTGAACAACTACCGAAATTTACAAGTTCAGAAGAGCCCTCCTGAACCAATTCTTCAGGTAATGATGCTTTCTAATGGCAGCAGTAACCAGTGAATACTCAGGACTTGCTCCGTATGAACCCTCTACCACCTTAGAGTAATGTAACAGTTGACACTGAAAATGAATTCGGGGAAAATATGGCAGCCAAACAGTGCACAGTGACTGTGTACTGGTTGTGAAGTGAAACAGTGAAGCTACAAGCCAGTTTAGCACCTTTTCCATTTAGAGCAGCCACTCCTACAGACTAATTTCCTCCCTCTGCATGCAATAACTTTTCTTGGCAAGTAGCAGTGCTTCTGAATAGGAACCAAGTACATGTGGGTTCCTTTCAAAAATACAATTGTCACTTGCTATTTGTCTGATGGTTTCATATCGTAGATGAGAGACAGACAAATAAATGCATCAGTAGAAAATGTTAAATACTATAATGCAAGATACAGAAAAGCCATTTTATATCCATTATCATTATTGTGGGGTACGTAACCCTCCAGATGTTTAGACTAGATTTGGCATTTTTATTTATCTACAGGTAGTCCTCAACTAACAACAGTTCATTTAGTGACTGCTTGAAGTTACAATGGCACTGAAAACAGTGACATGACCATTTTTTATACTTATGACTATTGCAGCATTTTGATCATGTGATCAAAATTCAGATGCTTGGCAACTAACTCATATTTATGTCCCCAGCTCATGTGATTACCTATGGCGACCTTCTGATAAGCAAAATCAATGGGGAAGCCAGATTCACTTAACAACCATGTTAGTAACAACTTCAGTGGTTCACTTAAAAACTGTGGCAAGAAAGGTAATAAAAACTCACTTAACAAATGTTTCACTTAGCAACAGAAATTCGAAGTTCTATTGTGATTGTAAGTTGAGAACTACCTATATTGAGTCTTCCCAAAGATCTGAGGTAGACAAATGTTGTTTATTGATATTTTTGTTGGTTGCATAGTCAATTGTTTAGATTTGAATTTGGCATTTTATCCAAGGAACTGGAATAGACAGATATTGTTTGGTAGTATTAAAGGTATTGTCATAGGATGTAAGCTATTATTAATATGGTCAATAATAATATACACTGGCAGCAACCCGTATCAACCATTAGCACCAGTCAATGATATTTGTGATGTATTTTTGAATGTTCAGTTGACTTGAGTTTCATGTTTAATGAATAAAGTAAATAATAATAATAATGTTGTCCCACTTTTATTTTATAATATATCAGATGTTAATATATTCAGTTCTTTGCAGATTTCTTGATTAAATGTACATGTTGATTTATGGGCAAAATATAAGCATCACCATAACCATATTTTAAGTAAAAGGCTCTGTTGGAATTCCTCCCTGATTATTTGTTCTGCTTATGGCATGGTGAGGAACCTATATTTCCCCAGATAGTGTTGATTCTAGTTTCCATTAACAATACTCAATATCAATGATGATTTGGCTAATGGAGGCTGAAAGCATATTTTCCAAATTGGGAAAGTTACTATACAGTTATGGCTAAAGCAAGGAAAAGTGAAATAACACTGCCTCTATGTCTAAATTCCAAAACGACATACAAAAAAAAATAATAATAACATCATCATTGTTTGTTGTTAGAGGAAGAGTTGGGTGGAGATTAATGGTTTAGGCTTTAAAAGGGAAATCTTTTAGGCAAAGCTTTAAGAAATTGACTAAGGATAGATTGAAAGAATGAGAATTGTTTGGAATTAGGATAAACATCAGAAGATACAAAGACCATTATTTTCTCACTGACTTGACTACAAATAATAGACAAGAATCAGTCACACTTCTTTTTCTTTCAAGTCCTCCCTTCAACTGCCATCCTGTGAAAAAGGATTAATCTGTCAAGCTAAGCCCAAGAATGACATAGAACAATTCAGCCAAAGTTCAATTCTTTATTTGCTCACACCAAATAGACAGAATCTTGCCAGACTAAATCTTTATTACGCTCAACCTAACAGATACACCCTGGGAGATTCTATCTAGGGAGTGGCTAACCTTACTCTTTTCCCCTATCTCCTATTCAGCTCTGGGCTGTGCTACCTCTTATCTCTCTCTACTTTCTGGAATGTGCTCCCTGCTTCCTGAAAGTCCATTCCTCTCCGTAGGCACCATATCTCATATAATTCCCTTTCCTCCATTTCTGCTTATCTTTGCCACTGAATGTTGCTGGAGCTTCATTTGAGTGCTACTGATATACGTATAAAGGCTGTCTGACTGAACAAGAAATGCCAACATTTGATGCTTGTTCACTTATTTAATAAAAAAATAATATCCAAGGTGCTGTGTGCCAAGATGAACAAATCATCACCCTACTGGTTTCAATAAAATGGTTACACCATCTGCAATAATGGCAACCAAAAGCTGTCTGCAATTGATTATCTCAGTGGTCTGTTGGATGTTTGGCCTATTCCTTCATGGTGAATTGCTTAATTTCAGTAATATCTGAGGTTTTTCTGGCATTAACTGCTTATTTCTGGTCTCAGCGCAACATTTCTTGTAAGTATAGATCTGGACTTTGACTTGGCCAATTTAAAACTTGGAATGGATCTTCATCTATTCTGTTCCTTGCACATTTGGGATTGCTTTATGACTTGTGGTTCAGATGATGGAGAGGTAGATTAATAATCTTTTGCAGAATTTTCTGACACAAAACTGAATTCATGCTGCTTCAGTGATGGTAGGATCATCCAGGTCCTGAGGCTGCACAGCATTCCCAATTGTGACACCACCACCTCTATGACTGTCAGTTAGTATGAGTTTCTTATTGTGAAATACAGTTGTTGGGTTTTGTTTTCTCACAGGCAAATTTTAATGTTTAATTGATTTGTCGGGGGGGGGCGGGGTTTAAAAGGACAACAGGATGTTTTCTGGAAAACATGAGATAAGCATCAACATTCTTAGTGAACCTTGCTTTATGCTGGCTGGGGAATTCTGGGACTTGAAGTCTACATGTCTTAAAGTTTCCAAAGTTTGACACTCCTGCTCTACAATCTATGTGGTATGAACTTCACTATGATGAATGGAGCCGAAGTATGTCAGATTTACATAGGGTAGGGCTGATTGTTTAATGAAGCACTCACATACCTGGCCCTAGTAATCCTTTTAATTAATCAAACTAATTATTTTGTACACAGGCACATTACTTGTTGGATGACTTTGTTTTTGAACTTAAAGGAAACAGGGCCTAACCTTTAGAATTATCTATAGACTCATTGTATACATAAATAGCATCCACATGATGTTCTGCTAACTTTCAGCAGCATAAATTTGGAAAAATATAGAACATCCACGTAAGAGCAAGAATTTTTCACTGAACTGTATGCTGATTTCCCCCTCTCCCCAGAACATTCCTAAATACACAGGTATATACTCATTTTTCTTACTCCCAGATAAACCCATGTATT
Source organism: Pituophis catenifer annectens (assembly GCF_029215685.1). Taxonomy (NCBI): domain Eukaryota; kingdom Metazoa; phylum Chordata; class Lepidosauria; order Squamata; family Colubridae; genus Pituophis; species Pituophis catenifer. The sequence goes on from NW_027256883.1 coordinate 147,891,691, forward strand.
CCCAGATCTACAACAATGCAATTCAAACACCCATACATCTTTCCTTTTTCTTCCTTTTCCCAATTCTTTTTGAGGTGCTTCTTTTTTCTCCTTCCTCTAAGATCTTTTGGAAAAAAGGACCGAAGACAATGGGAGATGAAAACTAGATGTTTTGCTTTGTAGCTTGCCAAACATAAATTATAAATAGCCCTCAATATATATTTTTCACACATCCCTATGGAAGCAAATTAGAGATTGATTTCTTTGTGCAGATGCTTGTATCTATTGGGCTTGAGGCTGAATAACTGAACTGACCAAGTCTTGGTTCAGATTAAAAGCTCTGTACTTGTCACTGGAAAGCTGACAGCCTGGGTTTGAGACCAAGTGCGCTGCACAACAGGATGAGTTCCCCTTACTCCCCAAACTCCTACCAACCTAGCAACCTCCAATTAGTCAGCAGGAAAGAGCAATGCCTAGCATAGCTTCGTGGGGAGGAAATGGAGACACAGTAGTCTTCTGTTAAGAATCTGAAGAATAAGGACATGTGGAACTCAACTCCTATCTTCATGATCTGTCTTCTGAAGTGGTACTTCATTGTACCTAAAGGGGATGCCTCTTCAATACAGTTGCCACTCCACTACCTGCTCTGTAGTCTTAGCCTTAGAAATTGCTGCCATCACATCATAATATGTCACTCTGAGGAATTCCTTGTTAAAATGTTATAGGGCAATTGCTAGCTGGAGACTGAATGGTGCTGTTGCTGATCTCATGTACAGGAAAGAACTAGCATGCAAGGGAGAAAGAAATAATGTGATGGGGATTGGATCAAATATTCTAGCATGCACAGCTTAGTTTGAACCAAATTATATAATTTATTTATATTTATTTATATCCCATCCTTATTATTTTTATAAATAACTCAAAATGGCAAACACGTCTAAAACTCCTTCCTTCTCCTATTTTCTCCACAACAACCCTGTGAGGTGGATTGGGCTGATTGAGAGAGTGACTGGCCCAAAGTCACCCAGCTGAGTTTTCATGCCTAAAGCATAAATAGAACTCACAGGTTCCTAGTTTCCTCTAATCTAGTTCTTATTTCTCTGAGGAAATTACATATATTTAGGTTTCCTTGCAAATGCAAAAAGAAAAGGAAACGAAAAATGATTCAAGCCATTCCAAAAGGGAATGAAACTAGAATTTAGGCATCTAGAATGCAGACATCTGCAGCTTCATTATAATATATACCTAGTATTTAATACTTCGGAGGCAAAGGTGCAACTTTGTGTCTATTTTTTTAAAAGTTTAACTATAACCAGCCTTTATTATTTTTAGAAATAACTCAAGATGGCAAACATATCCAACACATCATCTTCTTCCTATTTTCCTCACAATTACAACCCTGTGTGAAGAGTTGTGCTGAGATAGATTAACTGGCCCAAGTCACCAGTTAGTTTCCATGCCTACGGTGGAGCTAAAACTCACAGTCTCCTATTTTCTAGCCTGCTGCCACTCGACCAAACTGTCTCTCAGTCTCAATGGTTTTCAGATACCATTTTGATTGCATCAGTTTCCTAAAGTCTCTCCCCGATACATTTTTGCCTCTATAGTAGCTGACTCCTCTCCTTCACATAGTATTATTGGGAGCATTTGATATAAGGAGGTAGGGCAAAAAAGTCACAATGGACACAGTCTTGTGACTGAGGACCTACTTCCTTTTGTATATGTTGCATGTAAAAAAGTTGGGAGTTTCGGTTGTGTGGTAGTAGATGCCACCTTGACTTTTTTGATTTTACCTCCCACTCCCATAGCTGCCTCAGTTGCATATTGCTGCTTTGGTGCACACTGGAAATCCAGGAAAAATGCAATAATTATAAGATCCAATATACGGAAATGCTGGAATAAAGACATATTTTTCCCAGGTTAGAATATAAATCTGCTTCATATTAGTAACAAATATATAGGTTAGAGGATTTTATAGTTAAGTATACAGGTTTGCAAAATGAAATCAAATTTTAAAAGATTACTTTAATCTGGCAACTAGTACTTTATCCTGGAGGCATTCAATGTGGGATCTGCAGATGTGAGATTACATATGTTTTCTGCTAAAATGTTTATTTGTTATTTCATCCTTTCACCTGCCCCATTTATCAGCCTTACCTTGCTGTCATGTCCTCTCTGGAAAACAGTCCATAAATTCTGCAAAAAGGAATTTCTGTTGTTGTAATTGTTTAGCACTTTCTAAGGAGCCTGTTCCTTTCTAAATCCTTGTAGGTGCTCAGACCAAAAGCTTTGGTGAGCCTTTTATTATTGTTAGCAGCAAAGAGCTAAAATGAAATAATTCAGTTCTGCTGTGGTCTAGATAACAAATGGAAAGACGTAAACTTTTAATATACACACATTAGGTATATTAAAAATAGAATAAGAGAGTTGGAAAGGACCTTCGAGGTCTTCTAGTCCAACCCCCTGCCCAGGCAGGAAACATTGATTTAAGTCTGGAACAAAACTAATTTGCCAAAGTATTATTTCAAACAACTGTCTATTGTATTTGCTAAATATTTTGCCCCACTCTTTTCTGAAAACTCTTTATTTGCTAAGCAAATAGTTTTTCATTCATTTCAGAATATAATTTGAAAGGCCCCCAACAGAGTATATAGTATATAACCTAGGCAGCAAAGAAATGTCTGATCAGCTTTTCATCCCAGAGCATTAAGGACAGAATAGATGTAGGCATATTTATTTATTTATTTATTTATTTATTTATTTATTTATTTATTTATTTATTTATTTAATTTGCTTCCTGCCCATCTTGCCACAAGATGAGTTTTTCAACCAAAATATACATTGTAAAAAGCTATTATTGAAGGGTTCTCAGAATCTTCTGTTGGAAGGACTTACCTGTCCAAAGTTGGGTAAAAAAAAAAACAAAAAAAACATGGCTTACTAAATAAATTGCATGATGAGATTTTCTCCCATGATCCATATATATTTTTGGATAGACTATAAATAGAAACAAACAAATACAGGTGATCCTCGAGATATGACAGGTCACTGAACAAGTGCTGAAAGATACAACACATGGCCCAAAATTACATATTGCAATAGGTGCACTGCAGTCATTCGCCTTTATGACTAACTGCAGGGATGCTGCAGTACCCCTTTCTTTCTTTCTTTCTCCATTCCACCCCACTGGGACACTGAAGTGCTTGAGCCTGCTCCTATATGCCTATCACCCATCGTACTTTTGAGCTCTGTGGACCTGCTTGTGGGCAGGGACATAATGGTGGCCGACAAACTGCTTTGTTTTGCTGCCTCAACGAGGTCTGCACAACATGTCCTAAATCTTTTTCCACTATTTCTATTCTATTTGCTTATTTATTTAATAGATTCTCCCAACTGCTGCAGATTTCTCCCAACTGTTGTAATTAAGCATAAATACAAAATATAAAAGCCCATAGTATAATATTAGGACAAATACAAAAAATAATGACCAAGCAAGGTATCTATTTATTTAATCAATTTTTGAAACTGCCCAATTCTCTCACAGAGGAAGGTAAGCATATGTGGCATTCCCTCAATAAATTAAATTAAAAATCCCTCTAGAAAAACTCCAGAAGGACAATAATTTATTTATTTATTTATTTATTTATTTTATCATATTTATATACCGCCCTACTCCCAGAGGACTCAGGGCGGTGAACAGCCAAGATAAAAATACAAATAACATACAAAAGTTAAAAGCTATTAAAAATAGATTAAATAATTTGGGCTCAAAAACAAATTTAAAAACATCCAATTTATGTAAAACCCAGTTTAAAAGGGAGAGTTAGGCCAGACCAGCCTGTTGGAATAAAAACGTTTTTAGGGCGCGGCGGAAAGTGCATAAATCTTGTGTAAATGTGTAAAGTGTGTAAATAATGATGCAAATCTAATTCTTGGGAGATCCTATTGCAAATTATGGGGACATTACTAATCCCCATTTCCTCCTGGCCTCCCTTTCCCAACTTCACAGTATTGGAAAGCTACAAGTAATTCTCTTGGAGATGTTCTTGCTGATAGAGTTGATTTTAGTTGAAGTAGATCATTCTGAAGATACCTTGGCACCAAGCCTACAAAGTTTTATAGGTTAAAACCAATACATTAAATTGCAGCAGAAACCTTTGTCAACCAAAGCAAGACCTGTAGCACATGTGTAATGAGTTCATGGCATCTGATGTCAGTTAAGACATGGCTTGCTGCATTTTGTACCAACTGCAGGTTCCAGATGGTCTTTAAAGGCAGCCCTAAGTGAACTGCAGTAATAATGAAAAATCTGGACTGATATCACTATGTTCTCCTGTTCCAGATAGGAACTATGCCAATCAAAGCTGGACAAAATCTTACATCAAGTATGTTATTTAACAAATACACAGTACTATGATATACTTGGAAATAAAGCTGAGATAGCTGCTTTATGTTAATACTGAGCTGAAATATCTTCCTCAATTTCCTGAGCATTTGATTCTCTGGTCTTTCTACATCATTTTCAAGGTGCTTTAGGTTGTTTTTGACTGTGTTCTTCACTTTGTTTCTTGATTGTGGACGGCACTCTTGCTGTCACTTTCTATTACATATCTCTCTGCAGCTACCATGTATCCTTGCTTCCTAGTCTTAGAAACTGTATGGAAGAAGTTGCTTGATATGTGGGAAGACTGGAAGTAGTAGGAGTAGGAGACATGATTTTACAATGAAAGATGGGACAACTGCAGGCAAGCCCTCCATGATCTGGCACATACAGTAAATGGTTCTTAGAAACAATTGAAAATCAACATGCTTAACAAGACCTAATAGCAAACTCCAGTCTTCATCTCTCTTTGGAGAGTGGGGTCCTTGGTGCTCTCTGAGCTTGGTTGTTTATTGCAGATGTTTCATTACCAAACTAGGCAACATCATCAGTGTTAGCAAAGAATGGGGCTTGCTTTCATTTTATACTCTAATGGTTTGCCCTGTTGGTGGGAGTAGTCTTGGTGATTCCTTGATTGTTTACTATCAGTTTTGTTTAGCAGTTCCTTTATTGGAGTATTGTTTGCTTCTTGATTGTTGGTCTAAAGTTAAATATTACATATATTATCCTTTATCAGTCTCTTTGGAGAGTCTATGTCCATTAAAAATGTCAGGAGTCATCTTAAGCAATTTATCTGGGACATTCACTTTACTAGTCTAAGCCTAATACCCAATCCTGGAGTTCATGGAGTTTCTTAAATTGGCATGTTTTACTATCTTTTCTCTCTTCAACTCTAATTCAGAACTTTGTTGGGATTTCATCTTGGCTAGGTTAGAGGCACTACCTTCCTTGGTCTTGTGCGGGCAGTATAAAAACATTCCTTTTCAGCAGACTTTATGGCCATGTACAAATGGCTTCATGGAAGCCTAAGCCAGGGGTCCCTAATCCCCGGGCTGTGGACCGGTCCCAGTACATGGCATGTTAGGAACCGAGCGATGCAAGCAGCGAAATGGCAAGTGAATATCTACACATCTACACATGTGCAGGATTTAGGTTGCATGCAAAACCAACCCCCTCCCTGTTCTATGGAAGATCATTTTTCTTCTGAAACCAGTCCCTAGTGCTAGAAAAGTTAGGGACTGCTGCCCTAAGACATTTGCCTCTTTTTGGCTCTCTTTACAAGGAATCTCAGAAGACATATATTGATCTAATTTTAAAGAACTACCCCCCTGTAGAGAGCATTATATTAATTTATTTCAGGTAATTTTATTGTATTCTATGTCAACATTTTACTTTTGTTAATAATTATAGGTTTATGTATTTTTATTGTAGTGTTGTATGCAGTGGTGAAATTGAATTTTTTAAACTACCGGTTCTGTGGGCATGGCTTGGTGGGCATGGTGTGGCTTGGTGGGCGTGGCAGGGGAAGGATACTGCAAAATCACCATTCCCACCCCACTCCTGGGGGAAGGATATTGCAAAATTTCCATTCCCTCCCCACTCTGGGGCCAGTCAAAGGTGGTATTTGCCAGTTCTCCAAACTACCATACTCAAAATTTCCGCTACCGGTTCTCCGAACTGCTCAAAATTTCCGCTACTGGTTCTCCAGAATCTGTCAGAACCTGCTGGATTTCACCTCTGGTTGTATGACCTAAAGGCCATAATAAAGATTTGATTGATTGATAAATGGAAGAACATTAAATTTACCTTCTTTTTAAAAAGAAACTTGCCATTTCTATCAATGCAAACACTAAAAAAATGTAAACGAAATTAGAAGAATAACATTCTTTTGTATAAAGACATGATACGCTTTAAATATAAGACAGTCTTAGCCTACGTACATAAGTTGTAATGTACCACTAATATGACAAAAAGTAGTAAGTATCCTTAAATAGTTTGTGCATTTGAAGGGGAGAGAGACAGCACAGATTTTGAGGAAAAAATTCTGAAAATGTACACAAGTTGCTGCAATCGAGAGGGAGGGAAGAAGAGAGAGGGGGAGGGAGGGAAGGGAGAGGGAGAGAGAGAGAGAGAGAGAGAGAGAGAGAGAGAGAGAGAGAGAGAGAGAGAGAGAGAAATTAAACAGCAAAAGCAGAAGAGACAAATATTTCCTTTTCATAATAATATACATAATTATCCTGCAGTATATCTTGTTTTCAGATATGATTATTGCCTGATAATAAAGGTCTTATTCTTATATAGAATGATTTGGGTTATTAGTTATCCATTAATCCCAAAGACAGAATCATATCCAAAGCTGGGGAACAGCAGTGTGAAATGTTTAGAATTTTACAATGTTGGAAACTGACACAGAGACACACAAATTGTAAGAAGTGAAAGTCATAGAATGGCCTAAGGTCCAAAAGATTTTTGTCTGGCACAGGCTTACCTTACTGAATTTTAGTCTTGTAGATTAACATTTCATTTGCATATAAATTACACTTCATAGTTTCTTTGTCTGAATCTACACTGTCAGCAGTATCTGGTGCTGCCATAGGTGTGGCTTGGTGGCATTTTAGAAATTTTATAGTCTCCTGGGTAGCTTTCAGTGAAGCTGTTCCTCCTTTTTATACCACTAGGACTTACAAAGCACTTAACTTTGACTGGTTTGTGAGTTAGATTTTACTGAGTGAAATATCTATGTCTACAGCTGGGATATTGTTGAGAAGTAATGTTAAAACCTCATTTCTTTTCAAGAATTGAACCTTCCACCAACATGCCTTTATTTATTTTGTATTAAAATGAGAGCAGTACATTTTCCAAAAAGTTAAAAGATATCTTCATGTGAAATATTAGCCTGTGATAATGATCAGATTTGATTGACAAAATACAATACACCTCAATAGGGACTTTATCTTTTGTCAACAAAAACATACCGTAGTATAAAAAGAGGGTAGTTACATCAGAACATATTCATCCGAGAGCCAATTTGGTCTAGTGGTTAAGGCATCAGGCTAGAGACCAGGAGGCTGTGAGTCAGGGGTGAAATGCTCCCGGTTCGGACCGGATCACCCAATCCGGTAGTGATGGAGGCGGGTGGTTCGGAGAATCCTTAGCAAAAATCCCTGCCCCCCCATGCCCAGCTGAGCCGCGCAATCATCAAAGGCTTTTTTTCTTTTAAATGCCTCTGACGATCCAAGCTGAGTTGCCTGATCAGCAGAGGCATTTAAAAGAAAAAAAGCCTCTGACGATCAGGCAACTCAGCTGGGATCGTCAGAGCCTTTTGAAAGCATTTTTTTTACAACCTCTTCACTGAAGAGGTTGTAGAAAAAATGGTTTTAAAAGTTAAAAAAAAAAATTGGCCACGCCCACCCAGTCACATTACCCACCACCAAGCCACGCCCCAGAACCGGTAATAACAAATGTTAGATTTCACCACTGCTGTGAGTTCTAATCCTGATTTAGGCATGAAACACAGGAGGGTGATCTTGGGCCAGTCCTTCTCCCTCATCCCAACCCACCTCACAGGGTGGTTGTGAGGAAAAATAATAAGAAGGAATATTAGATATGTCTGCTATTTCGAGTTTATTTATATAAATAATAAAGGCAGGAAATACATAAATAACTACAGGTAGTCCTTAACTTATAGCAATTCGTTTAGTGACCATTCAAAGTTACAATGGCACTGAAAAAAGTGACTTACGACTGTTTTTCACACACACTTCACTTACATCGTTGCAGCATCTCCATGGTCACATAATCAAAATTCGGATGCTTGGCTACTGTCTCATATTTATGACGAGGGTCATAAATGTCTCAAGGTCATGTGATTACCTTTTGCGACCTTCTGACAAGCAAAGTCAATGGGGAAGCCAGATTTCCTTAACAACCATGTTACTAAGCTAACAACTGCAATGATTCATTTAACAATTGTGGCAAGAAAAGTTGTAAAATGGGGCAAAACTCACTTAACAAATATTTCACTTACCACCAGAAATTTCAGGTTTAATTGTAAGTCGAGGACTACCTGTACAGATACTTTCTAGCTTGGCTTCTTCCAAGTCCATTTTGCTGTAGTATAATCTTGACTTTTCAAGTTAATCATGGAGCTCTAACGTCCTTCTTAGAGTTTTATTTTGATTCTTTAATCCAGGCCTCTACAAATTGGCACCTGGGTTGGTCTTCCAATTCTTCATTAATCACACTGACTGGAAGTTATGAGAGTTGACTTTACATTTAGGAAGCCTACTGAACTGGGGAAAACTGGTCTAGTTTGTTCTTGTTTACTAGTCAGTTTGTTTGATGAAAATGCATCTCATTTTTTTCATAAGTCATTCTCTGAACACTGGTTTTGAGTGCCGATGAATGCTCAAGATTAACTGCTCAAGAGTTTTACCATTTAATTCATAAGGATGAATTAATTATTTAATCCCCCGATTAAATAAGAATAAGCTCCATGCAATAAGAATGCATGGAGCTATCTGCTCAGCATGGACAAGATGGAGATAAAGTGCTTCTTTAGAAGCACTATAAAGTGCTTCTTTCTCCATAAGCTAGTGAGCAAAAGAAGAGATTTTCCAGCACCAAATCTGAAGCTGAATACGGTGGTAGAATGCTGGGGTGGGAGTGTAGGTGTGTGCAGAGAAACACACATGATAACTTGCAAGGCCAGAGTGCAAGATTCAATATCTCTGCATGGCTGACAAGAGCATGTCAGACATAATGGAATATTAAGAGACGAAATCTCTGTTATACTCGGGGGATTCAGATAAGATAGCATTAAATACTTTCCTGCTATTGAACCTAAGGAAGTTGCAGATCATTTTTGCACTGGGACAACTGAGCTTGAAATGACCATGGCTCCTGATGTGGTTAAAAGATGCTATCAAGGAAAATAACTGTTTTTTTGGGGGGGGGGAATTCCTCAATAAAACTGAAACAATCAGGACTTGATCAGAAGGTCTTGCTAAGGAAAACATCATTTTGCTGAGAAGATTGGAAAGGGACGCAAACGACAAGGGCAGTGAAGGCTTAGAATTGCCAATAGGTATCAAGGGTTAAAAAAAAACAACAACCTCTACTATAGAAATTGTACTAACTTCAACTAGAATTAGAAAGAGGATTCTAATGCACAGAAATAAGATGTGGGATAAGGAACAATTTATATTCTGGATTGCTTAATGAACAGTTGATAGCAGATATATTTGTTTGCATTATTTGAGAAATTGTCCTCTAGCAACAACGGGAGTTTATTTCCATTTTAAACATTATGCAATCATAGTATGTTTATGATTGCACAGCTAAAATATATATATTCAGTATCTAACTATAATGTGCCTTGTGGCATTCTGATTCCTACTTTAGTAAATTAAAAAAAAACCCTTTCTTTTCATTTAATGTAAGATGTAATGTGTTTATTTGTTTGGGGGGTTGGTAAAAATTATGGGAAGCCAGTCATATGTGATTTGTAAAGTATGGTTTATGTCTTAGTGTGATATTTCAACGGATCCATTTGGTTTTATTCAAGTTATGATTCAAGTAGTTTATGGCTTTCAGCAGGATCACAACTGTAATGGAGCCTGCCCATTATGGTTGCAAGTAGTGATTGTCATTAAGTGAGGGGACCAGTTGATTGCCTTGCTTAATAATCTTCTTCATCCCTGATTTCCCTAGTGCAGTTGTTAAGCAGAGCAGAGAGTTTCTCCAGGATGAGGAAGGCATTCGGAAGCCTAGAGCAAGTCTAGGATTGGGTCCATTTCCCACCCCCTTGGACAAGACCCTATCTCCCTCATCTCGCATCACCCTTTGTGCACTTACTGTGGGAGGAGTGGCAGAACCTGTATGTGGAGTTAAAAGAGGAATCAGCCTAAAATCCCTTCATATGGGTGAAGTCCTTACCCCCTCCATCCCCACTTGAGTGCTTTTGGCCCTTTTCTAACTCTAAGAAAGTGTTGATTGTTAATTGAGAAGATTCTTGTGCATAGGCTATAGCCAGCGGTGAAATCCTCGGAAGTCTGCTACTGGTTCTGTGAGTCTGTTACCGAGCGCATGCTTTGCGTGCATGCATGCCTGAGGCGCACCCGCGCAGCACTAAAAAAAGGAACATTTTGAAGCCTTCCGAGTCTGCAAAGGTAAATAGAACAGCGAGGGGGGGAAATCCGCTGTGCCATGTGATTTAGATTAGCTAGAAAGCAGGAAATCTGACGATTCTAGCTAATATAAATTGCGCGTCACAGCTGATCGTCGCCCAGCTGATTGTCAGAAATACCGGTTTGCCCAAACCGGTAGCATTTTTTACCACCGGTTCACCTGAACTGGTCCAAACCGGTAGCATTTCACCCATGGCTATAGTAATGAATCAGTTTAATTGAATCTTCATGTGTGGGACTAGTCTTTTGTGCCAGGCTCTTATTTTTCAAAACCCCCTGGGGTTCCAGAGCTTGTGTTGGGGAAGCGGGGCAGGCTTCTCCATCCTTTGTTGTTCTTGGGCCTATGTTTTACCCTAGACAGGTAATAGCTGCTAGACTTTGTGAAGGGCTAAAAATCACGTACAGGTATTACTCACTTAACAGCCATAACTGGGATTAGTAAAGCCATCACTAAGTGACATCACTAAGTTAAGTGACACATCACATGACTGAAATCAACTTCACTTGGTTGACAACTTCTATGGTTTTGCTATGGTTGTTAAATAAACAAGTCACCCACAATTGTTAAGTGAGACATCACGTTAATGCTACCTCCGATTTTACTGATGCTTCTTCATTGTGATTCTGTTTGTCAGAAGGATGCAGATTGTGACCACGTATAGTTGTAAATTCCTGCTAATTATGCCTGAATCTCAGACACATGACCATAGGGACTGTGTGATGGTCATAAGCGTGTGGACCAGTCAGGGGTGGGTTCTAAAATTTTTTACTACCGGTTCTGTGGGTGTGGCTTATTTTGTGGGCGTGGCTTGATGGTCATGTGACAATTCTTTAGGATTTAGCAGAGGTACTGGTCTACCAGGCTTTTAACTGCTTGCAGAGCTGTACCTATCTACTCATTTATTTCTGTAGGCACTGATCTACTCATGTATTTTTGCAGGCACCGGTTTACCCCTTTGTTTTCTTTTAACACTGATCATCTGTAGGGCGGCCCTTTGAAGCCCGGCGGCAAGAGTTTAAACAGGTTTTTTCCCTTTAGCCATCAGCTAGGACTCAGGAGGCAGCAATAGATTGGGGTGGGGCCAAATAAAAGGTAAGAATAACTCGGGGGCGGGGGGGCAGAACTGGTTCGGTGACATCATATCGTCACCGCTACCGGCTTGGCAGAACCGGGCGGAACCGGGCAGAACCCACCACTGGGACCAGTCATAAAATTACCTTTTCAGTACCACTGAAACTTTGTCAGTCGCTAAAGAGGGCAGTCATTAAGCAAGAGCTACCTGTCCTTCTTTCATAGACTGAAAGGCCTATATAAATTCCTTACATTTTAGCTTCAAAAGGTGGAAAAGAGAGAAGGAATGGCAATTAGTATAAAACAAACTGTTTTAAAAAGTTGCAAATAAGTGACAAGCGACCAGAAACCAGAATATGATGGCATGCACAAAAGTATGCAAAAAGTTCGCAAGTGAATACTGTTTATAAATCAAGTTCTAACCCAACATACTTGGAATAGACATCCAAAGGAACATACCAAATTACATGAAAGGTCAGTGAATGTAAAATACTTGTAGCGACGGTTATAGGATCATTTTAAAATCTTTTTTCATCACCTTAATACTTGGGAGGGAGAAATTATATTTAAATACATCGCAAGAACTAATGAGAGTTTTTTGGATTATAACACCAAAGTCAGGAGACATTTTTTTCCCTAAATACCTGGCACTTGCTGGAAATTTTATCCAATTACTAAAGACATTTGGGGGGAATTAAGGCTGTACATGAAATTTTTATGAACTGTCAGCTTTTTTCTGTCTCTTTTAAATGAAATAAAACTTTTCAAGGGTTTTTTTTTGGGGAGTGAATAAACACACTTAACTTTTCATTATCCAAGTGTTTGATAAAACCTTCATCCTTCTCATCTTAGCTAAATAATAGCATCATTTTAGTAAGGGTGGTGTCTCAATCAAAACTACCGTGGACAAATATGGGTGCTGGTTTAAACAATAGATAATTCAAAATTTAAAAATAGTTATTTCAATAAAATGCATAGGCATTATCAGAGGTTGCAAAAGACCCAGCACTATATCCATAATTCATAATCACTGTAAATATTCTGGGAGGAGCAGTTTCCAAAATAGAAAAGTACCTAGCAACAACTGCTTCAAAATGTTTTTAAAAATCAAAATGCACAATTGATTTTAATAATGAATATTCTTTTGTGCAAATCCAAAGAAATCAAATCAGATTGTATAAAGATCACTTTAAGGAGAATATCCTATACTTTCCATGGAAGTTTTATAAGAAAACTAGTTAGGAGATGAAGTGCAAAAGTGACATTGAAAAAAAAACAACCAAAGTCAACACTATTTTTTTTTTTAATAAGCATATAAGGAATCACTTTGCTGGTGAATTTTGCTGTCCATCTTTTACATTTTCCAAACAGAAGTCCTTAACTTGCTTTTACATCTCCTTAACTGAAAAGATGTGCCTAGTCTTTAACATTTCCTGTCCTTTTGACTCAACCAGTCAGTGACATGTTGATGGATCTTAAGCAACATAAATGACCTAAGCAGATGTGTCTTATCACAAACCTGATATGTCGTTCCCCAGAGACATGACAAAATGAGAACGCATGGCTTTGTGACACATTGTGGTGGAAAATGAAAATAGTTTTTGGAAACAACAATGCTTTAAAAAGAAAATCTAGGCCTGAAGTAGTACATGTCATGATTGAGTATGACAATATCCTTGTTGGCCCTCTGTCTGGATTGAAGATGGAACTACAGGATAATCTTGATGCAGTCACCTTAAGAATTTCAGGTGACAGATGGTAAAAGATAAAGGCCTAACTACCGACGATGGATTCTGTTTTAAGCACCTGTACCTTAATATCCATATTTCACTTTGCTGGAGTTAAAATTTCTCATTATGATAGAACAAATGTCACTCCTGCCCATAGGGTTATACTCTCCCTTCACTGGTTAGAAAAAGATACCCCAGTTTCTTTGCAAGATCTCAGTCAACTGTTTCAGGCCTAGTTGAGGTGGGAACATTGACGTTCCTGGTCTTCCAGAACATGGACAAGACTTTTCTCCAGATAAATGATACTAAGACTATTATACAGAACATGTAGCACTCATCAGATTCTCAGAGAGAAAGAGAAAGAAGGGGGGGAGAGGGGAAGAGAGAGAGGGAGAGACAGAGAGAGAGAACACTTTTCAATATGGGTTCCATCCATGACCATATACATGCATGTGGGATATGTTTTTGGTATACATGCATATGTCTTAGAACAGTTTGATAACCCTGGAAAACAATTGCTTTTTGAGAGCCATGCCAGCAGGACATAATTAAAACAGAATTTTCATCTGATTTCTTTTTTTAAATTGTATATTTAAGTTGTATGTGCCACTAAATTTGAAGCTCTTCCAGTTAGGGGTCTAGATTTGTGTTAGTTCTCACATGATCATGAAAATAACATAATAACAAATGTGAACATTGTAAATGCAAAGGCCTAAATGGCAACCATTTTTTCTTGCAGAAATGATGCCAGACGGTACGTTACATAGGCCAACAACGAGAAAGAATCACAAAAGGGTTTGGATATTATTTTTGCTCTCAAAGCCACAGCAATCGTTAGAATTTATAATTTCCTAACCTTTTGTTTTGAAAAGAATTACTTATCAGGAGTTATTGGATTCATAGGAGTTTGTCTAATTGTTTCTGGTCCGAACCATTGTTTTGTTTGTGTGCAACTTCGAATCAGTATTGGCCCTTGGCAACTGCCTGCCAAATTCTTGGTAAGATCTCAAAAGTGGCCATTGCCTCCTACCAGTGATATCCAGCTGACTTCATGTGTAAGGTGGAATTAGAACTCATGGCCTTTCAGCTTCTAGCCTGGTAATTTAACTATTACATCAAATTGGTTCTTGACCATTAGCTAACGTGTGACAATTTGTAACATATCTATAATGGTTGCAATGATTCTCAAATCTCAGGATGATTCTGCCTGCTCAGAGGTCTCCAGAGAGGGCCTGTTTATGGACCCATCTTCTTCAGAGGGCAACATAGGCTTTATCAGTGGTGGCCCCAACTTTATGGCACACACTGTCTCCAGAGATGCACCCAGCCTCCTCAGTCCTGGCATTCCAAAAAGCCCTTAAAACACTTCTTTTCTAATGGGCATTCAATCAGTGACTGGGGAAGGAGCGCTTATGATGATTGGTTGTTATTTTAAGGGGAGGGATTATGGCTTGAGAATGCTTGGATTTTATGTGGATTTTTCTTTTATTAAGTTAGCTGCCTAGAGCAGTGATGGTGAAAGGTCCTGCGTACGCGCGCTCGTCAAGGCCGCACTCTGGAAAAGCTGAACTTCCGGGTTCTAGTGCGCATGCACGCCAGACGATCAGCTGGCCAGCGTGAATGCGCAGGCTGGTTTTCAGAACTGTCATGCGCGCG
Organism: Pituophis catenifer annectens; assembly: GCF_029215685.1. Classification (NCBI taxonomy): domain Eukaryota; kingdom Metazoa; phylum Chordata; class Lepidosauria; order Squamata; family Colubridae; genus Pituophis; species Pituophis catenifer. The sequence continues at coordinate 147,906,697 of NW_027256883.1, forward strand.
AAGGGATTGCGCTTAGGAAAAGCTGAAGTTCTGGGTTCTGGTGCGCAAGCGCACCCAACAAACAGCTGGCCAGCTTGCATGCTTACACTGGGTTTCAGCACTGCTGCATGCACAAAGGACAGCTGATCATCGCACGCGTGACAACGAACAGGCAAAGCCACGCATGCCAGGCAACATGGCTTCACATGTCATTTTGGGAACATGTGCCATAGGTTCGCCATCACAGGCCTAGAGTCTATGCATTTGGGCAGAATAAAAATGCCATAAACAAAATGGCAGCAGAATATTTTTTTAAGCAGTTTAAAAATGGATGATGATGATAACATTAATGGCAACAACTATGATAGAAAAGCATGATCCTTTCCACAAAATAAACCAGACGAATGTTCTTAACCCTATTACTACCATTTTCTCAGAAAATCAAAGATTCTTATTTTAATTGTAAATTATTTAAGTGGGGAGATGTACCTTTCATTAAGATATATTCAGTAATAAATACATCTTTATGTATGAGAAAGACATTCTGAATTTTCAAATAGAAAAGCAGATTAAAATAGACATAATGTGCACACATACATACATATATGATTATGAAAATTAACTATCTGATTTGGGGTTGTATATATACTGGACTTCTTTCATTTTTGTAAAGTTTTAACTATAATATATATATAGTTAAGCTTTCAAGAAAATTCCACTGAGTGCTGTGGAGCTTTCTACTGAATCAAATCTTTCTCTCTGTCTCATTAATTTGTATGAGACTACCCAGTTCATTGTCAAACTCTGAATGTGTGAGAAAAGAAAGATGTGTTCCCAAATTTGATACAGGCCCTAAAAAAAAAAGCAAGTCCGTAGATACAGTAAAACAACTCTTTTCTTTTTGTTCTAAGTAAGAAGACAAATCTGTTCAATAATAGTCTGAAGGCTTTGTGACATGGAAAATTAAGATTACATTAAATATATGGCTTTCGGAATTGCCCCATTCCTTCAGCCAAACTGATTTTATACTGACCCAGTTGATGTATATGAATTTCAACTTGTGAGAAAAGTAAGCTACAGAACATGCTGTATCCAAGATCAAGTAATAAATGTATTCCTCTCTTGGGACAGTTGCAGCTTCCCCTTTGACTTCTCCCAGTCAATTAAATTATTAGCTGGCATATATTTTTAATGAGGTGAGCAGCAACCTCTGCTGGTGCCTCTCTGCAGAAAATTCCCAGTTTTCTCCCAGACCTAGACTTGCCAGGTTGGCAGTCATAATTTTCTGGACCGTTCCCTTATTTGCAACTGATTTTTCCCCTCCGTTGTTCTTTTCAGAATGATGCAAAGCAAGCAACAATCATACACATCAAAAGGGCTGCATAGTGTTATAATCCTGTAACTGTGTACTTTCATCATCATTATTGTAGAATGAGGAGTGAAACCACTTTCTATTAGATTTTGAATTTGAAAGACAGGATCAACCAGAATATTTGAGAAGTGGGTATTTTCTCTCCATTTACACAGATAAAAGAAATCCTGAGTGAATTTGGACACCTGGAAAGGGCCAATTGCCAAATGATGGCATTTCATTTTGAATGAAATCCCAATTTAAAAAGATAAGATTAAATGTTAATAATAACTTTCTATGCCAACCCTAAAAGATAAATGTGCCTGATGAATCCTACTACATAATTAGAAATTCTATACACTCCCAACAACCATGAATGTTGGTCCAGGGAAAGATTTTGCTTATTTTAGCACTTCTTAATTATAGTTTGAAATTTCTCATAAAATATTTGATCAGTTTTATTGACCAACATGCTTCTGTGCTCTGCAATATGCATGGATATATTTTGGGGCTGAAATAATATTTAATAAGGCATTTCATACTTCATGAATGCCAGATTTTCTGATATTATAGCAAGTCTTAATTGGCTGAAAAATGGTTCTTTTAGCCATCGCAGGTATTATACTATTCTGTTCTGACAAATCATCCCTCTGGCATTCTGAGCAAATGCAGGTTAATGGAGAATCCTTTAATAATTTTATTAAATTAAATTAAGTATATTATCCTAATAGCTCTTTAGCCAATTTTCTCTCATTTAAATAATGACTAGAATTCACTAAATGAATAATAATCCATCATGGTTTTTTAGTAGATGTAATTCTTTGTATGTTTACTTAGAAATTAGTTTCACTGAATTACGTCACTCTGTGTCAAAATAATTCTACCTAGGAATGTAGCTTCTGACTCTCTGATATTTGTTTTTTGTACAGTTTGAAACTAATTCAAGTTATTTTGTTCAATACAAAATACATACAGTCCCATTCATTTCTTTTCTGCAATGATTCAGTTTGATTTAAAATCCACTGGATTTACATTACTATTTGTTTTACATAAGTGACAGGGATTGAGAGACCTTTTTTGGATAGGATTCAGCTACACAATTTGTTTCGTAAGGAGTTATATGAATCTAATGAAATATATCACGTTTTTCAGTCCCAGGCTAACACACCTAATTTCAGCCATTACTTTCTACAATGGAAAATGGAAACCTTTTACTATAAAAACAGACAAATGTGAATTTCTACTTAATAATAGGAAAAAATAAACAGTCAAAAACATTGCAAAACATATTTTTTTAGTTATCCTTCTTTCATGAGTTATAGGATAGACGCAGGACAGTTTAATTTTTTTTTAAAGGTAAAAAAAGTGACTTTAAAAATAAGTCGATAATATTTATTTATTATATTTCTGCACCACTCATCTCACTTAAGTGAGTTATTATGGTTACTATTTTATTCAAAGGGACTGTAAATATATAAAAGAAAATGTTAAATTTAATTCCAAAATACTAAAATAGTTTCTTTTGAGAAAATATATCTTGGCTATAGCATCAGATGAAAGTCTTAGGTTTCTGTGGGGTTTTGTTTGCTTTGTTTTCTTGTCCTATTAAACCACATTTAACTGGGATTTGGTATGTCTGTAGATATGGAAAGCTCTGCCAGATATCTAAGAGACACTAAACAATCTGAGATGATGAACAAATTTTGAATTTTGAATGCATGCAGTGGGCACACACTGTGACAAAATAGCTGTCATTGAATCTTGCCTATTCCAAAATAGCTTCGAGGTGCTATAAGCAAATATTCTTTTACCAAGAGACAAATTGTGAAGTTGATCCTTCATACCAACTTTACTATATTTCTTTTCCTTGGTTGATGGAATTTTAAAAAGAGGAGGAAGAGGTCAAAGAATGTATTGATGGATTTATAAAGACCACATTACCTATTCCTATTTAAACCATAGTCCAAATCACATTGTATAGAAAACCAGGCACTCAAGAACAACAGCAAGACCAATAAGATTTAGAGGAGCTTTTTACTAAATAGCTGATCACTTACAGTAATTTAAATTAAGAAAATTTTAAAAAATCAGATTAAATACATGATTGGATATCAGGCCTTTTTGAGTGCAGATTTCATTAAAAAAATTGAAAATGTGAAGTAGTCGGTTACACATCCAATGTTGTTATAGAATTGACGTTTGCAGTTTGCCTGAATTAATTTGAAGTAAAGTACTCCTTTCGAAACAAAGAATCTCAACAATATAGTTTAAGCTATATAACCAGTGGTGAGTTTCAAATTTTTTTACTACTGATTCTATGGGTGTGGCTTGGTGGGCGTGGCATGGCTTGGTGAGCGTGGCTTGGTGGGCGTGGCAGGGGAAGGATACTGTAAAATCTCCATTCCCTCCCCACTCCAGGGGAAGGTGAGTGCAAAATCCCCATTTCCTCCCAATCAGCTGGGACTTGGGAGGCAGAGAATAGATAGGGGCGGGACCAGTCAGAGGTGGTATTTACCAGTTCTCCGAACTACTCAAAATTTCCACTACCGGTTCTCCAGAACTGGTCAGAACTAACTGAAACCCATCTCTGTATATAACATTATGTTCTAGATACATATGACTACAAGTTATGGAATTGGGCCAACCCATCTTTTTCAGAATTGTGTCTGGCTTTTAAATGATATGCTGGGACTACATTCCTAAAAGGAACCAAGCAGAACAAAGTTATGGATAGCACTGAGAGAAAAAATTCAGATAGGCTAGGAAAAAAAGGAAAATGCATCTGATTTAATCTCTATTCAAATGAAATTAAAATTAAATAGAGTGGATAGGATCATTCCCTTTTGATTTAATTATTATTTCACTTGAAAACCACCAAATACATCAGTTTGTGAGACATTTGGAGGGAGTTTGAGGTATCATACCTGAGAATTTGATGAGTGGCTCATATAGTCTTGGTAATGTGGATCTCTCTAATACATAAATATATTTTTATACTCTTTTCACTATTTTATCAGTGATAGTGACTTCATCTAATTTCCTCTCAGTAAAGAATCTCTCTTTGATAACTGTCTATTAAATTGCTTTTGGGAGATACCTATTGAAGTAGGCAAAGGCCTATCTTTCCAGAATGAAATCAGGATAAGCCATTGATTGGATCCAGCCAGGTTCCCTTATCATTCTCATCTTATTGAATGACTTCTAATCTGGTTTATAGTGTCTAAGATGTACTTGCTCCTGATTATTTAAAAGGAGCATTTCCATTGACAGTATTGCCATTGCCAGTGGGTTTTTTTGGAGTAGTACTTCTAAAGCCCCATTTGTGTTTAGCCACCTTAAGGGTTTGTTTTAAACACATTTAATCATGCACTTCCCCCCCCCCCCCCGTCCCATTTCAAAGCAAGACAAGATAGTTTTTAACTGTTTCCTGAATCATCTTTTTAAGCAAAAGGAAAAGAAAAACCAATCACAGATACACCAAAGTCTGCTCGAGGGGCCTATTTTAAGCAGCATGGCATTCAGTCAGGGTTCCGAGGAGAAAATTTTAGTGACTCAACTTGGTAAATTAAAGGGTGCCGTGGCATGGTGATTAACTCTCATTTGTGCATTCGTGTTAAAATTAATTAAAAAGTTGGAGCCATAGGAGATAGCTTGTAACTTCAAGGCCTGACTCAGCCCACAAAAGTCAGTGTAGATCCACTAGTGATTCATCTTGGCTAAGATGAGAGGAGCTTTAAAAGAAAAGAACAGTCAGAACAAATGTGTTTTCAATGGTACTTAACAGCAGGAATACCACTGAGACTTCAATGCAGTGCTGCCGGAGTGTGACATGATAATACAGTGTGTACATTGTTTAGTATATTCTTTGAAAAGAGCTCCCCTCTCACTCTTGCACTGCCCCATGCCACTTTCACATAGATTGCATTTTAGCCCAACATGACAAAGTTAATTGTCTCAACCAAATAAATTGTGGATTGTATACTTTGGGGGGCAGAATAACTTAGTTGTTGTATTCTGTGATCATGCTAAACAACCAAGCCTCTCTTTGATGATGTATTCGTGCACTAATGAACATAATGCAGCAACGTTATTATATTAACAGTCAGTGCTATTACTATCAATTTATTTCATTACATTCTATATTAATTACATCCAAATATTTAGGAAGATCAATAATGGAGTATCTAAGTTAAAACAGGACGGAAGTATATTTGGTATATACTTGGTACCTTAATCTTAAGAAGCCTTGGAGATATTCTTGCTTACAATCTATTTAATAATGGAGACAGTCTTTGCTGACAGTAGAAAGATAAGTAACAGATGGGAAAATATGTCATGCAAATATTGCTCCCCCCCCCCCAGTTGTTCACACCCAGCCAGTTATAAATTTTACATTGGTCAGAGTTAAAGGGTTTAGGAAAATCTTTTCTCCAGCCTTTAAAGTATGAAAAAAAAATTCATTGAAGAGAAAGTGCTGTTGTTTGACACAAAGCGGTATTTATAAACTGAAACCAAATGCCTTACCTATTTTTCCCTTCTGTCAATAGATTTCTTGTCAACCCAAGAGTCAGAGGTCAGTATCAGAATGCCCCTTTGGCACCTATTTGCTATAAGTAGCAAACTTGTTCAGTATTGATCCACAATGTCTAAATATCTATTATGTGGGATATAAAAGGTGGTTTCACGTCTTTCTAAAACAGATAATTCATAAAGGCCAAAGGGTCAGCTCTAGTGATATATTATTGTTTCACTATATTGGAGATCACACACAGGAGCAGAGGGACAACATAACAGGGTAGGGAAAGTGTCAATGAAGCCTTGAAGCAGAAAGTTCAGTGTCGGCTGGAAATTTCCTTCTTTCCATACAACGCAACACAACTTGACCCAAGCTGCCTTCTTGAGCCTGCTGTCTTCATCTATGAAATCGTCAGAACTTGAAGTCTAAAGATGAAGACACTTATAAAGTTTCCTTAACGGTACGGTTGGGTTATAGCTTCTCGATGGGAATAATTTTACTGCAGATTACCTTCCATTTAGAGAACAAAAAAGGGATAGCATGATACTTCCTGTAGAACAGCAGTACCAGTATACTGCCGTATTATAGAACGTTAGCACTGGACAGCCCCAATATCCTGTCAAAGATTGTTAGCAGCTAATATTCAATGATATTGTGCTTTCAACTTTAGGATTCCATATATATTTCATCTTTGTTAAGATGTTTATATACCATCTGTTAATGATGTTAATATATCATCTGCATTGTTGCAGCTAACCAATTTTAACATAACTAGAAGCCATTATATTCCATGATGATAAAATCCACAAGTTAATTATATATTATCTGAAAAAAATCTTGTCTTAGCTTAGTTTATTTTAGCTTATCATTTTATCCCCTCCCCCGTCTCTCCTCCTTTCTTTAAAAGAAAATAAAGATCAGAAGTGGTATCAATCACATAAAAAGTAAACTCTATTTAAAATGGAGTGGCATTCTGTTTCACTGAAGCAGATTATGGTTTTAGACTGAGGCCAAATAAGTGGTTCCAGATTACATTTCTTCTGGGATACATTTGAGGAGAAAGTAAATTGTGATGAATCATTCTATAACATGATTGTTAAAATGTCAGGCTCCATAAGTTTCAATGCATTCTTATGGCTCTGAGCACTAAAATGCAACTGAATGTTGGAATAAGTGAAACTCAAAAGTGTCAGATATTTAGCTTTTAGAGGAAAAAGACATTACTGGGTGAGCTGCTAAATTCACATTGCCTGATTTTCAGAATCAAAACATAATGCATGGACAAGCATATCCACCCCAAAGGTTGTTCTTTTTTATTATGGGTCTTGGCTACATACCCCAGTCTTCCCAAATTCTGCAGAATGCAAAACAGTCCTAGAGAAAAATGGTCCTAATGCAATTGCATCACATTACTAGGTGGAAAAATTGGGTGGATGAGAATAAGGGCCTCCGCAACCATTTCTCAAAAGTTGCTTTTTTCCTTCATAGTGGTAGTAGAATTGCTACTAAAAAAGTCTGAATGAAAAGGCTTCTCTCATGTCTTCCCTTGGGATTTAATTGAACCACGAGGAGGTAAGGATGGAAGAAATGAATGTACAATGAAATGAGTATCCACTGGAGGAATACCAACATGCAAACAACTATGTCCAAATTGGCTTCCTTGTCACCCATGACATAGGACAACAAGCTACTGTTTATTGTTCTTGGAATTAGTTCATTAGACATCTTTTAAAATCTACATGCATGCCTTCCATTTGTTATTGTAAAGAGAATTCCATTGAAGCAGCTTTATCAACATTCTGTTGTCTTCATGTATCTTAGATCCGTGATGGCGAACCTATGGCATGCGTGCCACAGGTGTCACGCAAAGCCAAGTCACCTGGCATGCCAGCTCAGCTCCAGCGCACATGCAGGGGCCGGCCAGCTGATTTTCGGGCCTTCTGGGCCCACCAGAAGTAGAGAAACAGGCCTACTGGGAAGGGGGGAGGCCCGTTTTTCTTTCTCACCTGGCTCCAGATCCTCTCTAAGCATCTGGGGCGGGCTAAAACAGCCTTCCCCACCCCCTCGGAGGCGCTCCAGAGGCCCAAAACGGCCCGTTTCCCAACTTCCAGTTGGACAGGAAGTGACGTTTTTTTGCTGTCCCCAGCCTCCAGAGCCTCTCTAGGAATCTCCAATTGCTGCAAAAGAGGTTGAAAAGTTTCTTGCTATTTCTATTATTTGTTTTTTCAAAACAAACAAGCACACTCAGGATTAGCACTAATTTGAAAAAGTGGGGAGGCTACTTTTTCATCTCCCTGGATGGTTGTACACAGGGAAGTAGGGAATATACAGGGAATGGCAAAAATGCTTGTGAGGAGAATAGAGACTGTTCCTGGGGAGTCTCCATTCTAAGACTTTGTGTTGATCATAAACATCAGAAGGGACAGTTGACCCACTGGTCACACAGACCAAACTCACCCAGATCTCTCTGTATTAATTTGCTGGCTAATTAGGTAGGATTTGGATTTTTACTAAACACTCATCCTTACCCTGTGGCCTAGTTGAGCTTGTAACGTCAACAGAGCTACTGACTGGTAGGTCCTTCCCTCAGAATTGATCTTTATGGGGGGAAACCCAGCTCAGCTTTGTGATTTTAATTACATAGTTGATAGTACCTCCTGTATTTTTTTTTTTTTTGCTGCCTAAAGTTGACAAGACCTTAAACAGTTGCAGGCTGAAGATTTTTGCCTCCTAATCCTTCTAGCATATTCCTGTGGTTGAAAAAGGTTCTGATGCTGGAAAAGGTAATTTTATATACAAAGGGACCTAAGAGAGAGAGAGAGAGAGAGAGAGAGAGAGAGGGAGGGAGGGAGGGAGGGAGGGAGAGAGAGAGAGAGAGAGAGAGAGAGAGAGAGAGAGAGAGAGAGAGAGAGAGAGTTCACAACTTGTGAATGTGATCTCAAGGTCTCTCCCACGTATTTCTGCTGAATTGTAACTTTTAGAGTATCTGAAAGGGAGTAGTTACATTTATGAATAGTAACTATATTAATGACATCCAACCTAATTTTAATAAAATATATTTTAGTTGTTCCCTAGCAGGTGCCCATTTTTTTGTATGGTCCCTCTCCATTGGTTGCAATGCAGCTTCCAGAATGCAATTGAACAAATTTGACGAAAGGATGGCACACATATCTATGGGAAGAGAAACCTAAAAAACATGAACAATTCCGAAGGCATATTGTAAGAGACACATTATTAAAGATTTGGACTGAAATTAGGGAAAATCATTACGATAGAATCCCACGGTGGATTTCAACAATGGAGGCACAAATATATCCAAACACTATGGACACAAATAAAATGAAAACGTATCAAGAACTCTTAAATGATGAAGGGAAATTAAAAACCAGAGAAGAATTGAAAGAACAAGGTGTGGAAATTGACTGATGGCCATACCTACAATTAAAATCCAGATACAAAATGGAGAATTATGGGATTCAAAAAGAACCAAATGAATTGGATAAAATACTATTGGGCCCAAACGAGAAATTAATAACCAAAATTTACAATTTTTTACTTACATACAAATTAGAGGAAGAAATAGTAAAAGAGAACATGATTACATGGGCGAAGAACTTTGGATACAGTATTGAACTAACCAAATGGGAAAAACTACTTCTCCACTCTATTGGAAATGCAAAAAACAAAAAGGGACATACTACCACATGTGGTGGTTATGCCCAAAAGCAAAACAATTTTGGAATAAAATCAAAGCTCAATTGGAAGAAATAACAGCACAAAAAATACCATTAAGACTGGAAACATATTTATTAGGTATAGTCACAAACAACTACGAAAAAGAAACAATATATTTAATTACACATATTTTGACCGCAGCGAGAATCATTTTTGCACAAAATTGGAAATCAGAAGAAATCCCAACACAAGATAAAGTAATATTGAAAGTAATGGAATGTGCCGAGATGGACAAACTCACTAAAGAAACCCAAGAAAAGGAAGAATCTGAATACTACCTGGTTTGGCATAAGTGGTATCAATGGCTGGAGAAAAGGAAAATCAAATAAAAGATGATCCCAAAAGATTTGAACCAACTTGTGTATCAAACGAGACATATTAGAGTTAAAATAGAACTTTAAAAAATATCGTTATATAAGGTGAGATGTAGATATAGATATTGAGAAATGTAATATACCGATGTACTATCTTAGGAAATAAGTCATTACGTTTAAATGTTACATATGTTGTGTATTGTTTAATTTGTACTTTTTCTTTTTGTGTGTGTATGTTTTTAAAATTAATAAAATAATAATAATAATAATAATAATAATAATAATAATAATAATAATAATAGAAAGATGTAGTGAGATCCTGTCTGAAAGAGACTTGAGATCTCTGCTATAGGACCCTAATCTTGAATGGACAATCAAAAGCTTGCAAAAATGAGGAAAATATGAAAACCAACTTTGGGCCCTGCAATCATGAGAGACTGGTATCTGCCTGGCTATTCTTGAGTCTGTAGATGACCACCACACAGCAAATTTTATAGCAGAGTTATTATTTTATAGCAGAGTTGGGCAAGAAATCTGAACTGTTTTAAGTTCAACATTCACCTGAAAACACCCTCTTCATTTTCTCCCTCTTGAGGTACCCGCTATATATTTATTGGTTAGAATTACATTCTGCCTTTGGTTCAAAAGCTCAAGACCACATACATAGCATTCCCTCTTCCTGTTTCTCTTTACCACCATAACTGTAACGTGAAAGCAGTGCTGGATCTTATCCTTTGATGTAACTCTACAGTTTATGAAATATTTCATGGAGCCTTAAATTCCGTTTCATTTTTTTAAAATGTCAATTCTTGTTCTTCCATGTTGGACAACAGAAAAAAATCTCTGTTGCAAATACAGGTCTTGGCCACACAAGGGCAGTCCACCAGCAAGGCATGGTTGCTGGATTTGTAAAGCAGATGCCAGATTCCTAGAGGCCTTATGTTTGGCTGAGCAAAACACCACTGATATCCATTTCACCAGGCAGGTGCCCCTCCGTGGGTAGCTGGAAGTGACACACTTTACAATTGCCCATAGACCTGGAAGCAGCACATGAAGCCATGCAGACCCTTGGCTAGCATAACTATTATATCCAGTTTTATATCTTCGGAGTTAGTTTGCTTTTTCAGTTGGAAATCTGAAATTGTATTTGTCATCTGTTTTTGAACAATGAACATGGTTCAAGATGAGACTCCTTACCTGCATGATGATGTAATTATCCCCAATCTGATGAACTTCAGAGATATTCAACTGCAATCCCCATCATTTTCAACCATTAATGACTGGGAAAAGCCCACAGTAAACAAATCCACGACTAGCTTGCCACCATCCTTTTAACAATATCTGCATTTATTCCAATAACAGTGTTTTTTTTTAAATATACTGCAAACACTAAATAGAACGCAGAAAGGTTGTTCTGTTGTGCCAGTGTCATGCGGTGTATTATGCTTTGGTAGAACTAAGTGGAATTACATTGAACAAAC